>NC_012879.2:21726278-22070450 GCF_000003195.3 Sorghum bicolor
ATGTTTTTGCTGGAATTGGAAAATGCACAGTAATCAAAATTTAACTCAGAAAAATATGAAACTTGTTTTGCTGGCTCTGCATGTATGATTAGTCACTGGAAAAATTTTGCTACACAATATTTGCTGAATAAATGAATTTATGGTGATTTAAATGCTTACATGGCAGTGGTTTATGATTTTTAATAAATAATTGGATCATGCAATTAATCTGGAAATTTTTGTGGGTGTTTCTTATGATAATAAGCAAATTATAAAAATATGAAATCTGCTGTTTGGCACTTATACCACAGTAGAGTATTTATATTTGCTTTGTGAATTAATCTTGTGATTTTTGTAGCTCAAAATAAGTGTCCAAAAATTATGAAAAATTTATAGTAGACTTTATGTTTGACTGGTAGTCTCCTGTAATTTTTGTGGAATTTATTGATAAACATAAATGTATGCTAGTTTGGTAGGCCTAACATTGGATAAAGAAATTATGAATTGTTATATAGATTAAGTAGAATAAAAGGGGGTTTGGTGTATCTTTGAAGCATCTTGTGAGTTGGCTGGTTACACTTGAGGGCAATCTGTAGAAGAGAAGGGAATAGATGCTTAGTGTGTTTACATGTTCTTGGATGATGTTGACTACCTTGTAAATGACCACATAAATCATCTATGCACCATGTCATATTCATCTGGTATTCTCTCGCATGTGCATTGCACCCCGGGCATCTCGCACTCCACTCATGAGCACCCATGCATCATACAGGCTCATAGGAGAATGAGGTGGGACCTGAGGAGCAGGAGGAAGCACAGGAGCAGGAACCTCTAGGAGTGTCCGAGCCCAGAGAAGAGCTGCAAGAGTGTCCGGATCACAAGCCGAGCACGTTTGAGAAAGGCAAGCCTCGGAGCATTCTAAGTCTCTCTATTCTCGTTAACTTAAATAATATATTATGCTTGTTCTACTATGTTGCATTTAAGTGATAGGAATTGCCTGATACCGTTGATGCATAAGTACTCCTTGATATCACCCCTTGTTTATCTACCTTATCCAATATAGATAGGTGCGGAGTCTATGCTTAGCCTGCCTAGTCCGGTAGAAGTCGGGTGATTTCCTGTCACCTGCGAGATATAGGTGGATACCTGCTTGATTAAGCGGTAATTGCTTTGGTAGAGAATAACGAAGTGTGGAATGAAATTTGAGACCGGACAGGGTCTTATGGTGGGTTGACTGTAGTGCCCCTGCCTGTGTCGATTACGGATCGATCGTTGACGGCCATTTGTCATGTTGAACGCATGCCCCACACTTAGCTGGAAGGATAAGTTGTTCCGACCGCGAAGCCTGAACACTATCCGGGCCGAGAGTCGAGCCGCCATGCGCTGTATTGGTGATGGTTGAGGAGAACGACGAGGGCGCGGCGCACAACCTTGGTATACCTTGGATACCTCAGTCGCCGGAACGGTCCTCGTGTACTGGCGGTGCCTGCCGAACCCGCGAATTGGTCCTGGATAGTGTAACACGGTGATCTGTAGCTCACTTGATCAGTGAGTGTGGTTTGTGTGGGGAATACCTCGCCAGCTGGTTAGAAATCGATTCGAATCGCCATCACTCCTGGACAGTGAGCACTTGACATGAGCCCTGTCCTCGTAGCAAGGACTATGGAACACTTGGGTTATAACGATAAATGGTTTCATGAATACTATGATGAGGTACCATCATATTACTACACTTGCTTGTAATAGTACAGGTGCAAACCTAGATAATAAGTAATGATAATATTGAACTTGAGCTAATTAAAAGAAGAAAGGTTTTTAGACTATGTTAGTGGAACAATGCTTTTATGCAAAAGTCTCAGCTACCCCACTATATAGCCTTCATGATCCTTGAAGAGTCTTTATTTTTGGTTTATGACGGGTAAGTCTAGCTGAGTACATTCTCGTACTCAGGGTTCTACTCCCATGTTGTTTTGCAGATGGTCAAATGTACTATGGTTATTGCATCCTCTGCTTGTACCCAGCTATGGGCGATGACTAGACCAAGGGCGATCGTCACTCTGTCTTCTCTTTTGCTTTTGTGGGAATGACCAAAACTATGGCACTGTATCAGACTAAGTTTGTGTGTGTTATTTTCGAACTATGAAGCTTCCGCTACTTGAGAACTTGGTTTGTAATAACTTTAAGCACTCCGATGTATTTGATGGATGTTTTCGAACTGGATGTAATTGTGGATAGTGACCGCTAAACTTATTACGATCTTGGCTGTATGTACGATATGTGGTTTGAAATCCTTCGAGATTTCACGGACTACCGGGATTATATGGGCTTAAGCTCGATGGTTTGACTATGCAAATGGTCACTATTAGGCTTAATCTTTTATAATTTGGGCGGTTCTGTTACAGCTGGCATCGGAGCAAGGTTTAGCGAGTTACTGTTCTCATAAGTACGTTCTAAACTAAATTTAAACTGGTTTAATAAAAGATTTTTATTTATTAATGATAATCCAGGTGTCAAACTAAGTTTTTGGAAAACTATCTAGTGTGCAATGGTCATATCCTTTATGCCCAGTTAAGGACTCTAAGGTGGCTAGTTAAGTACTGACTTGGGGGTTAATGCATCATATTTCTATTTCGTCGCTCATACGGCGTGCAATAGTATGAGTACCATTCATTTGAATGGTAATGTATGGATCAATTTTTCCCCTACGCCTCGGTAAGTGGGAGCTGTGAGAGCATGATCGGATACACTGCCGGTCTAGGGGAGTGTTGTTAGGTGCTGTGTCATGCACACATGTTTGGTGTGCTTGGGAACAGTACCGCATGTTGGGAGATTCCATCCTGAGAGGCGATGCCATCATTAGGGTGATGATGTGGGTAGTAACACGTCATATGCATGGACGGGGTGTCTGTGTATGTGGGGTGTATAGCTTTAAATTCTTGCTCTGCATGTTCATACTGTGGTTGGGCTGAAATGAGTTTTCTGCAGGTACACTAACCACGTTCCCGCTTAGAACGCTAGTTACGCTATGAGAGAACGCTGTCTGCCACCGCATATACCGTTTCGTGTTAACTTTTGTTTCTAAGTTGGTGAGATCATAAGTCCGTGCATGCATCATGTTCATTTCATATCATTGCTTACTTTCCCCCTTAATTTAATCTGTCCCAATTCCAATTATAACAATAAAAGATAATCCTTAATCTTACCCAAGGTATTCCGTTTGCAGCAGATGTCACACACTAGGCTCACCGCTCGCAAGTCAACTGGTGGGTGGGCCCCTCGCCATCAGTTGGCAGCCAGGAGCTCGTGTCATAAGAGCAAGTTCCTAGAGGAGTTTGGGATGCCCACCTTGCTATGGAGGGTGCTCAGTTCTATGGGGTATCTGGAAGGAAGGGAACCTCGCTACTATTGGGACAAGGAGCAGCTTGGTGATGGGACCTTGGTGGGGATCGAGGCAGTGGTCCCTACCAGTGGAGGTGACCCCGCCTGGGGCGGCTGGGTGTACGAGTCCCGAGGTGCCATGCCTTTCCACGGTGCCAGCAGGGAAGCTTTCGCAGTTCTGAGGGACCTCATGGAGAGGTTTCCATAGGAGCTAGCCCACGCCTTCGCTGGGGTGTTTCCCCGGGGTGACCACTACACTTCAGTGTGGGATCAGTCCGAGGTGAATGCTCTAGAGAGGAGTGCGGATGAGGACCAGCACAGTGACAGCGCAGCTATGAGTGCTATGTACGCCTTGATGAAGACCTACGGGGGCCTGGAGCGTTGTTTGGGGCGCTTGTCCGGGTCTCTTCTCACAGTCCAGAATGAGAAGCGTCAGCTGCAGCGTGAGTTCGACACAGAGGTTGAGAGGCTGCAGGCAGAGTTGGCCCGCGTGACCCGAGAGGGGGATCAGGCGGTCCAGAAGAACAGTGAGCTGAGTCAGAACCTACTTGCAGTTAGGGAGCAGAGGTACAGGGTGACTACTGCCCACAGGAACTGCGAGCACATGCTAGTTCATGTGCTTGGTCAGCGGAATGAAGCCTGGCACGAGGAGGACACCCTGAGGGCCCGACAGCTAGAGCTTGAGCAGCAGCTAGCTAATGCTGAGGAGTACAATGAGAACTTGCACGAGGAGATCCACCAGCTGCATAATCAGCTCCACCCTCACCACCTACCTGGAGCAGCTGAGCTAGACTCTGAGGACGAGATGGATGAGGATCCAGAGATAGAGGCAGCTGCTAGTGGAGATGAGGACGAGGAGGGTTCCGGCATGGACAGCGACCATAGCGAGTAGATGCTAGGGCTCTAGAGCTAGTCCTTCTTCTTTTGTTATTTATGTTGCATGGCATGTCTTGTACTTTTGGATCTGGGCTATGTAAAACTTTATGAGATGACGCTAAAAGTCTAGTGTATGTATGCTGGCAATTTTGGATGTATGCGAGAACCTTGTTGCTTGAATGTTACGTAATCTATTAGTGATGTTGTATGCGGATGATGAGTTGTTTTGCCTTTGTTTATTGTGCGAATTTATTTCCTCAGTAAATTCAGTACGGCATAATTCTACACATGTCTACCGTTGATGGCAACTCCTAACGATTGCTTATCATTGACGCATACAGATGGTGCAAACACGTGGCGGGGGTAACAGCAACCCGGCTCTTGGAGCAGGTACCTCCGGAGGTGGGGCTCGACGGAATTAGGACAGAGTACCATCACCGCCACCACCACCACCTCCTCCGTACACTGCGGACGTGTTCTTCGCGCAGTTTCTGGGAAGTCAACGCAATATGGAGCAGATGCAGCACAACATGGAGGAAGCCCTGCGCAATATCGCTGACAACACCCGCCGTGGGGATAACCAGGGCGGCCGTGAAGCCAATCAGTACAGCTCTTTCAAGGACTTCATTGATACCAAGCCACCCGTCTTCAAGGAGGCTTTGGAACCGCTCAAGGCGGATGACTGGATCAACACCATGGAGCAGAAGTTCCGTCTTCTTCATATGACTGAAGAACTTAAGGCTGAGTATGCGGCACATCAGTTGCAGGGACCTGCTAGGATTTGGTGGTCCCATCACCGTACCACCTACCCAGAGGGGACCCCGATCACCTGGAACCGCTTCACCACCGCTTTCCGGGGAAATTACATTCCTCCAGGCGCGGTCGAAATGAAGGTTGGGGAGTTCATGAGGCTGTCTCAGGGAACGACGGTTGAGTATCTACACGCTTTCAACAATCTCGCTCGCTACGCCCCCGAGTTTGTGAACACGGAGGCCAAGAAGATCGCCGGTTTCTAGAGGGGTTTGAGCCCAAAGATGCTGAAAACCATGGGTACAGGAAGCCGGGCTACCTTCAATGCTTACATCAGTGACTGTCTGACCCAAGAGAACAATAACAACAACTATAGTGCATCCAAGTCTCGTAAGAGGGCTTTTGAAGCCGGGTCATCTCAGTCCAGGGCACTAGTGGCAGCGCGACAGCAGTATCGTCCTCCTGCCCCAGGTGCTAGGTTCCGACCGCCACAGAGGAGGAACACCGGGCATCCAACGCAACAGAAGCCGTACAAGGTGGCGATAGCTCCTGCCAAGCCAAAGGCAATTCAAGCTGCAGCCCCTGCCGCCAATAATGCGACCAAGGGTCCATGCTACAATGCCACAAGATGGGGCACTTTGCTAAGGAATGTCCCTAACCCAAGAGGCAACAGATGACCTACCCAGCTCGAGTGCACCATACCTCGATAGAGGAGATCCCGGAAGGAGAACCGGTAACAGCTGGTATGTTTCCTGTCAACCAACATCTTGCAGTTGTTTTGTTTGATTCTGGATCATCGCATTCATTCATGAGCCAAGCATTTGCACAAAAGCATGATCAACTAGTTACGGATCTAGGTTATGGCTATCGTATCAGCTCAGTAGGGGCAGATGTGTTGACAAATAGAGTGGTCCGAGGGGCAACCCTGGATATAAGTGACCGGGTGTTTCGAGTGAATCTAGTAGTCATGCCTGGATTAGTTTTGGATGTTATCATGGGCATGAACTGGATGAAGGAATGGGATGCCGTCATAGATACTGGGAAGAGGGTGTTATCTCTGAGAGAACCCCTGGGCAGTGGATCTTTTCAAGTACCTCTGCCCCGTCACTTTGACTTTGCTAGCATCTCTTGTGCTACGCATGTGGTTCCACTACGACAAATCCCAGTAGTCTGTGAGTTCCCTGATGTTTTTCCTGAGGAATTACCAGGACTTCCTCTAGATAGGGAAGTAGAGTTCGCAATAGAGTTGATACCAGGTACAACACCGATATCTAGAAGGCCGTACCGGATGCCGCCAAACAAACTCGCTGAGTTGAAGAATCAACTAAAGGAATTGTTAGATAAAGGGTTCATCCGGCCAAGTTCGTCAGAATGGGGTTGTCCGGCGTTGTTTGTGAAAAAGAATGATCAATCGTTGCGCATGTGCGTGGACTATCGTCCACTCAATGTGGTAACAATCAAGAATAAGTATCCATTACCAAGGATTGATATTTTGTTTGATCAGTTGTCCAAGGCAAAAGTATTTTCCAAGATAGACTTGAGGTCCGGGTATCACCAAATCAAAATCCATCCGCAAGATATCCCGAAGACTGCTTTTTCTACCAGACACGGGTTGTATGAGTATCTTGTCATGTCCTTTGGGTTGACGAATGCTCCTGCATACTTCATGTATTTGATGAATTCGGTCTTTATGCCAGAATTAGATAAGTTTGTTGTGGTGTTTATCGATGATATTCTGGTTTATTCAGAAAATGAGCAAGATCAAGCCGAGCATCTGAGAGTCATGCTAACACGACTGCGAGAGCATTAGTTATATGCAAAGATCAGCAAGTGTGAGTTTTGGTTGAAGAAAGTTCCTTTCCTAGGGCACATTCTATCTGAAGAAGGGATTGCTGTGGATCCGTCGAAAGTGCAGGAAGTCATGGATTGGAAGGCACCAACTTCTGTCTCGGAAGTTCGAAGTTTTCTTGGTCTGGCCGGGTATTATCGTCGTTTCATACCCGACTTCTCCAAGATTGCTAAGCCAATGACCAGTTTGTTACAAAAAGATCATAAGTTTGTCTAGACGGAAGGGTGTGAGCTAGCCTTCCGCACCTTGCGAAAGTTGCTAACCACCGCTCCCGTTCTCGCACAACCCAATATCGAGAAGCCTTTTGATGTGTTTTGCGACGCATCGAAAAGTGGCTTGGGATGTGTGTTGATGCAAGATGGCAGAGTTATAGCCTACGCTTCATGGCAGTTGAGAAAGCACGAAGTCAACTACCCAACTCACGACCTCGAGTTAGCAGCAGTAGTGCATGCTTTGAAGATCTGGAGGCACTATTTGCTGGGAAATAAGTGTCATATCTACACCGACCATGAGAGTTTAAAGTATATCTTCACACAGTTCGAGCTGAATATGAGGCAACGAAGATGGTTGGAACTGATCAAGGATTACGATCTGGAAGTTCACTACCATCCAGGCAAGGCTAATGTGGTAGCAGACGCTTTGAGTCGCAAACCGCATTGTCAGGTGGTTCAACCTCTGTTTCAGGATGGTTTCAATCTAATGCATCCTGAAGTTTTATGTCACATACAGCTTAGTTGTTCACTTGAAAGCCAAGTCATCGAAGGTCAGAAAACAGACAAGGGTGTTTTCCACATCAAAGAGAAGATCAAAAATGACCCAAAGACTCAATTTAGAGTTGATGAAAAAGGGGTATTGTGGTTTCAGCACCGGCTGGTAGTTCCGAAGAATCGAGAATTGAAGAATCACATCATGGATGAAGCCCATCTCTCCAAGCTTTCCATTCATCCTGGCAGTAGTAAGATGTATCAAGACCTAAGATCTCACTTTTGGTGGACTAAGATGAAGAAAGAGATAGCAGCATATGTGTCCCGTTGTGACACGTGTTGCAGAGTCAAGGCTATACATATGAAACCTGCAGGTCTGTTGCAACCATTGTTAGTTCCAGAGTGGAAATGGGAAGAGGTCAGCATGGATTTTATCACAGGCTTACCAACAACAGGAAAGGGGAATGACTCGATTTGGGTGATCATAGATCGATTGACCAAGTCGGTTCATTTCATTCCCGTGAAAACTCGTTACCGACCTCCCAAGTATGCGGATATATACATAGCTGAGATTGTTAGGTTACATGGCATTCCCAAAACCATCATATCAGATAGAGGACCATAGTTCACCGCTCACTTTTGGGAGCGAATGCATAAGAGTTTGGGGACTAGTCTGATAAGAAGCACAGCGTATCATCCCCAGACCTCGGGTCAAACTGAAAGGTTAAATCAGGTGTTAGAAGATATGCTGAGGGCCTATGTGCTATCATCCAAGGGATCATGGTAATCGTGGTTACCTTTGGCTGAATTCTCATACAACAATAGTTATCAAGAGAGTATTAAGATGGCTCCGTTTGAAGCTTTGTATGGTCGTAAATGTAGAACTCCGTTAAACTGGATTGAACCTGGTGAAAGGAGATACTATGGCATCGACTTCGTAAACGAAGCTGAAGAAAAAGTACAAATCATACAACAGCATATGAAGGCGGCACAGTCGCGACACAAGAGTTATGCCGATCGGCGAAGAAGGCCACTTGAATTTAATATAGGTGACTATGTATACCTCAAGGTTACGCCAATGAAGAAAGTTCAGCGTTTCCGAGTTCGAAGCAAGTTTGCACCCAGATATGTGGGACCATATCAGTTACTGGAAAGAAAAGGCCATGTAGCCTACAAGATTCAGTTACCTGAAGAGTTGAGTTCAATCTTTCCAGTCTTTCATGTGTCCCAGCTACGTAAATGTTTGAAAGTACCTGAGCAAAGGATTGAACCCTGAGGAATCAAAATAAAGGTAGACTTAGAGTATAAAGAGCAGCCAGTGGGAATCGTAGATACCAAGGAACGAGTAACCCGAAACAGAGTTGTCAAAACATATAAGGTGGTGTGGAGTCATGATGATGATAGGGATGCCACCTGGGAAACCGAGGATTACCTGAAAACAGTTTATCCAAAATTTCATAAGAAATGGTTAGTAACCCAAATCTCGGGATGAGATTTCCCTAAGGGGGGAAGGGCTATAACACCCTAGGTGTTAAGCATGCACTTAGTCTCATCAAAACATTCATAAGCATTCTCATCAAGCATAGAATCACATGAGCATGTCATCCATTCAAAGTGTGATTTTATGTGCTTTATTTTGTGTGAATTAAATGTGTTAAAAATATTATGCTTGCTTCTAAAATTGTAAAATATTCAAATTAGGTTGAATTGTGTGCAAAAAGGCATAAGAGTATTTTTGTGAAATTTTTGGAGCCATAAGATTTGAGAAATGGAATTTATATAAAAATCCCTAAAATGAATTTATTTAAAAACCTAGAACTAGTTTTAATCTGTGATTCAAATTCTATTTGGAATTTGGCCTTGCTTATTAAAACAAAGTTGTAGGGTTTTTGTTTTGGAACAACTTTTATTTTGGGAGAAAAAGGTAAAAGTGATTTTTAAATAGTCCAAATAAATTTAGAAAGAATTTGAGAAATGAAATTCAAAAAAAAAAGAGAAAGGGGACAGGCGCTGCTGGGCCGACCCGCCTCCCTTTCGGCCCAGCCAGCAGCGCGGCCCGCTTCCCCCTCCCCTCTCTCTCCCGCGCGCTGCACCCGCCTCGCTCCACCCGGCGCCGGCCATGTGGCGGCCGTATGCCGGCGTTGGACGCGCCGCGGCCGACCGCCTTCACCTGGTCGGGACGCCGCCCCGCGCCTCCAGGCCGCTCCACTCCACTCTGTCGCCCACGCCTCCCTCTCTTCTTCCTCTGTCCGCGAGCGCAACCGCAGTCGTAGCAGCTCCGCCCACGCCATCGCCGGAAAAAGCCCCGCCGCTCACCGCCGGTCGCGCCAGAGCCTCAACCTCGACGCCAACACCACCATCGCACTCGCCTTCGCCGCGGTAAGCCGTTGCGTACGCTCTACCGAGGTGAGAAGGCGTCGTACGCCGAGAATCGCTCGCCGGAGTTGCTCCGACCTCGCCGGAGAGCTCTGCCGCGTCGGATCTCGCTAGATCCTACCTCTTTTCGCTCGCTCTTTGGCGCGTTAGGTCCGTAGTTCGATGAGGAAGCTCGGAGGAGCACTTGCGCGCGCTCTACCGCACCGGAGCAGGCTGGCCACGACGAGTAGCGCCGCCGTGCCACCATGCATGCTCGTCGGGGGTGCTCCGGTCATCCTCCGGCCGATCCAAGGGCACCCTGGGTGCGCCTCGCTGCGGGGAGCACGCTGGTGCTCACCCCGTGGCCGGAGACCTCGCCGTCGGCGAGAGCCGGCCAGCCCAAGATCGGCCGGGGTGCTGCATGGCTGACCAGTGGGTCCACGACCCCTAGAACCCACCTGTTAGTGCCTCTGCGGGTGTGGATCTGGGTGAATCCAGCGTTTTACGTTGATTTTCTTAAATAAAGATTTTCCAGAAATTGATTTAAATCTTGTAAAATCTGTATCTTGAGTTATATGGCTCCAAAATTGGTGAAACAAATTTTGGTGCGGTCTCCGTTCTCAGATCTACAGTTTGATGTAATTGCATGTCAAGTTTGAACACCTTTTCTGTATAAATGTATTTTATCCATGTTTTTGCTGGAATTGGAAAATGCATAGTAATCAAAATATAACTCAGAAAAATATGAAACTTGTTTTGCTGGCTTTGCATATATGATTAGTCACTGGGAAAATTTTGCTACACAATATTTACTGAATAAATGAATTTATGGTGATTTAAATGCTTGCATGGCAGTGGTTTATGATTTTTAATAAATAAGTCGAGTATGCAATTAATTTGGAAATTTTTGTGGGTGTTTCTTATGATAATAAGCAAATTATAAAAATATGAAATCTGCTGTTTGACACATATACCACAGTAGAGTATTTATACTTTCTTTGTGAATTAATCTTGTGATTTTTGTAGCTCAAAATAAGTGTCCAAAAATTATGAAAAATTTATGGTTCACTTTATGTTTGACTGGTAGTCTCCTGTAATTTTTGTGGAATTTATTGATAAACATAAATGTATGCTAGTTTGGTAGGCCTAACATTGGATAAAGAAATTATGAATTGTTATATAGATTAAGTAGAATAAAAGGGGGTTTGGTGTATCTTTGAAGCATCTTTTGAGTTGGCTGGTTACACTTGAGGGCAATATGTAGAAGAGAAGGGAATAGATGCTTAGTGTGTTTACATGTTCTTGGATGATGTTGACTACCTTGAGGGCAATCATCCATGCACCATGTCATATTTATCTGGTATTCTCTCGCATGAGCATTGCACCCCGGGCATCTCGCACTCCACTCATAAGCACCCATACATCATACAGGCTCGTAGGAGAACGAGGTGGGACCCGAGGAGCAGGAGGAAGCACAGGAGCAGGAACCTCTGGGAGTGTCCGAGCCCGGAGAAGAGCTGCAAGAGTGTCCGGATCACAAGCCGAGCACGTTTGAGAAAGGCAAGCCCCAGAGCATTCTAAGTCTCCCTATTCTCGTTAACTTAAATAATATATTATGCTTGTTCTACTATGTTGCATTTTAAGTGATAGGAATTGCCTGATACCGTGGATGCATAAGTACTCCTTGATATCACCCCTTGTTTATCTACCTTGTCCTATATAGATAGGTGCGGAGTCTATGCTTAGCCTGCCTAGTCCGGTAGAAGTCGAGTGATTTCCTGTCACCTGCGAGATATAGGTGGATACCTGCTTGATTAAGCGGTAACTGCTTTGGTAGAGAATAACCAAGTGTGGAATGAAATTTGAGATCGGGCAGGGTCTTATGGTGGTTTGACTGTAGTGCCCCTGCTTGTGTCGATTAAGGACCGATCGTTGACGGCCCTCTTGTCATGTTGAACGCATGCCCCACACTTAGCTGGAAGGATAAGTCGTTCCGACCGCGAAGCCTGAACACTATCTGGGCCGGGAGTCGAGCCGCCATGCGCTGTATTGGTGATGGTTGAGGAGAACGACGAGGGCGCGGCACGCAACCTTGGTATACCTTGGATACCTCGGTCGCCGGAACGGTCCTCGGGTACTGGCGGTGCCTGCCGAACCCACGAATTGGCCCTGGATAATGTAACACGGTGATCTGTAGCTCACTTGATCAGTGAGTGTGGTTTGTGTGGGGAATACCTCTCCAGCTGGTTAGAAATC
The DNA here is from genome assembly GCF_000003195.3 of Sorghum bicolor. Lineage (NCBI taxonomy): Eukaryota > Viridiplantae > Streptophyta > Magnoliopsida > Poales > Poaceae > Sorghum > Sorghum bicolor. The sequence goes on from NC_012879.2 coordinate 21,738,426, forward strand.
GATTCGAATCGCCATCGCTCCTGGACAGTGAGCACTTGACATGAGCCCTGTCCTCGTAGTAAGGACTATGGAACACTTGGGTTATAATGATAAATGGTTTCATGAATACTATGATGAGGTACCATCATATTACTACACTTGCTTGTAATAGTACAGGTGCAAACCTAGATAATAAGTAATGATAATATTGAACTTGAGCTAATTAAAAGAAGAAAGGTTTTTAGACTATGTTAGTGGAACAATGCTTTTATGCAAAAGTCTCAGCTACCCCACTATATAGCCTTCATGATCCTTGAAGAGTCTTTATTTTTGGTTTATGACGGGTAAGTCTAGCTGAGTACATTCTCGTACTCAGGGTTCTACTCCCATGTTGTTTTGCAGATGGTCAAATGTACTATGGTTATTGCATCCTCTGCTTGTACCCAGCTATGGGCGATGACTAGACCAAGGGCGTTGGTCACTCTGTCTTCTCTTTTGCTTTTGTGGGAATGACCAAAACTATGGCACTGTATCAGACTAAGTTTGTGTGTGTTATTTTCGAACTATGAAGCTTCCGCTACTTGAGAACTTGGTTTGTAATAACTTTAAGCACTCCGATGTATTTGATGGATGTTTTCGAACTGGATGTAATTGTGGATGGTGACCGCTAAACTTATTACGATCTTGGCTGTATGTACGATATGTGGTTTGAAATCCTTCGAGATTTCATGGACTACCGTGATTATATGGGCTTAAGCTCGATGGTTTGACTATACAAATGGTCACTATTAGGCTTAATCTCTTATAATTTGGGCGGTTCTGTTACAGGAGTAGCACACAAAAGAGTATATCAAAATAACGAATAAAGCCAAAGCCTCTCTCTAGCCTCTAGCTCCCCCTAACTCTCATACTCACAACTCTCTCCCCCTTTGGCATCAAGCGCCAAAAACCTAAGAGACGGAGGTGGAGGCGGAGCAGTGGAGTCTCTCGGCACGGCCTCAAAGCAAACTGCAACATCTGAACCATCGGCCGTCGAGGCGGAGGAGGTGGAGTGACCCTCTGAAGCTGCACGTGCTGGCGAAGCGGTCTAGGTCTGCTCTAGAGGCGCTGAAGCTGTCACAGGCTGTGTGGACTGCTCAAGTCCTGCTGACGAGGCTGGCACAGACTCGGTCGCTGTAGCTGATGTCTCTAGCATGGTAGACGACGGTGCAAGCTGCTCAGACGACGCTACTGACGATGACAGACACTCAGTAGTGGTGACTGGGGCCGTCAAGGCTGCAGGAGCCTGCAGAGGTGGAGGCGTAGGGTCACCAGTCAGAGCACTATAGGAGAAGCTGAGGTGCTAGTCTGTCGACGAGTCTAACACAAGCTGTGACGCTGTCGCTGACTGAGGCGTGAAACCTGAGCGGAGAGGCGTGAACTGCGGTACCTGCTCAAAGCCAGAGGAGATAGCACCCTGGGAGACCTGGTGCTGAGGCGTCGAAAACGGCTGACTCTGAGCAGGGAGCTGTAGTGGCTGCTGAGACTGACTCTGAGTCTGAGGTGCTGGAGTAGGAGGCCTGACAGACGAAGTGCCTGGTAGCTGTAACTGAGGTAGCTGGATCCCTCAGGCGGCCATAAGAGCGGCCATCATCGCTGTCTGCTGAGCTTGGAACGCAAGCTGCTGCTCCTGAAGGTCAGAAGCTATCGTTGGAGCTCATCCTACCTAGCCTGCATGGCTGCATTGATGGCAGCCTGGTCCCTGTCTCTCCTCGCCTGCTCCTCAGCTGCCCGCCATTGATCGGCTCTCATCCCCTCTAGTATAGCAAGCAGAGCAGGGTATGAAGCACTCGAGGAGCCTCCTGCCTCGTGGTCGTGCGTCCTCGGGGGAAGGTCTGACACTGGAGGACGATAGTCATCGTCCGAGCTGTCCGAAGCAAAGTCAAAACCCTCCTCAGCCTCTGCATCAGCAAACACCCTAATGGCGATATCCTGCTCCTCCTCAGTCTCTGGGACTGCCCTTGATCTGCGAGTGCCCCTAGGAGAAGGTGGGGGCACCAGGCCACGTGGTGCACGAGGAGGTGTTGTAGCTCTGAGGTCGTGGTGTGCTCTCAACATCTGGCTAGAGTCGTAGTGAGGGAAGACCGTGTCGGAGTCAGTCAGCTCTCTCTGTAGGTGAGCAGGAAGGGGTACTAGCCTAACACGGAGAATAAGCAAGGTGATCCAATGTGCATATGGCAACTGATGCCGTCCCCTGAAGCTCTCTGAGATAGTATCCTCGATCTCCAAGACTATCAGATCCCACAAGTCAAACGGAGTCTGAGAGAAGAGGTGAGCGACGAGCCACTGCTGAATCCGAGTGAAGCCATCTCTGTAGCCTGTCCTGGAGAGGAGTGTCTTCCTCAACACAAAGTTGAGGATCCTGGCTGGGCGTGTCAAATCTCCCACTGTCCTGCTGGAGCCCTCTCCAAAAGGCGGACGAAAACAGGAAGCCGCAAAGTCAACAGGTGGTATCTCACCACCGTGAGGACGTCGGGGAGGCTCGAAGTTCCCATAGCATAGCTAGTGAATCCTGGTGGAGTAGGATCTCAAACCAAGTACCTCTCGGGCACGCTATGCTGTCACCCTGTAGTCAGTCCCTGCCAGTGCGTAGTGGATGTAGCTATGATCTCGAGAAACCCACACTGAAGCATAGAACTCTCTGACCCACTGCTCACAGTAAGTACCAGAGAGAGCCAGTAACTCTGGGAGGCTGTGGAGGTAGGTGAAGTACTGTCGAATGTCTGCCCCAACCACGTTGTCTAGAATCTCAAGGTCAATCACTATGTGCTCCTTGAACTGAGACTGTGAACGAACCAGTGCCTCATAGATGTCCTCCTGGACTACTGTGTAGAACCTAGCACCACTTCGGGGATCCCTAGTAGCTGGAAACCAGGTAGGAAAAGGAACGTACCGCAACTGCTGGATCTTCCTAGCTGACACAAGAGTGAGATCCCTATGAATCCTCTGGCGAGGAGCTGGAGTGCCTCGAGCTGGGGTAGCACGAGCAGCGGAGGTAGACTGGCCCTGCGTACCAGTCCGAGGAGTGGCCTGAGTACGAGTGCGAGTCGACCTCCTGAGGGGCTGCTCCTGCTGCTGTCCCTCTATAGAACCCTATGCCTGGGCCTCAGCCTCTATCTCTATGTCCGGGTCCTCCTGAGCTGGATCTCTGACATTGATCCTGACACGCTGTCCTCCTATCATGATGGTGCCTGGAGGTGATCCATGCATAGCCTCTGCCTCAAGAACGGCACGCCTCTGACGTGGCGTGAGATCGGCCCCAATCCTCGGGGCACCTAAGCGTCGACCTCTCTCGGCTGCCTCTGCTGCTGCTGCAACTGCCTCGGCCACCTCTGCCTCTCTGTCACTGGCCTTGCGTTTCTTGGTGGCTAACTTCTTGCCCTTGCCCTTCTCTGCCGCTGACAGGTGACGGGGAGGATCACCTCCACCATCACCTCCAGGGGAACCTCCAGCGCTGGCTGCCGGACCACTGACGTTCTTGCAACGAGCCATCGCAAGAACAACTGTCTGAACTAACTCCCGGCAACTGACCAACTGCTACAAGAGATCAACGTGCTGCAAGAGATATTTAGATAAGGCATACATAAGCAAACGTAGCAGCTAGAGGTGAGAGGACCCTATAGATCACACGATTAGATAAGGAACGGGCGCGAACTGCTTATGAACCGATGACAGGACATGTTACGGAAGAAATATCGCGAATGAAAACTGTCGGAGAACGCGGATCCACTCCTTGAGGTGCTATAAAGGATAAACGAAAAAGAATATTGTCAATAACAACATCCCAAACCATTTAGGCATTAAACCAAGCACCTTGAGCGTAGGGATTAAGGAACTCACCCAAACCCTAGCTATCTCGCTGGAACCAAGTCACTGGCAAGAGAAAAGAGAAGAGGAGAAGCCGAGGGAGAGATCTGGCGCGGGTGGGAACTCTGAGGTCACCGGGAATCGATGAAGACAACAGTGGCGGTGGATCGGCGATTTTCTTAGGTCACAACGCGCGGGCGGAGTCGCGGGAGGAAAAAGAAACTGCCTGTGACCAACCCTGGGGCGCGGGTTATATGCGCCTGAAACAGGGTCACCGGACGCTCTTTATGTGGCACCGGACGCGTCCGGTGACCACCGAACTCATGCGCAGAGAGGTTTTCAAATCGACATGTCACCAGACGATGGCCACCGGACGCCGGCTTTAGCGTCCGGTGCCCTCGGGCACGCCTGGTGAGCACCGGACGCACCTCACCGGATGCTGCAGGGACACTATTCCTGCGTCCGGTGAGTGCAATCCTGCATACTCACCGCACCGGACGCACCGAGACAGCGTCCGGTGCATCGTCCGGTGCCTCTCTGAGTCCTTTTCCAACTTAGCACTACGTCCGACTTTGACCCAACCAAGTTCCAACTTCAAGAGCACACAACTAAACACCAAGTGGAACTGGTATGAGTGACTTCTCTCAAACCCTCAAATTTTCACAAATATTTAGCCATAGGCTTAGTAGTTTTTATGAAAATAGTTCGAGAAATCACCAAGGAGCATCATATGGCCATAAAGCTAGGGGTTTGAATCACAATGAGCTTTGAATGCTCCCCCTATCTATGGACGAACATAGCGGATGCTCAAAGAATAACTGAAAAGAAACGGTCAACTAACAAGCATGCATATGATATGAGGTGAAATGCAATACTTGAAAGTAATGCTTGTCAAGTTTGATCCAAGGTTAAGCTTTTTCACACACACAAGGGGGTTATCTTAACCATGTTAGACAAGCCCTACACACAAAACTTGTTCATTTTTAGTTTTGGTATGCATGATATGCAAAGCAAAAGCTATTTACAAGTTTCAAAACACAACTTTATCTATTAATGAAGTTAGAGAGATCAAGCACATTAAGTTCATTTCTCAACATACAAAACCTAGCTTCGTCTAGGGGTTTTGTGAAGATATCCACCAATTGATTTTCCGTTCCCACATTCTCTAGAGATATGTCACCTTTAGCAACATGATCCCTAAGGAAGTGGTGTCAGATGTCAATATGTTTTGTGCGGGTGTGTTGAACTGGGTTGTTAGCAAGTTTTACGGCACTTTCGTTGTCACACAACAAAGGTACTTTGTCTAGTACTACTTCATAGTCTAGCAAAGTTTGTTTCATGTAGAGTATTTGTGCACAACAAGCACCGGCGGCAATGTATTCCGCTTCGGCCATTGACAAGGCAACACTATTTTGTTTCTTTGACATCCAAGAGACAAGCGATCTACCTAGGAAGTGGCACCCTCCGGATGTGCTTTTTCTATCAATCCGGCACCTGGCATAATCCGAATCGGAATAGCCAACAAGTTGGAATCTTGCACCTTTGGGATACCACAAACCTAGGCAAGGTGTGTATTTTAGATACCTAAGAATTCTCTTGACGGCAATCAAGTGAGATTCCACAGGCATTGCTTGATATCTAGCACACATACACACACTAAACATGATATCGGGCCTAGATGCGGTGAGGTAGAGTAGACTTCCTATCATGGAGCGATAGAGAGTCTTGTCAATTGGGTTACCTCCCTCATCCAAGTCGAGATGCCCATTTGATGCCATGGGAGTCTTGATTGGCTTGCAATCCATCATCTTGAACCTCTTGAGAAGATCTTGTGTGTACTTCTCTTGAGAGATGAAGACTCCTTCCTTCATTTGCTTGACTTGAAATCCTAGGAAGAAGGATAGCTCGCCAATCATGGACATCTCAAACTCCTTGGACATCAAATCACCAAATTCCTTGCAAAAATCTTCATTAGTAGAGCCAAAAATAATATCATCAACATAAACTTGGCAAATGAAGATTTCCCCATTCATTTTCTTGGTGAAGAGTGTTGTGTCAACTTTCCCAATCTTGAAGCCCTTCTCAATGAGGAAGTCCCTAAGCCTCTCATACCAAGCTCTAGGAGCTTGCTTGAGACCATAGAGAGCCTTGGACAACCGGTAGACATGCTTGGGGTACCTAGGGTCTTCAAAACCGAGGGGTTGCTCAACAAAGACAAGCTCATTAATATAGCCATTCAAAAAGGCACTTTTCACATCCATTTGAAATAACTTGATATCATGACTAGATGCATATGCAAGTAGCATACGGATTGCTTCAAGTCTTGCCACCGGTGCAAAGGTTTCACCGAAGTCAAGACCTTCCACTTGTGAAAAACCTTTTGCCACAAGTCTTGCCTTGTTGTGCACCACTTTGCCTTGATCATCCTTCTTGTTCCGGAAGACCCACTTTGTTACAATTACTCTTGCATCTTTGGGTCGCTCTTCAAGTGTCCATACTTAGTTGCAAGAGAAGTTGTTTAACTCCTCTTGCATGGCCATGATCCAATCCGCATCACGAAGAGCTTCCTCTATAGTCTTTGGTTCATCTTCAAGAGACACAAAAGCGTGATGTTCAATAAATAAAGCATGTCTAGAACGAGTAGTTACACCACGTGATGGACTCCCGATGATGAGATCTTGAGAGTGATCTTGGAGAAGATGTGAAGTTCTTCTTGGCGCCACTTTAGGGGTTGATTGGGGAGCATCAACATCTTGTGCTTGTGCCACCGCTTGCTCATGAGTGACTTGAGTGTCTTCATGAGCATCTCTCACATCCTTGTCTTCATCCTGTGGTACATGTGAGGTGGATGGTGGCTCAATGACTTGCACATCATCATCATCTTCTTTTGGCTTGATGTCTCCCACCGGCATGTTCTTCATGGCATCCCTCAGTGGTTCACCACCTACATCATCAAGATTATCACTTGCTCCTTGGGAGCCATTAGTTTCATCAAATTCAACATTAAATGTTTCTTCAACCATGTTTGTGGCATGGTTAAAGACCCTATATGCCTTGGACTTTGATGAATAGCCAACCAAGTAGCCAATGTCACATCTTCTTTGGAACTTTCCCAAGTGTTGGCGCTTCTTGTAGATGTAGCATTTGCACCCAAACACTCTAAAGAATGAGACATCGAGCTTCCTCCCATTGAGCAACTCATATGGTGTCTTCTCTAGGAACTTGTGAGGAAAGAGCCGGTTTGAAGCATAGCATGTGGTGTTGATTGCCTCGGCCCACATCTCCTCCGAAGTGTTGTACTCATCTAGCATTGTTCTTGCCAAGGTGATCAATGTCCGGTTCTTTCTTTCTACAACCCCATTTTGTTGTGGTGTGTATGTTGAGGAGAACTCATGCTTGATTCCCACTTCATCACAATACTCTTCAACGTTGGTGTTGTCAAACTCTTTGCCATTGTCACTTCTAATTTTCTTGATCTTGACATCAAATTGATATTGGGCATTCTTTGCAAACTTCTTGAATATTGATGCAACTTTGGCCTTGTCTTGCAAGAAGAATGTCCAAGTGTACCGGGAGAAATCATCCACTATGACCAAGCAATATTCATGCACTAAATAAATCATCCAAGACTAGCATATGTGGTTGGTCTAAATAAATCCATGTGAAGTAGCTCAAGCACTCTTGAAGTAGAGAGATAGGCCTTGGTTGGATGAGTGTTTGCAACTTGCTTGCCGGCTTGACATGCACTACAAAGCTTGTTCTTCTCAAAGGTCACATCCTTCAAACCTCTAATCAATTCTTTCTTCATTAACTTCTTGAGGTTGCCCATTCCAACATGGGCTAACCTTCTATGCCACAACCACCCAAGAGAAGTCTTGGTGAATAAGCAAGTCTTGACATCAACTTCATCGGATGAGAAATCAACTACATATAAGTTGTTGTGTCAGAAGCCTTTGAATATCACTTCATTGTCATCTTCCTTGGTCACAATTACTTCCTTCTTCTTGAATAGGCATTCAAATCCAAGATCACAAAGTTGTCCAACCGAGAGCAAGTTAAAACTCAATGATTGCACATAGAGCACATTGGTGATGGAGTTGTCATTTGATATAGCAACCTTTCCTAGTCCCTTGACCTTGCCTTTTGAGTTGTCACCAAATGTGATCTTCTCTTGGTTGTCAACATCTTCATCAAGAGAGGTGAACATCTGAGGATCTCCAGTCATATGTTGAGTGCAACCACTATCAATTACCCAATGTGATCCACCGGTCTTGTAGTTCACCTACACACAAGAGATCAAGCTTGAGATTTAGGGACCCACATTTGCTTAGGGCCCTTGACCCTCTCTACTAGTTGCTTTGGCACCCAAATCTTCTTTGGCCTTTGCTTGTTGGGTGGCCCCATGAAGCTAACCTTGACCTTGCCACTCTTGTCTTTCCTTACAATGTAGTGAGCATTGAAGGCAAATGGTCTTGCATTCTTGGGCAAGGGTGGTGGTAGTGGTGCCTTACACTCATGAGCAAAGTGTCCTTCTTGACCACACTCAAAACATCTCTTTGGCTTTGGCTTGCTTGGTTGACCATGAGTGGCTAGTGACTTGATGAGATTTGTTTGATGAGCCTTGTAGCCAATCCCACTCTTATCCATCTTCATGACGGTGTTCATGAAAAGCTCACTTTGAAGGTCCTTTCCTTTTGTGAACTTTGCTAACCCCATGGTTAGATGTTCCTTCTCTTTCTTGAGCTTGTTGTTCTCTTGAGTTAGCTTCTTGATGATTGAGTCATTGTTGCTAGCTAACTCATCCAAGATGAATGTCTCATCTTCTTCTTGCTTGTCATACATCAAACCAAGCTTGAGATATTGATTTTCTTCCTTGAGTAACTTGTTCTCATATGCAAGCTTCTTGTCTTGATCAAGTGACTCAATCACAATGGTCTTGTGCTTGGCTTGGTCTTGCAACTCTTTCTTGAGCATGACAATTTCATCCTTGAGCTTGATGGTGTCCTCATAACTCTCGACCACTACCACTTTCTTTCCCTTGCAATCAACACATTTGCTTGTGCTCTCCACAAGTAAGTCATCACAAGATGTGGCTACATCAAGTTTAGCAACATGGTTAGTAGCAACATGTGTTTCATCAATTGCAAGTTCATATGCTATCTCAAGGTTGTCATAGTTTGCTTTTAGAGTTGTTAGCTCTTCTTTCATTGCTCTATATCTAGTGATAAGCTCATCAAGAACACTCTCAAGTTTATCATGTTTTTCTTTGAGCTCTTTTAATGAGAGTTTGAGCTCCTTGAGCTTAGTGGTCATGATTTCATTTTGGTCTCTAAGCTCATCACTAGACTTAAGCTTTGCTATAAGTGTTTCATTTTCAAGTTCAAGCTTTTCATTTTCACTTCTAGTTTTTCTTATGACTTTTGTGTACTTGTTAAGCAATTTTACAAGTTCATCATAAGATGGTGGTTCAAATTCACTATCACTTTCACTACTCTCGTCCTCACTTTGTACCTTCCGGTCACCCTTAGCTATGAGGCATAGGTGTGTAGAGGTGTTGACACCGGTTTTGGACACGTAGCCAGGATCGGTAGAGTGTAGATCGGCCAGATAGGGCAACAGTAACTGGTCTGTAGGAGAGTTGCCGATGAGGGTGGTTGCCAATGAAAGGATAGCTGAATGTGACTAAGTCCATGGGTGGTGATGTGTTTATGCCGATGGTCAGCATTGACCTGTGCCGATGGCTACGATGAGGGGTCTGCCGATGATTCGAAAGAAGAACCTGAAGGTTGCCGATTGGCCTGTGGTGGTGTCCCAGTTTGTCACGGAAGGATAGTTTTATGTTTTCCTTAGTTATTTAAATTGTTTTGTATACGGATTCTGTTTAATTTGGAATTCGAGTTCTAGTCGTGTCTGATTGTAGCTCTTTGAGCAGGGTATAAATGTAGACCCTAGGGCCTTGTAATCAATAATCAATCAATCAAACACAAGTTTTTACTCATATTCCAAGCATCTACTTTTTCGACAACTTCGTCATATTTTTTCTTCCATTTACGAGTTCTTAGGAATTCGTCGACTTAAGCTTGGCGTATTCTCAAGTTCTGCGTGAATACCTCTTGGCCGTGGCATCCGGGCGCATCGCTGTTGTCAGGACCAAAGTATTCGAGTTATCACCTTTGCCGATAGTAAGGTCAAATCGGCTGGCACGCCTTAACGTTTAAATCGGGTATTAGCCCTTTGTGTTTGCAGATCAGCTTTTGCATCAACACATCTTCTGGCACGCCCAGTGGGACTAGATTCAAGATCAAGATCGACATGTCAATTACTAAGTTCGATCAGGAGAACGTCATCCCTGTGACGGAAGCCAATCTCAAAGATGAGCAGAAGCAAGCCATTGCAAAAGCCATGGAGGATTACAAACAGCAATGTTAGAGATCCTTCAGCATCAACAGGAGTGGTGAGGTGATCCAGAAAGAATCACTGCCGGCTCCTCGGCAGGTCACTTTTGAAGCCAATCCTGGTAAACTCCAAGACATGGTCAATAGTGCTATCAACCGTGCCTTGATCAACCAAGCTGGTGTGCTGTCCAATACGGTTTTCAATGCTGTGGCTAGAACTTTCAAAGAAGGACAATTGCCACCAAATTATGTGGGCCCTGTCTATCATCAGCCAGGATCGCCAGTGGTCATGGCTCCATTGGCTGCTACGGCCGCTGCAGGCACAGAAACTACTGTTCCTCCAAGCACGCTAGGAGTCTCTAATGCGCAATCCACGCCGATGCCGTCCAATCCATCAACATCAGATGAGTCGATCAAGTTTACTACAGATCTATTGGCATCGGCAATGTCGGGATCCGTTCCTCCTAATTGGTGGGGTTTTGGTATGCCCCCGGAATACTTGTTGAAGACACCTGGCATGTCTCAGACGGCTGATATGAGAGGCAAGGCTCCTATGGCATCAGCACCTCCAAATATGCCGATGAACCAGAGTCCCCAGTATACTACAACCACTACTGCAAGACCTTACACTGGGAATTCTCAAGCTCCAATGTTCCAGATGCCTAACGCATCTGCAGATTCAATGCTGACGCAACAGAGGTTTATCACTCAGCCAGGGTATGTCAATTCAATGATGATGCCCAATAACCAGTCATCGGCAGGTCCTATGTCGGTGAATGCTAATAGTGGATGGCCTGGGCAGCAAATTTTTCCACAAATGTCCCAACAGAATCATCAGGCTACAGGGTTTCAACAAGGCCAGATCTACCCTGGGTTCCAGAACCAAGGGTTGGTCAATCAGCTGATGAATCTCGGCCAGCAGATTGGTGGTCAGCAGATCGGTGGTCAGCAGTTTGGTGGTCAACAGATCGGCGGTCAGTAGATTGGTGGCCAGATGATTAACCCAATGTTCCAAGCAGATCGTGCACCGCACAGACACGTGGAAGCCTATCAGCAGGTGCTAGATCCGCAACCGCCTCATCGGCAAGATGCCGATGCTTATTGGCCCGATAAGATTGCTGAAGTAATGAGAGACCAATTTGGGATAAAACCCAAAGTCAACACTTACTCTTATTAGACACCGTATCCTCCTGCATATGATTTGATTCCACTTCCAAATCGGTACATGGTACCAAATTTCACTAAGTTTTCTGGACAGGATGATACGTCAACCATGGAGCATGTCAACAGGTTTATCATCCAATGTGGAGAAGCTGCTAACAGGGACGAGTTAAGGGTTCGCTTGTTCTCGTCATCATTGTCTGGATCGGCTTTCACTTGGTTTATATCATTACCTCCTAACTCAGTGATTAGTTGGGCCGATCTAGAGAAGCAATTCCACAAGTACTTCTTTTCTGGGCTCCATGAGAAGAAGATCACCGATTTGGTCAAATTGAAGCAACGCAATGATAAATCGGTTGAAAGTTTTGTGCAGAGAATACAGGAAGTCAAGAACAAATGCTATAGTCTGGTTTTGGATGATCGATAGCTAGCTGATTTGGCTTTCTAGGGTTTGTTGCCACATATCAGGGATAAGTATGCATCTCAAGAGTTTGAAAGCTTAAGTCATTTGGTGCAGAGAATCTCTGATCAAGATATCAAGCCTTCTGAGCCCAAGAGAGCATGGAACAAAAAGGTATCATTTGTGGACGAAGCAGCAAGCTCGAACTCTGATGAGGAACCAGTCATCGGCTTGGCAGAATGGGTAAAGAATAAGAAGCCGATGTCTTGCCCTTTTGGGCATAAAGAGCCAAAGAAGTTCGCATTTGACATCACTAAGGCCGATAGGATATTTGACTTTCTACTTCAGGAAGGTCAGATCAAATTGTCACTCAATCATGTAATCCCATCGGTTGAAGAATTAAAGAAGATGAAGTACTGCAAATGGCATAATGCAACTTCTCACAGCACCAGTGAGTGCAAAGTTTTTAGACAACAGCTACAATCGGCTATAGAATCTGGAAGGATCAAATTCGATAGCTCCAAAACTCAGAAGCCGATGAAGATTGATCAACATCCTTTCCTAACAAACATGCTAGATGCTAAGGGAAAGGCCAAGGTCCTGACATCGAAAGCAGCTGAAAGAAGTGCATCGGTGGATCCTCAGCATCAGATCACTACTGCTGATGCAAAAGGAAAAGGCTTGATCCAGGAGGGATCTAACACGGGAAGGCCTCCCCGATCTGGTATTGTTATAACTCATAGAAGGCCTCGGGAGACTTGGCAGCAACGTGAGGATCGATATCGGCGCCAGCAAGAAGACTATCATTGGGAAGAAGAAAGACGCCGACAAGAGTGGAATCAACATAGGGATCACTGGAATTGTCCGTTCTTCATTCATTGTTGGGAGGAAAATATCAAGCTTCCTACAGTCAGAGACTGCCCAGAATGTAATGGTTATGATCGGTATGACAGGTCAAATCGGTAGTATCAGAACAATAACCACCAGTTTGATGGGCCGATTAGGGGGAGAGCGTCGGTTCATGCTCGACTGGGGGGCAGGCTCAGTGTGCACACAGGCTCGGTGATCATGTTGAATATTTTCCCAGGAACCAGGAAGAACTTGAAGAAATGGCTAATGCATGAGTTCCCGATGAGTTCATATTTTGCAGGGATGCTAATACTTATTGGATGGAGTCAAGGGAACATCGTCGTCCATCGGTAAAGCAGCAACAACTTCCTCCATGGTGTCCAGAGGTGTTGACTAGGACAATGAAAAGGAGGCTACAGCGTGAAAGACGGGAAGAGTTGAGCAAGGGTGAGAACTCTGGCCAGTCTGGGGATCAGCAACAATCAGATCCTAAAAGAAAAGGTCCATCGGTAGATGTCAACATGGTATTTATGTTGCCGATGGAATTCCTTGCGCTGTCCAGTGATGATGAGTTGCAGTTTTCCGACCAAATAGCTCAGTTGGCTCTGGATCCGATGACAGTTGTTGACGGTCCTTAAGTACTAAAATTAACAATCAAATAAACATGGAAAAGGATCAATATGAAACAAACATTTAGAATTAGGGTTTTATCTGACAGAATTCCACGAGCTTTGGTGTTTATCTATTTCTGCAGGGGGTTATCAAAGAATATGGAGAGAAGGCCCACATGTCATGTTTACAACGAGATAATTACGTGCCGCACAATTTTCTTCAATCTAGAAGAGTCCAGAAGCCACGGGAACGAACGAGAAGAGGATCGGGCTCGGGGGCAGGGCGCCCGCCCACCCCCCTTGGGCGCCCGCCCAGGGTAGGAGTGCAATCGGGACTCTGCTTTCGGGGCTAAATTCCACCGACCTAAAGGATCAATCTAAACCATACAATCTATGTCGGTTTGATCCAATGGCTCACGTTCACTTGAGGGGACTATAAAACCAGACCCTCTGGCCCCTAGAGGAGAAGAGAAGAAACCATTGTGCAGAGGTAGCCATCAAAGTTAGGGTTTAGAGCTTCTCTCCCACAGAGAATTAGAATTAGCTACTCCCTAATCCTTCAAGTTTAGAGGTTTGATTAGATAGCAATTAGAGAAGTAGAGCACTACGCACTGGATTCGGATCTTCGGTAATAAAGATTGGTATTATTCATATCTTTCTCTAATTCTATTGTTCTAATTGCATTATGTCTCTAATTATTATGTTCTTAGTTTGCTCTAGTTCTATAATTGATATAGTTCTAATTGATAATGAGTTTATGTATAAGTTTGCAAAGCGCTTAGCTCTTGATGCGAGGGAGTTAGGTGATAGATCACATGTGAGCGTGGTGCTTAGATGTTATTTATCTGCAAATGTATCCTATTGGCCGGGTCGTGTGGTAGTTTGCGATAGTGACAACTTCGTTGATTCTTATATAGTCCACCCTCCGTTGATAGGACAGGCAGAACCGGTATTGTGGAGTAAGTCGTGTGATGCTCTGATTTACTTTATCAATGTTCCTTATACATGAATGAAGAGTCTTTTATGCTATATATGATCTTGTAGATAACTAGAGTAGATTATGACTTAGTAGTTAGTAGATAACTTAGAATCCATTCTCTAGCTAATCCGACATCACCTACATATATGAGGAGTAGTCTATTTTCTAATCGTTGTGTTATTTATCCCTTGAACTTATAATTCATTATCATTATCTTTATGGTTTACCCCCTGCTAAAGTAAGTGACTGTGTGACGAGTTTCTCATTAGTAATCATGTTCTTGCAAGTTTATCTCTAGTCTACGCCATGATAGATTTTGTCCTTAATTTAATCTCCTTAGTTCTCTCGAGCAAAATTATAAATAACGATACCTGGAATACTTATCCTGGTGAAATGCTACAATGAGGTGTTTTATCTGTGCGCTTGCGAATAGAATAGATTATTTTCTAGAGAGCCTTTACATTTATAAATACCTTTGTACACTCTGGCACCATGCTGGGGATGACAACCTAGTATCTAAGTGGTGTTAGCTAGTGTCAACAAGCATTTCTGGCGCCGTTGCCGGGGACCTCATAAGGGAGTCTTATGAATAAGTCATAAAGGGGAACAAAAGGGTAATATTTAGGAAAGACAGAAAATCAATCAAGGTTATTCATATAAAATATTAGACTAGACTATAGAGAAATAATTGCATAAAACAGCTACTAAGTGAGAAATCATAACAAGGCACCTCTGCTTTGGCAGGTTCACCCTGTTGTTTTTCTATGTTTATATTTTTATACAGGGTATATCAGGATTGACTTTGGGTACATTCAACTCTTCATCATCAGAACCAAAACAATCAAGAGAAGAAGAAGCTAGTTACTAATTGCTGAAGCTATGGCACAGAAGACCCTACAAGAATTCTCTGCTCCAAGTCTTGACAACATTCCAACTGGTCCAAGATTTGCAGTAGAAGAAGGAGTACCCGAGTTTGAGCTCAAGTCAAGCCTCATCAATTTGGTACAAGCTACACAATTCAGTGGAAAGGCACATGAAGATGCTAACACACACTTGCAGAATTTCTTCGAGATTGGAAGCACAATCCACATCAACGGAGTTGACAAAGACGTCATACTGCTTTGCCTTTTTCCATTCTCACTAGAAGGGAAAGCGAGGAAGTGGTTCTACACTCATCAAGATAACATCAACAACTGGACGAACTTGTCAGATGCCTTTCTATCAAAGTTTTTCCCTATAGGCAAAACAACTGCCTTAAGAGGAAATATTGTTAGTTTCCAACAGCAGAAGACAGAAACCATTTCAGAAGCATGGGAGCGTTTTCAAAGATACATATCAGATTGTCCTCAGCATGGAATGGCCACATGGTTACTTATGCAGACCTTCTATCATGGATTAACCCAGAAGGCTCGTGAGTGCCTAGATGCATCTGCTAAAGGATCATTCTTGGAGCCTACAATTGGAAAAGCAGAGATACTTTTGGATAAGATAGCAGAAAATCAAAGCTGGTTCCAAGATAAAGCTCAACAATGTCATCAAACTGAAGAAATACCAGAAGAAGTAAATGCATTATCAACTAAGATGGAAAATTTGCTCCATTGGATTGACCAGAGGGCCAAGTTCAAAGAAGATCAAAGGGCCATTGAGACAGCATACAAATATCAACCTACCTCGAGTCAACCCACTAGCAAAGGTATGAATTCAGGTAATACTTTCAAGCAACTTTCATTAAAAGAGATAATTGCTCAACAAACCAAAATTAATGATGAAGTTAAACAAAGGCTAGATACAAATGAATCATCTCTAAAAGATATACACAATAAAATGGATTTTCTACTAACTACCTTTGATGAGCAAAACACTCTTAATAAAAGGGTAGAGCTTAAATTAATAAAGATAGTTGCTGCACTGCCTGTTGCTACTAACATTGAGCAGGTAAAGAATATAACTACTAGAGGAGGAAAAGCCACCAGAGATCTCCCATACCCAAAAGAGAAACAAAGAACATCAGCACCAGTGCAACCAGCACTGATAGAAGAAGAAAGCCCAGTTGAAGCAGAAGATCTGCTCCAACCACCAAGAACTAGAGAAATGAGGAAAGATTTTTACAACACCAACTATTTGCCATTTCCTAGAAGAAACAGAGGACTGCAGTCGGATGAGCAGTTTGGTAAGTTTGTAGAGGTCATTCAGAAATTATATGTCAACATACCTCTGCTCGATGCCATACAGGTACCTACATATGCAAAGTACATCAGAGATATTCTTAACAAGAAGAGACCACTGCCCACCACTGAGGTTATCAAGCTGATAGAAGAATGCAGTGCGGCCATCCTTAACAAACCACCAAAGAAGAAGGAAGATCCAGGATGCCCCACTATTGATTGCTCGATCGGAAACCAACATTTTAACAATGCACTTTGTGACCTCGGAGCAAGTGTCAGTGTGATGCCAGCATCAGTCTACAAAAAGCTTGAGCATGCAACCTTAGAACCAACATCAATGTGCCTACAACTAGCGGATCAATCGGTTCGACACCCGTTGGGCATCGCCGAGAACATTCCGGTCAAGATCAGAGTTTTCCTGGTGCCAGTAGATTTCGTAGTACTGGACATGAGTCCTGACTCAAAAGTGTCCATCATTCTCGGAAGGCCATTTCTGAGCACTGCCAATGCCCACATTGATGACGGGAAGGGAGAAATCAAGTTTAACATAAACGGTCAAGAAGAACACTTCACATTCAAACCCAGACCAGAGAGAGACTCTACAGTGAAGGAAGTTCATGAAGAACCATTGGAGACACCATCTCTAGAGGAAGGTAACTCAGAAGATTAAAAGATTTGGAGGTCCAGCTTGGGGGACCTAAAAATCCCAAACCCTCACCGGGAGGTAAATCGGTATTTATCCGCATTATTAATTTTCTCATATTTAACTTCTTGCATAATTAATTCTTGCATTAGTCATAGCATTATTATAATAATTAAAAACCCCATATAAATAATATTCATGGTGTGTAACAACCCATATTTACTAATTATTGTGGAGGCACAAAAATATTTTTCATTATCTTTTTAATTAAGTTTCAATTCTCATAGATTTTCCTGTATTATGTTTAATTATATTGATCTTCTAGAAGCATGACCCACACTCCTTGGGTCCCACATGTCATACACCACACCTCACATACATCCCATCACATAATTTCATCCACCAATATGTTTCCACTCACCAGACATCTTTCCACCATCCAACAACCACCACACAACATTATTCTGCGTGAGATCCAAGCAAGGAAGCAAGTGGAGGAGGCACACCCAGGATGGGCATCACAAGTGGGCGCCCGCCCACCTACCAAGGGCGCCTGCCCTGTCCCCTCTTCCTCCTATAAATAGCCACATTCTACCTCCATCTTCTTCACACAAACACTCCAGAAAACCATACAAGTTTCAGTTTCCTGAGAAGGAGCTCTTGTAGTGAAGAGAAGAGAGTAGAGAGAAAGAGAAGAGTGGAAGAGAAGGTTGGGAGTTCTTTTGAGAGAGTGATTATCACCTAGCAAGTAGTAATCCAGTTGTCTAAGCGGAGGTAAAAGTTGTTTAGGGGGAGGCTCTACCAAAATAGAAATTTGTCTTGAACGGTTAACCCCTGGACTACTGACACTCCGGACAACTGACCACTAACATTTTCTCTCACATCTTCCATTAGTTGTGTTTTTGCCAACTTTTGTTTACAAGATGTTTAAGAAGGTGAAGAATGCAAGGAAGGCTCTCAAGAACATTGGTACAAGGAGTTCAGCCCGACACTCCTCATAGCCATCAGAGATGAGCGTCGACCCGACATCCACACAAGCTCCATCATCTTCATCAGGTCACCAAGTTAAGGTCCTTCTCAAGATAGGAGACCTTGGACTGAAGACCCGAAGAGAGAAGGAAGTCTATCAGCAACTGAAGAACAAAGATTTTATTCACACCCCTACTCTTGATCCAATCTTACTACAAGAAACAGGTATGGACACTGAATTTGACTTAATTTTTCAGATGATAGGTTGGACAAATTTTTGGAATATAACTGAGCTGGGTTCTCGTCTTCTCACCCTCGAATTTCTTTGCACTTTACAATATTATGAGGGGGGAATTGTTTTTCGGATGTTCAAACAGGAGATTATGTTGTCTTGGAGAGAACTAAGCGACCATCTTGGTTTCTCTTCAAGATGCATCCTGAACATTGACTCCGAATTACCCAATTTTGAGAGACACCAGTTTTGGAGAGAAATATCTAGAGATAATTTTTATAGTCAAGCCCGAACCAGTGACATGGAACACCCCACTCTTAGAATGTTCCACAAATGGCTTGGGTATGTTGACACCAGAAGTGGCAAACGGTTATACCGCAAGCGTACGGTAGTCAATGTAGCCTTCACCGGGAGTATTCCAGGTATCGTGATTTCCACGGGGAACGCGAAGTGAATTAACTAGGCTTTAAATCGTTAGGTGATGATCAAAGGGTCTAGGATAATGGGGTAGAGAGGTCTAACTAGTATTAATGCCTGGTCTTGGTAATTAAGTGTAGTCAAGGTTTTTCACCTAACTCTTTACTGAGGGCGATACCCGAAAAGGAGGATTGAGTTAACAAAGTTTTTCACCTCCTCGTCTCCTAAGCGACTACCCTGCTCAGCCCAACTATTATTTGCAACTTGCCTACAACAGATGCGAGGAACTTTCCGCCTAGCGAGGACTGTCACTCTCACACTAGGTGTCTACACAACTGCGACAAGGAGTCCACACTGGCAAGAAGTAGTCTAGACACCACGTCTAAACTAGCTCTTGCTACCCTAAGCTTAGCTAAAGCTAAGAGCACTCAAGATCAAGCAATGTGCCAGTAAAGGATTCTTATACTTAAAGTACCAGACCAAATATTAAATACTAGAAAAGACTCAGAAGTAAGACTTACAAGAAGACCTGCTTCCGCTGAGGTGCTCCGCGAAGAAGACTCCCGACAGGCCGGGACTCCTCCTTGGAACTCCTCACTCTCTACTCACTATGATATCACTAAGCTACTAAAGTAGTTTACTCCTAAGATACATGACTCTTAAGTGAAGGAATAGGGGGGTATTTATAGTGGGAGATGGAGTAGGGGCTACTCCGGTGCCACGTCAGCGATCCGCGTCATCTTCATCATGCACCATTGGATCAAACCGACTTCACAACCGCCATCTGATCAACGGTAGAGGCAAACTAACATGTGCAACATGTGGGCAAGGTCGGTGGGAGGCCAACCGACCCTGGAACCGCCATGAAGTGGGGTCGGCCGACCCCCTATCTGGCTGGTTGGGCCCACCTGCAGTGTCCTGGAGGCTCTCTGATGTCGGTGGAGTTGAGCTGACCTGTGGGACCCACCAAAGTGGGGTCGCCCGACCCCAATTCTATGGGGTTAGGGTGTCAGCCCTGTCCTACATGTCTTCCTCTTCATGACTATAATGTTGTCTTGGTTACTGGTGTCACTGATCTTTAGTTATTCACCCCTTCTTAGTGTTTGGACCCTTGAAAAGTACCTGTTCTTACTCCTGCAACCAAATAGTAGCATGTACATGTGGAACTAGGTTATATGTACCTATATTACTACTTTGTTTGGTTGTTTTCTCCCAAAATGAGTCTTATGTTGACGGTTATGATAGTAGAAAACATGGTATAAATACCGTCAACAAGACCCCCCACACTTGAGTCTTTGCTCGTCCTCGAGTAAAGGTTAAAAATGAGTGATCAATGGTTTCTAACTTAAGATAGTAGTGAGCATAAAATGCTAGTTCGAACATAGTTCATCCAAATGGGTTTTTGTGTAAGTGTCTAGCATATATCCTTCAGAGGTTGAGAAAAGGAACAACTCTCAGAACAAGATCAAATTCCAATTTCATATTCTTGGTACTTAGAGTTTTTATGACACTTTTTAAAATAAGTCACATAGTTCAATCCTACTCCTCATTTAGCGCTCTAGATCACTCAAAGTTTTTTTTTAGTAGTCCTCACCAAGGCATGAATGCCAACTTGTTTCATCCTATAACTATAGGCTTATATGGGGCTTGGTAGGGATAAACAAGGTAGCATACTCTACTTTGCAAATATTGTTAAGTCAAAAACAAGGATCCAAAGAGAGGAGTGTCATAGTCATAGATCAAGATGTGCAAGTGTGTTATATGGTGGACTAGGTTGCTCCTTTATTTGCTACACTCTCTCTACTTGTATATTGAGACATGGCTAGATTTTCTTTTTCTTCGAGCTTTATGTGCTCAATTTTTTTTTATACTTCATGGACTTGCACATGTCCATTTTTTTCTTTTTCTTTTATTTTGCTAAGCCTTTTATGTCTCATTTTCTAAACAATATTTAGAGAGGTGTTCTAACACTTAGAGTATGGAGCAACCTATTTAGTGGATGCACAATACATGTGGTTGCGTACTTCCAGTGTAGAAGCAGCATATATATATGTGGTGTGTACGTGATCTTGATCTTGTGACTATGATACAACTCTCACTAGGGTCAACAAGGTTTTGACAAAACTCATAACAAAAGCAGGTTGCATTTCATAAAATAGTTACTTGAATATCTAAGTGTATGGCTTTTGGTGGGAATTTCTTGCTAATGAGGAGTAAATGATACTATGGTTTTGTGATATTTTTGAAACAAATCTCTAAGTACCTTGAATAGAAATGTTATGAATTCTTAGCCAAGAGTTATATCACTTTCATCAACAACTTAGTTAATATGGTTCCTATAGATTTTTACCCATGAGGATGAACAATTGTAAGAACTATACTTTATGTCACAATTTCTCTTAAATCATGAACCAGTTCACTTTTTATTTTGCAAACAAGTTTAAACTATCAAATTTTATTTTAATTGTGACACAAAGGTAAAGAATTGGACAGACTGAGAGGGGGAAGAGTTAGCAAACCGGGCAGGAAAGATGTGTTTCGTCGTATAGAAGCTTCCTGGTGGGCCCAGGGCTCTATGGAGGGGTCGGCCGACCCCACCTGGAGGTTCCTGGCCCTGCCACTCGATTCTACGTCCCTCGGGAAGTCTTTCTGCACTTGTGTCGTTTCCTTTTGCCATAGAAAGGGGGTCGGGCGACCCCCTCATCGCGCCTGTTTTTGGTGCCATGACGTGCCAAGGTGTATGCAGTGTTGTTCCATGCTCACGGCAGTTCAGAGATGAAGTTGGGGGGGTCGGGCGACCCCCCCACACTTGCAGTTTTCGTGCAGCTGAACTTAAAACAGAGAGAGACGATCAAATGTAGATGTCCTGCTGGTGGCAACACACCAGCAGGACCAAAAACGACTCCATTAAATCAAATTTCAATTGTATAGGCACTTTTACATTGCGAAATTCAAAGTGACAAATTGAAAAATAAAATTGAGTAATCAAACCTAAATAATCAAATAGTGCCTATAACCTAAACTAACTAATTTATTTAGGGAGATGGAGGTTTGAGGTGATCCTCCCGCCCAATTGCTTGCGCCAAACGCTTGATTTTAGCGCTGGTGCTAATGCGCAGGTGGTGGAAGTGATCTTCTAACTCAAGATTCTCCATCCTGAGCTCCGACACTGTCTCCTCTAAGATCCTATTTTTCTTTCTAAGGCTAGCTGTGACTTCCAGGAGCTTCTCGATGTCGCCTTTTTCTGGATCTTCTTCGTATTCGCCAGGCGCACCGTTGATCGGAGGTGGATCCATCTTCCGCCGGATGGATGGACTTGCTGACGAGTCAAAGGACTCTCGCAACTCCATCTTTTCCTTAGAGTTCAACGGCGGGATCAGCACCTTCCCCTTTCCCGGCCCACCGCCCACCACTTGGTGGTTCCTCCAAAAGGTTGGGGTGGACGGCGAGTAGGAAGAGGTGTGGATCGTGTCGGAGGAGATGGTGATGGCCTGCTTGGTGGCCATCGGCGCCTTCTCCCGCAGCGCAAGTTGGCCCGTGGTAGGTCGAACCGGCGTTACGGCTCGAGCAGGGGACTTGCCGATGCCCCTGCGCGGAGTGAGCGAACGAGATGCTGATGCGGAGCGCTGGGTCACCCGGGGCGAGGTCGGGCGACCCCTCTTAGGGTCGGGCGACCCCCACATGGGGCCCGTCGGCCCTCCAGCCGGCGGCACCATGGCTAGTGGTTCAGGCTCCAGCACGTTGACGGCTAGGGCAAGCTCCAGGCTCTCAGTTAGAGACCTTTGCGGACGTGGGGAGTTGGAGCGAATGGCTTGGTTGGAAGATTTAGTTGGAGGAGCCATGGAGATGGATCTCTTGGCAAGGAATGGAGGCTAGGAGAGTCTGGTTCGAGGTGAAGATGAGAAGGAATGAATTGAGAGGAGGAAGAAGAAGAAGAGGGGGGATAAATAGATGTGTTTGGAGCCTGAGAGTTTGAATTTTGAAAAGGAGCGTCGTGGAACGTTTGAGGGACGATCCGAGACTCCAGGGGATTTCAAAACTCAAAATATTGGGGTCGGGCGACCCCTATATTTCAGGATTTTGAATTTTGAATTTCAGCACCGAACTCTATTCATTCCCCTCTTTCTAAACCTATCCCCCCTTGGGCCAAAACCCCTAGAAGAGGAGTCGGCCGACCCCCATTTGGGGTGTTCGGCGGCCCAACTTTGATCCTACGTCATCTAAAACCCTTTACAAACCTATTTCAAAACAAAAAGGAACTAAATATATTGATTTAGCAATTATTTAAACAAAAAGGGGGTAAAAAGAAGGACATGTGGATTTTAAGACTTTGTGTCAGATTCAAATTCTATCATATCAACTTCTTCTTCTAAAGGTTCATGTTCATGGAAAACTTTAAGACGATGACCATTTACCTTAAAGGTGTTGCCGTCGTCGTCCCGCAGCGTTACCGCTCCATGAGTCGCGGCGTCAACAACGAAGAATGGTCCTTCCCATTTGCTCCTTAGCTTTCCATGGCCAAATAACTTGACCCTTGAGTTGAACATGAGAACCTTATCCCCAGGATGAAATTCCTTTTGCTTGATCCTTTTATCATGCCATCTTTTTGTTCTCTCTTTGTAGATCCTGGCATTGTGATAGGCTTTATCTCTCCATTCTTCTAGTTCGGAGATTTGGAGCTTTCTATTTCTTCCGGCCGAGGGCAAATCCATGTTCCATTTCTTGATTGCCCAGTGAGCTCTATGCTCTAGCTCTACCGGTAGATGGCATGTCTTACCGTATACAAGTTGGTATGGTGTCATACCAATTGGGGTCTTGTATGCGGTCCTGTATGCCCAAAGTGCATCTGGTAGATGGCTTTTCCAGCCGGTTCCCATCTTAGTGACAGTCTTCTGCAGAATGTTCTTGATTTGTTTGTTAGATGTTTCTGCTTGTCCGCTCGTTTGAGGGTGATAGGGTGTTCCAATGTTGTGCCTTATCCCCACTTCAGCTAAGAACCGTCGGAATCTTCTGTCAATGAAGTGGCTCCCTCCATCACTGATAACTAGTCTGGGGGTGCCGAAGCGTGGAAATATGACTTCCTTGAACATCTTTATCGAATGTGTAGAGTCGGCTGCTCTGCAGGGCATTGCTTCGACCCACTTGGACACATAGTCTACTGCCACTAGGATGTACTCACACCCTTGTGACAAAGGGAATGGCCCCATGTAGTCTATGCCCCAAGCATCGAATATCTCGACTTGTAAGTTGTTTGTGAGTGGCATTGCATCACGAGTATTGATGTTCCCATGCTTCTGACACCTTGCACATCTCCTTACGAAGTTCTTTGTATCTTCGTACATGGTAGGCCAGTAGAATCCACTCTGCCATATCTTGGCATGGGTCCTGAATGCTCCATAGTGGCCTCCGTACTCTGCCCCATGGCATTTTTCCATTATTTTTACTGCTTCGTCCATGGGAACACATCTCCTGAGTATGCCATCTTGACAGACTCTGTAGAGGTAAGGATCGTCCCATAGGTGCACCCTACTCTCTTTAACAAGTTTCTTCTTGTCTACCCCAGATGGTATGTATCCGGACGCCAGGTAGTTCACTATGTTTGCATACCATGGGTAGGCTTCTGAAACTCGGAGGAGTGTGTCGTCTCGAAGGTAGTCGTTGATAGGTGGATCCTGTTTATCCTCGATTTGCATCCTAGACAAGTGATCGGCTACCGAGTTTTCTACTCCCTTTTTATCTCTAATTTCTAAGTCAAATTCTTGGAGTAGTAGGATCCATCTTATTAATCTTGGTTTAGCATCTTTTTTAGTGAGCAAGTATTTTAGAGCTGCGTGATCGGAGTAAACAATCACCTTTGCTCCAACTAAATAAGATCTAAACTTGTCTATAGCAAACACTACAGCCAACAGTTCTTTTTCAGTTGTTGCATAATTCAGCTGTGGTCCTGTTAGTGTTTTGCTAGCATAAGATATTGCGTGATGCTTCTTATCTTTAGTCTGTCCTAAGACAGCACCTACAGCGTAATCACTAGCATCACACATTATCTCAAAAGGTAGCGACCAATCAGGGGGTTGAATGATTGGTGCAGAGATAAGTGCTTTCTTAAGATAGTAAAAGGAATCCAAGCACTCATCATTAAAATCAAAGGGTGCATCCTTAGCTAACAGGTTTGTTAAAGGTCTAGCAATTTGAGAGAAATCTTGTATGAACCTTCTATAAAAGCCTGCATGGCCAAGAAAGCTACGGACGCCCCTAACATTTGTGGGAGGAGGGAGCTGTTCTATAACTTCAATTTTAGCTCTATCTACCTCTATCCCACGTTCGGACACTCTATGTCCTAACACTATCCCTTCTCGAACCATAAAATGGCACTTTTCCCAGTTCAAGATCAAGTGCATCTCTTGGCACCTTTGTAAGACTCGGTCCAGGTTCTTTAGGCAATCATCAAAAGTTTTCCCATAGACGGAGAAGTCGTCCATGAAAACTTCCATGATTTCCTCGATCATATCGGAGAAGATGGACATCATGCACCTTTGAAAAGAGGCAGGAGCATTGCATAGGCCAAAAGACATGCGCCTATATGCATATGTTCCGTAGGGGCATGTGAATGTAGTCTTACTTTGGTCGTCGGGATGGATTGGGATTTGATGGTAACCCGAATACCCATCAAGGAAGCAGAAGAAAGAGTGTTTGGCTAACCGTTCCAGCATCTCATCGATGAATGGCAACGGAAAGTGGTCTTTCTTAGTGGCCTTGTTAAGTTTTCGGTAGTCTATGCACATTCTCCATCCCGTGACAGTCCGTTGAGGAATGAGTTCATTGTTGTCATTTTTAATGACCGTCATTCCTCCTTTCTTAGGAACTACTTGAACGGGGCTGACCCATTCACTGTTCGGAACAGGGTAGATTATGCCCGCATGCAATAGTTTTAAGACCTCTTTCTTCACAACTTCTCTCATCGCATTATTTAGCCTTCTCTGAGGCTCCCTGGAAGGTATAGCATCGGGTTCGATAGGGATGCGATGAGTGCAGAGTGCAGGACTAATTCCCTTAAGGTCTTCTAACGAGTATCCTAAGACAGAGCGGCGTTCTTCTAAGACGATGATGAGTTTGGTGACTTCTTCTTCTGTCAGTTGATCACTAATGATTACCGGAGTCTCTCTATCACCATTAAGGAAGGCGTACTTAAGTCCAGAGGGAAGTGGCTTAAGTTCTATAGAGGGTTTTGGGGGTGGTTTAGATTCATCCAAGTCTAATGGTTCTTCTAATTTGTTCTCTTCTTCTTGGATGAAGTTTTCGGCGTCTTCTTCTAAGTCAGGCTGAGAAGCGTCCAGAAGAGATGCCGACATCACCTCCTTTATTGGGTCAGGCTCGGGCGGGGTCTCGGCTTTAGAATTAATAGAGCCGGCAAAAGGCATAGAAAGGTCTAAGCCCTTCCCGAGGTTACCCTTGAGACGCCCTTCATGAAATCCATTTAGGAACCTCATGATGGGGTGCCCGATTAACAAGTCAACTTCTTTCATATCAAAGATAAAGAAGTTTAGCAGAATGTTGACTTTGTTAATGGAGACAGGAATATTCTGTGCAATCCCACAACTCTCGACCATTTCCCCAGAGGGTAATTTAAGAAATTTGCTGGTCGGGGTTAATGGTTCCTCGCCTAGGAGTGTCAGTACTAATGATTTGGACATTAGGCTTACTCCTACAGCAGGGTCATAAAGGGATTCTATAGGAGTGGAGTTTATGCCACAGGGAATGGGTGTAAAACTCGAAAGAAGTTTGATGACATCAGATGATGTCTCAGCTTCTCTAACCCATTCATTACTCATAATAGCCGTGAGTTCTTGGGCAGTTGCCCTGAGGTAACCAGCCTCAAGATGAGCTGGGATATGGCTATTCGGAGCTCTGCGTGCTGTAGATCTCCTTTGCACAGGTTGATTCGAGACATTGCCAAAATCGGCAAATAGATCAGTCTCGATGTTAAGTGGGTAATCCATGGGATGAATTACTTCTTCCCTTGGAGGTGCTTGTGGTATTGGTTCAGGTTCGACAGCTTGGGTTGCGGCTAAAGGAGTTTTGGCTGTCTAAGGTTCATCCCTAGGAGTTCGATCTTCCTCAGGAGCTTCAATATGATCATCAGTGTAAGGGGTATTCTCGAGAATAGTCCCAAGAATGGCCTTACCTTCACTGATAGGTAAATGAAGGAATGCTCCCTTGGAGGCTAAATCAAGGAATTGTGCGGATTGTTGGCTAAGTCCGAGGTAAAAATGTTGCATAAGAATTGGCTCGGTTATACCTAAGTCTGGGCCAGATGATGTTAAGTCGGTGAGACGCGCCCAGGCCGTACCTAGAGACTCCTTCCCTTCTTGCTTGAAGTCTAGGACTTCTCTACGGAGACGAGCTATTCTAGAGATGGGAAAGTAGGTGAGGCAGAATTTGGCTTGCAGCTTTTCCCATTCTCCTCCTACACTACCTACATAGCGAGTGTACCACCATCTGGCCTTTCCCGTCAAAGAGAACGGAAAGAGCTTCCACTTGAGGGTAACTCGCCTCATCCCTTGGATGTGGATGCATGAACAAAGTTGTTCGAAATCTCGTAGGTGTGTGTAAGGATTTTCATCTCCTTCTCCCGAAAAGGGATTCTCCTGAACCATCGCTATGAGACTCGGGCGAAGCTCATAGTGACAGGCCAAAATGGCTTTTGATGAACTCGCTGGCTCCAACTCAGCGCCCGTTGGAGCAGCGTAATCGAAGAGGGTTGTTTGATCCATTTGGATATGTGTATAAAGTTTTAAATCAAACAAAGATAACTTAACGATTTTTTTTGTCCTAGTTAAAATAGCTACCGTTCCCCGGCAACGGCGCCAGAAAGCTTGTTGACACCAGAAGTGGCAAACGGTTATACCGCAAGCGTACGGTAGTCAATGTAGCCTTCACCGGGAGTATTCCAGGTATCGTGATTTCCACGGGGAACGCGAAGTGAATTAACTAGGCTTTAAATCGTTAGGTGATGATCAAAGGGTCTAGGATAATGGGGTAGAGAGGTCTAACTAGTATTAATGCCTGGTCTTGGTAATTAAGTGTAGTCAAGGTTTTTCACCTAACTCTTTACTGAGGGCGATACCCGAAAAGGAGGATTGAGTTAACGAAGTTTTTCACCTCCTCGTCTCCTAAGCGACTACCCTGCTCAGCCCAACTATTATTTGCAACTTGCCTACAACAGATGCGAGGAACTTTCCGCCTAGCGAGGACTGTCACTCTCACACTAGGTGTCTACACAACTGCGACAAGGAGTCCACACTGGCAAGAAGTAGTCTAGACACCACGTCTAAACTAGCTCTTGCTACCCTAAGCTTAGCTAAAGCTAAGAGCACTCAAGATCAAGCAATGTGCCAGTAAAGGATTCTTATACTTAAAGTACCAGACCAAATATTAAATACTAGAAAAGACTCAGAAGTAAGACTTACAAGAAGACCTGCTTCCGCTGAGGTGCTCCGCGAAGAAGACTCCCGACAGGCCGGGACTCCTCCTTGGAACTCCTCACTCTCTACTCACTATGATATCACTAAGCTACTAAAGTAGTTTACTCCTAAGATACATGACTCTTAAGTGAAGGAATAGGGGGGTATTTATAGTGGGAAATGGAGTAGGGGCTACTCCGGTGCCACGTCAGCGATCCGCGTCATCTTCATCATGCACCATTGGATCAAACCGACTTCACAACCGCCATCTGATCAACGGTAGAGGCAAACTAACATGTGCAACATGTGGGCAAGGTCGGTGGGAGGCCAACCGACCCTGGAACCGCCATGAAGTGGGGTCGGCCGACCCCCTATCTGGCTGGTTGGGCCCACCTGCAGTGTCCTGGAGGCTCTCTGATGTCGGTGGAGTTGAGCTGACCTGTGGGACCCACCAAAGTGGGGTCGCCCGACCCCAATTCTATGGGGTTAGGGTGTCAGCCCTGTCCTACATGTCTTCCTCTTCATGACTATAATGTTGTCTTGGTTACTGGTGTCACTGATCTTTAGTTATTCACCCCTTCTTAGTGTTTGGACCCTTGAAAAGTACCTGTTCTTACTCCTGCAACCAAATAGTAGCATGTACATGTGGAACTAGGTTATATGTACCTATATTACTACTTTGTTTGGTTGTTTTCTCCCAAAATGAGTCTTATGTTGACGGTTATGATAGTAGAAAACATGGTATAAATACCGTCAACAGGGTACAATCTTTTCTATCGTGGGGATATTAGGAAACTAAGAGTAGGAGATTTACAACTTTTATATGCTGCTATTAATAAAGTACCTACTTCACCTGTAACACTTTTAGTTTCACATTGGCTTAGTGTACCTAGTCTGCAGGGACCAGTAGGATGTACTTCACTTATCACTCGTCTAGCCTTTAATCTTCACTTACTAGAAAACTCATCGTTGGATTTCATAGAGGAATTAAGAATTTACCATGGCTATGACACATTTAGACAAGCTCGGATGTTAAAGAAAGAGGGGAACATAATGTATATGCTATATGATGATAAAGGCAAGATTCGGTTACCTAACACGAACCTTGGCCTCTACGTTGTTCAAAATCTTTTGATTGAGATTGCAGCAACACCAGTGAACCAGAGAGCTCCACAGCGAGTGGCATCTGAAAGGATGACCACCCATCGAGAACGCACCTGGTATGGAGCTGATCCCGGACCAGAAGAAGCAGCGCACCTGCATTATTGCGATTACAACCCCCGAGTCCTTCGAGACCCATGGGTTCGACATGCGCAACCACAAGAGCCAACAGAGGAGACATGGCCGGAGAGCCAAGATCACCAGTGGACAAACCCGCCTTTCCATATGGGGAGGTACTCCACTGATCCATATGGAGCTTGAGGATCTAGACCTCCGCCCCAATTTGAAGCAGGACGATACTCCGACGCCTCCTACGCTTTCACAAATGACTACTATCAAGAGGCCGGTGCCTTCTTCACTCGTAGCGACAATACCCTCCTCGACATCTAGAACACGCAAGCAGAACATGAAAGACTCCTGGAAGAGCAACAAAAATGGAACCAGGACCATGCCGATGCAGTAGAAGAGCTAAGACAAGATACAACAACAATGAACGACAACATCACAACCATGATGCGGTTCTGGAACATCAGGTAAGACCGACATCAACATCCAGCTTGGGGAAGTTCCTCCCCAATTTATCAAGTAAGTTTTTATTTGCACTTCTTATTTATTCTTTTCTATTTTAGTATTTTATCTTAAGGAAAAAACTTAGAAAACCCAATAAATATTTTCTTGCTTTAATTTACTGCATTCTATAAACATGAAAACAAAATAAAAAGATTGTGTAGATAAGTGTGCTTTATTTATCTGCTAAGTCTCAATCTCTGGAAAAATAAAAAGACCAAAAAGATGCATGATGGAAATGATGAATAGCTGCTCTGTTTGCTTACTTTCAAGTACCTAGCTTTTATACTAGAGTTCTTCCAGGAATTATTAAAACTGAAATTACTATCTTTGGGAAGCATAAAACTAAAGTCTAGGAAGGACAAAGGCATAATATAAAGTTGAGCTACTGTTTATCTTGTTCCTACTACACTAAGTTCTGGAGATTTATTTTGAAAACTTGCAAATCACATGATGAGTTCCTAGCATAACAAAACTACCTACCACAGCCATACTTGCTATAACATCTTTTACTATATTTACATTGAGTTTGATCGAGCTGTGTAGACGCTTAGGAGCTTTTCATGTGGTTAAATTAAGATATTCACTTGCACACATCTACTACACCATCCATCACCACTCATTAAAATTGCTAAAAATATTATCACTCACTGTCCCAAATATTGTTATTCTCTCTCTCTAAAAAGATTCAATGCAGAAGAGGCATGGGTTATGCAAAAATATGCGAGGAAATAAAAAGGGGAAAGTGCCCGGAACCTCGAAAAAGAAAGAAAAAGAGTGAGACGAGAGGTAAAATGGACAAGTGTCCGGAGTAGAATTAGGGGTACAAAGATGCCCACTTGAGCGGAAAAAATAGACAAGTGTCCGACAGTAGAATTAGGGGTATCTACTACCCATCTAAAAAAAAGAAGAGAAAATAAAAAGATAGCCCATGTTCTCCCAAAGCAAAGATCAAAGAAGAGGAGAGATAGCAATATGAGGAGCAATGAGAACTAAGTTTTATTATCACTTATACATTTTCACTATCACTATCATCTACTCCACCACACATGCACATCTTGATTTAATTATATGTTGAGTTCCTTTGGAGCCATGGCTCGATTAGACAACATATGTATAAGCTGTTTCTCACGCCTATGAGCTCCACTTAAATATTCCATTAGATATAGGTAAGTGACATTATGGTAAGGATCCACAAATACCACATATAGAGAGACTTGAGAGAATCATTGCTGGGAACTCTGAGTTTTATTTTGTAAACTTATGAAAAACTCTGGAACAAAGGTGAAGTATAAATAGGAGGAATAGTGCTTGGCTTAACTATTTTGTCTTTCAATTACTTAAGATTTAAGTGCAGGTACTAAACTCCATAACACTTCACTCCAATCTGGAAGAATTTTTATGTAAAAGCATGTGTGCCTGTCAGGAAAGAAAACATTGAAGCAACTCCTGATCCGTCTAAGTTTAGCTATTTGCTCAGGGACGAGCAAAGGGTAAGCTTGGGGAGTTTGTTGACGGTCCTTAAGTACTAAAATTAACAATCAAATAAACATGGAAAAGGATCAATATAAAACAAACATTTAGAATTAGGGTTTTATCTGACAGAATTCCACAAGCTTTGGTGTTTATCTATTTCTGCAGGGGGTTATCAGAGAATATGGAGAGAAGGCCCACATGTCATGTTTACAACGAGATAATTACGTGCCGTGCAATTTTCTTCAATCTAGAAGAGTCCAAAAGCCACGGGAACGAACGAGAAGAGGATCGGGCTCGGGGGCAGGGCGCCCGCCCACCCCCCTTGGGCGCCCGCCCAGGGTAGGAGTCCAATCGGGACTCTGCTTCGGGGCTAAACTCCACCGACCTAAAGGATCAATCTAAACCATACAATCTATGTCGGTTTGATCCAATGGCTCACGTTCACTTGAGGGGACTGTTGATATTTGGTAACGCAATAAGGAAATGATCCGCAAGCGCACGGATATCGGTGAGCATTTCACCCGGGAGATTTTCCAGAGTATCGTATTTATATTTTTACCACTGGGAGAAAGGGTGCATCTGACTAACCAAATCTATTGCTACTACCCCTTTAGGCTACAAAGAATGTCTCTCGATGTGAGTGATGTATAGAGAAGACTGCAACCTTAGTCTCGTTCTAACCTTGGTAAGGATGATCTACTGTTCTATTGGGGAGGCTCACGGAATCTAGACAACACAAAGGATGTTCGACCCGCACCTATAACCCTACCCGTCCTGCTAACGAGATGTGATCTACAAAGGTAACTCGGAAATGTCACGTTCCTCGCTACTACCACGGTCCAGCTAGTCAGGGGATATCTATGAGTACCCTAGCCTAAACACCACGTTTACGCTAACAAGTGATTACTCTAATACTCAACCGGAAGAGGATTAAAGTAAACTCATAAACCAAAGAACAATAAAACAAGAACTTACTAGTATTAGAAGTCGAATTACTGAAGAATCTTAGAAGCAAGCCTCGGGTTAGGAGACTTGATCCCGTAGGTACAACTCGGAGTAGACACCGACAGGCCGGCCTTCCTCCGATCCACACCTCCACTCTATCTCTCTCAATCTAGTAGAAACTAGAAGATCTATTTCTACCTTACATTGGTTGCTAAGCCTAAAAAGAAATATTATTTAGAGAAGAGGTTTTCCTTCGAGGGCACCCCTCAATCTCTATGATAATTTCTTGTCTCCTCCAGGGCCAGAGAGGGTCTCCTTATATAGTCCTCCCCTTCTATGCGTTTTTGGGTCGATAGGCGAGGTGGTACTATGTTATTCTGGATCCAATAGGTCGGTGGAACGTCGTGTGCGAAGAGAGTCCGGAAAGGTTTCCAGAGGGGGGCGGGCGCCCAGGTCACCAGGGCGGGCGCCCTGGGCCTGGCCCCTTTCGGGCTCCGCTTCCTTCCCGTGGCTTCTGGAGTCTTCTAGATGGTAGAAAATTGCGCGGTGGGTTGATATCTCTATGTAATCCCGACATGTGGGCCTTTCTTCCTTATTTCCTGATAACCCCCTGCAGAAATAGACAAACACCAAAACTCGTGGAATTCTGTCAGATAAAACCCTAAGTCTAGATGTTGATTTCATTTGGATCCTTTTCTTTGTTTATTTGATAATTAAATTTGATACTTAAGGACCATCAACAAACTCCCCCAAGCTTACCTCTTGCTCGTCCCTGAGCAAGGATAGACTCAGCTATGGATCATAAGTAGTTGCAATATCTTTAAAAATTTGACGGTACACATGCTTTTAAATAAGATCTCATCTCTGGGTTAGAGTAAACTGTTAAGACTTAAAACTTACTTACTTTACCTACACCATAGGACTTGTAACCGTCACTTCTGTCTTGAGTGGTTAAAAGATAGAACAGTCTAGCCAAGTGCCATGTCTCTTATTCTTGATCAGCTATAGCTCTGGGGTTTTTGCAGATTTTCAAATAAAACTCAGAAATTCCTTGTATGATTCTCTCAGGTCTCTCTTTTGTGGTATTTTTGGATCCTTACCAAGGCAGTGATGGTATATGCCTTCTCTCAAGATATGTAGTATTTGTGGTATGAAGCATAGTGACATTGTCTTCTCTCTCACCCTACTCTAATAAGGCTTTAATATCTGGAGCTCATAGGTGGGAGATAAAGTTTTACATACTTACAAGACATTTATTGCATAGTCAAACCATGGATCCAAAGAAACAAATCAATAAGCCAAATCAAGATGTGCATGTGTGGCGAATGAATGGTGTATGGTGATGATGGTGATAACAATGGTGGTGGAAGTCTAATTCTACTTTGCTCTTTAAGGGGATACATACCTTCCTTGCTTTTGAAACTTTATGAGGAGAATGAGATGCTCTTCTTTTTTTCTCTCAGGTAGGTATCTTGCACCCCTAATTCTACTGTCGGACACTTGTCCATTTTTACCTCTCGTCTCACTTTTTCTTTTCTTTCGAGGTTCCGAGCACTTGCTCCTTTTTATTTCCTCGTATCTTTTATTTTCTTTTTTTTCTTCTTCTTTTTTTTTCTCTTTTTTTTTCTAGAGCACTCATCTCCTGAAATAATGTAGCAAGTGGTAGTAACCAAAATAACTGGAGTATTTATTTCACAGGGAATAACAGGGATAGGAAAATGTTTTTTGGCTATTCTCTCCCGGATTAGGAGTAGAATAATTTTGGGTAAAACTGGAGTTAGAAATGAGTGGATATATGTGGATGGTACTTCCGGAGTAGAAGTAGCATGTATGAGTAATCGTACAAGTGAATCTTGATTTTAACCACATGACAAGCTCCTAAGGGTCTACACAGCTTGACCACACTCAATGCTCATAAGCAGTAAATAGTAAATGTGTGGCTCAAGGTCTAGCAAGCATGTATATATGGCTGTGGTAGGAATTTAAACTCTCATCATACAGGAACTCATCATGTGTTATTTTAAAGATTTTCAAAGATAAAATTCTCCAGAATTCTAGCATCTCTAGGAACAGATAAACAGCAGCTCAACCTTCCCATATCGTATCCGTTAACAACTTAGACTTCAGATCAAGTTTTCATCCCACAAGTTTAGGTCTAGAGCAAGCCTTAAATTATAACAGTTATATCTAAACTTGAGAGAGATTTCAATTTTAAGAACTAGTCATGGCAGAGCAACTATTCATCATTTCCATGAGAGAGCTTATCATGAGGGTTCATAGCAAATTTTATTTATTTATTTATTTATTTAGCGAACTAAGCAAAGATATATATATAAAAGCACAAAATCTTTATTTGGGTTTTTCATAGTTTATGTATTTTAATATTCTAAAATAATATAAGTATAAAGATAGGTAGAAATACTTAGCGAGATAAATGGGGGTGCTCTCCCCCAAGCTGGATTTTGACGTAATTTCTTCTGATGTAGCTAGCAGGTGGCAGAGGTGTATTTGAAAGTCAGCAATATTTTGACAGCGATTAGAATGTCCTCCGTCTGCTAGTCTTCTTGATTCTTAAATTCTGTGGAGCTCAAATAGACAACAAAGCTTGTGGAACTCGTTAAGTGTTAGCATAAATATCTAGCCTTTATCATGTTGAGACTCCTTAATAAATATTACTCCCTGTTTTTATATTTTTGTTTTTATAAAGCAGAAAAATATTTATTTTATTTTTATGCCACCACAGTGAATGTACTTATGGGTTTTATGCCACTCGTCTACTCACATGGGGCTTACAGTTTTTTTCACATTTTTATTTTCTTTCTAGGATGATACGAACATGATTAACTAAGTAAACCATTTGAAATAATTAAAAGGGAAAGGATAACTACCAAGTTTACCTCTTGGCAAGGCGTTCGGTGTTTTTAAGTCCTCCGAGCGGGACTCTCCATTTTCTTAATCGTCCTGAGGTTCGTTGGGTGGCGTAGTCGGTACTTCCGGCAGCGCCTCCTCTTCATTTATAACTATCTTCTCTCTCCACACCTAACTCGGTGCTACGGTCTCCTCAGGACAGTTATGAGTGGTATGTCTTCAGTCCTTATCACTTCTCCTTCGTAGTCTACCCATCCGTCCTTGATGATTTGCCTCCTCTGGTTGCGGTTGTGATGTCTTCTTCTTGTCCTGACCTGCTTAGAGTCTTCAACTATATAGTTAGGGTCAGTAAAACAGCGGCATACCTTCTCAGAGGAGAAGTGTATGTGGACTTCTCCGGTTCCAATATAGATGATGGCTTTGATAGTGCTGGGGAACTGTCTTCCAAGGTTGGTGGGTGGATCATACTCGTCTTCTCCCATGTCAATGACCTGAAAATCATCTATAGCTGAATGTATATTGGTTGTAGGGGCATGGTTTCATGCAGGAGCTGATAAGTGACTACGGCCATTATGTTGACGTCAGATCCGGTGTCGTAGAGTGTCTTCTGAAAAGAGTATCTGTTGATTGTGCACTCAATGCTTAGAACACCAGGGTCGTCCTTCTTGAACTGCAGTGACCATCTTAGCTGACTCGGTCCACATTTGCTTGTTCCTGTTCCTCCTGTTGGTCCTCTTCCTTGGTTCATGTCGGGGTTGCTCTGAAGTTTGTGTAGTCTTGTTCTTGAAGGAAAGTCTCCTTCTTCCCCTTGATGTAGAGACTGATCTTGGCAGCATTAGCGTAGATGACAACTCTAGTGTTTAAGAATGGCCTCCCTAAGATGATGGGTGCATTCTCCCCAGTACCAGTCTCTATCACCATGAAGTCTGCTAGAGCATACAAGGTACCAACTCGGACGCAGAGGTTCTTCAATATTTCCTTTGGGAAACTGAGTGTCCGATCTGCAACCCTGGGCATAATGTTGACGCTGGAGCCAAAGTCGCAGAGTGCTTCTGGGAAGTCCACCATGCCGATGGAGATCGGGATGACGGGACGTCCTAGATCACCTCTCTGAGTAATTAGGCCTCTGTTGATTCCAACCTTGATGTTGTTGAGGACGGTTATAGTAATAGTTGTTATTGTTGTTGATGTAGTTCATGTCCTCAAGCATCTTAGGGCAGTGATTGCCTGAGCGTCCAGTATCTCCAGTGTGTTTGTGCTCGTAGATCCTAGTTCTTCACTTGGTGGAATCTGTGAGTTGTAAAACTCCTTCATATTATGCTCGAAGTGTTCCTGCTCATAGAGACAAGGTAGAGATCAAGTGCATGGGCCCTGTTGGTGGAAAACACCAACAAAACCAAAAGTGTATTTGTTCTTCTCTAACCTTAAGCATAGTGAGCAAGACAAAGTTGATGGATCATGAGTGTAGCATTTGTCAGATCAGATGGCTCAACCTAATGGAAAGATAATCTATCTATATTTATGTTTTGTTTATATCTTCCAAAGATTGAATGTGCAATACTTTAGCTTATATGATTAGGAGTGTGGGGTCACGAAGGTAGTACTAAGAACAAAGATTAAAGGACTAAACATGTTGAATTAATTGAGTTGGTTAATTTGGAGTTATAAATCATACATATTTGTCTCTTTATTTATGTGAATGCCAGAACCAAGGAGGAGCTTATAAAAGTGTTAGTCAAGTATCTTAAGACGTTACCTTACTTGAAGAGTTATGGTACAGTATCACCTTGTGGAAGCTTTCCTTTCTTAGCGGTTGTGCATCGTGTTTGTGGCACCCTCCATGAATCATCTCTTATGAGCTACGTCTTTCTTGTGCAAATTGTTAAACTTCATGTGTCACTTTCTTCATCTCTAATGAGTTTGTATCTCAGGACTTCCCAGGTTGATATTGAAAGTTTTCCTGCAGGGGTTAGTCCCACAAAATATACCAATATCTACTCAAGCAGTTTTTAGTTCAGTAACCAAACTAGACTCCATGTCTAATCAGATTAAGGAAGGCTGTTTAACCTAAGCACCATGCTTAATTTAAAAGCCAATGGAAGTATGTCGAGTACTTCCAAACCAACACTTACTAGGATAAACAAAGGTAGCATGATGGCATTTATAGAGATCTACTCAAGTGGAGATGAAGTAGTGTGATTAGTACTTAACAAATTGAGCATCTCTCAAAGGTAGGGACAACCAACGTAGCAACATGGCAAAGGATGTTTTTATGTAAAGGACTCCCCCAAGCTTGAATTTTGCAAAATTCAAGTTTGGATGAATTTAATTCAATGTTGTGTGATGGTTGGTTGGACATACCTTGTGCTTGTCATTCATCCGATCTTCTTGCTCCAATCCTGGAAAGGTTAGTGACAAGAATACCCGAAGGAATATTTCTACAATTATCTTTATATGCTCAATACACAAGGCAATGTTGCAAATAATTAGAAGTGCTTGTTTTAGGACACTAAGCATGTCCTTGGGGAACCATCAATTAACTCAACGAGATCTGCAATATTTATTATAGACATATGCATCGACAACCACCCTTTTAAAGTTTTTATAAATAGAAAAGAAGAGGGGGTTGGAGATCTCAAATGTGGTAAGGATGGAGAGACAAATTGATTGGAGAGATGTTTTATATGAGCAAGGACCGGGTGAGGTATTTATGAAATAACTTCCATGCTCACTGTTGTTTCTCTCATTCTCAAACTGCAAGGATGATTCTTCATGAATGTTTAAAATTCCTCTAGGATTGTCTCTCAAGTTTGTTTTATCTATCCATTCAATGGTGATAGCACATGGATTTTTAATGCCCTCTAGCCATTGATGTTGCTCTTCTCGATCCTCCTTCTTATGCATGGGATGTCTAGATAGATTCATAGGATTATCGGGAGGTTCAAGAGAGTAGAAATTATTAAGCTCAAGGATGGGATGGATAGCCGAATCATGGGATTGGAATGTTTGGAAATCGGCTATTGAAACT
The DNA here is from genome assembly GCF_000003195.3 of Sorghum bicolor. Taxonomy (NCBI): domain Eukaryota; kingdom Viridiplantae; phylum Streptophyta; class Magnoliopsida; order Poales; family Poaceae; genus Sorghum; species Sorghum bicolor. Next base: position 21,776,578 of record NC_012879.2, read on the forward strand.
TCCTTTCCTCGTCTGGGAGATGATTCCTTCTCTATCTCTAAGATTTTTCTATGAAGACTAGTACAAGAAGGATGTCCACGAATGAAGACATACCTTCCTTTACCAATAGATAAAGAAAGAAGGACTCTACCAAAGGTTATATGATTAAGACCAATGTGAAAATATCGAGAAAAAACATGGTCTTGTAGGGCTAGGTCTAAACCAGAATTTATAGAAAGATTAAAAGATTCCCTAGGTGTAGCTAAAAGTGCATTATCTTTTTGATTAAAAGATAGGACCTCGGCTATAGAAAAGGGTTGGTTTTGACCTATTGCAATCAACTCCGGACACAGATCATAATTAGGTGCAGGACGTGTTGACTCCCATGGTCTATGGCTGGTCTCCGAAGGTGCAAAGAATTTAATAATAGGTATGGAATTTGAGTTATCCATAAAGATAAAAATAAATAGATAAAAGAATAAAAGTATAAAAGTATAATACAAGATAATAGCAAGATTCAAAGTTATCTCAGCAAACCGTCTTTCTCCCTGGCAACGGCGCCAGAAATGCTTGTTGATATTTGGTAACGCAATAAGGAAATGATCCGCAAGCGCACGGATATCGGTGAGCATTTCACCCGGGAGGTTATCCAGAGTCATCGTATTTATATTTTTACCACTGGGAGAAAGGGTGCATCTGACTAACCAAATCTATTGCTACTACCCCTTTAGGCTACAAAGAATGTCTCTCGATGTGAGTGATGTATAGAGAAGACTGCAACCTTAGTCTCGTTCTAACCTTGGTAAGGATGATCTACTATTCTATTGGGGAGGCTCACGGAATCTAGACAACACAAAGGATGTTCGACCCGCACCTATAACCCTACCCGTCCTGCTAACGAGATGTGATCTACAAAGGTAACTCGGAAATGTCACGTTCCTCGCTACTACCACGGTCCAGCTAGTCAGGGGATATCTATGAGTACCCTAGCCTAAACACCACGTTTACGCTAACAAGTGATTACTCTAATACTCAACCGGAAGAGGATTAAAGTAAACTCATAAACCAAAGAACAATAAAACAAGAACTTACTAGTATTAGAAGTCGAATTACTGAAGAATCTTAGAAGCAAGCCTCGGGTTAGGAGACTTGATCCCGTAGGTACAACTCGGAGTAGACACCGACAGGCCGGCCTTCCTCCGATCCACACCTCCACTCTATCTCTCTCAATCTAGTAGAAACTAGAAGATCTATTTCTACCTTACATTGGTTGCTAAGCCTAAAAAGAAATATTATTTAGAGAAGAGGTTTTCCTTCGAGGGCACCCCTCAATCTCTATGATAATTTCTTGTCTCCTCCAGGGCCAGAGAGGGTCTCCTTATATAGTCCTCCCCTTCTATGCGTTTTTGGGTCGATAGGCGAGGTGGTACTATGTTATTCTGGATCCAATAGGTCGGTGGAACGTCGTGTGCGAAGAGAGTCCGGAAAGGTTTCCAGAGGGGGGCGGGCGCCCAGGTCACCAGGGTGGGCGCCCTGGGCCTGGCCCCTTTCGGGCTCCGCTTCCTTCCCGTGGCTTCTGGAGTCTTCTAGATGGTAGAAAATTGCGCGGTGGGTTGATATCTCTATGTAATCCCGACATGTGGGCCTTTCTTCCTTATTTCCTGATAACCCCCTGTAGAAATAGACAAACACCAAAACTCGTGGAATTCTGTCAGATAAAACCCTAAGTCTAGATGTTGATTTCATTTGGATCCTTTTCTTTGTTTATTTGATAATTAAATTTGATACTTAAGGACCATCAACAGGGACTATAAAACCAGACCCCCTGGCCCCTGGAGGAGAAGAGAAGAAATCATTATGCAGAGGTAGCCATCAAAGTTAGGGTTTAGGGCTTCTCTCCCACAGAGAATTAGAATTAGCTACTCCCTAATCCTTCAAGTTTAGAGGTTTGATTAGATAGCAATTAGAGAAGTAGAGCACTACGCTCTGGATTCGGATCTTCGGTAATAAAGATTGGTATTATTCATATCTTTCTCTAATTCTATTGTTCTAATTGCATTATGTCTCTAATTATTATGTTCTTAGTTTGCTCTAGTTCTATAATTGATATAGTTCTAATTGATAATGAGTTTATGTATAAGTTTGCAAAGCGCTTAGCTCTTGACGCGTGGGAGTTAGGTGATAGATCACATGTGAGCGTGGTGCTTAGATGTTATTTACCTGCAAATGTATCCTATTGGCTGGGTCGTGTGGTAGTTCGCGATAGTGACAGCTTCGTTGATTCTTATATAGTCCACCCTCCGTTGATAGGACAGGCGGAACCGGTATTGTGGAGTAAGTCGTGCGATGCTCTGATTTACTTTATCAATGTTCCTTTTACATGAATGAAGAGTCTTTTATGCTATAAATGATCTTGTAGATAACTAGAGTAGATTATGACTTAGTAGTTAGTAGATAACTTAGAATCCATTCTCTAGCTAATCCGACATCACCTACATATACGAGGAGTAGTCTATTTTCTAATCGCTGTGTTATTTATCCCTTGAACTTATAATTCATTATCATTATCATTATGGGTTACCCCCTGCTAAAGTAAGTGACTGTGTGACGAGTTTCTCATTAGTAATCATGTTGTTGCAAGTTTATCTCTAGTCTATGCCATGATAGATTTTGCCCTTAATTTAATCTCCTTAGTTCTCTCGAGCAAAATTATAAATAACGATACCTGGAATACTTTTCCTGGTGAAATGCTACAATGAGGTGTTTTATCTGTGCGCTTGCAGATAGAATAGATTATTTTCTAGAGAGCCTTTACATTTATAAATACCTTTGTACACTCTGGCACCATGCTGGGGATGACAACCTAGTATCTAAGTGGTGTTAGCTAGTGTCAACAACAGCCATCTTCGAAAAGCCTGCCGATGATGAAAGGCAACATCTTAAGGCTCTGTTTGTCAAAGGAAGAGTGGATGGTCAGCCGATGTCCAATATTTTAATTGATGGTGGAGCTGCCATCAATATCATGCTATATGCAGTGTATCGGAAGCTTGGAAAAGGAGATCAAGATTTGACCCAGATCGATATGATGGTCAAAGACTTTGAAGGGAATGTGTCTCCGGTCAAGGGAGTCATATGTGTTGAATTAACTATCTGCAGCAAGACCTTGCCGACAACCTTCTTCGTGACAAGATTGAGATTGTCCCAGGAGATTCTTCTTATGTTATCGCATCGGCAGAGGCAGACACCTACGAAAGAACTAGGTGTATTTCAGGAGAAGTTTGGGAAAAGGATTTTCTCAAAGTTGCCAATTATGAAATTCCACCGATCCAAGCAGTCGGTTCTGATGAAGGTTTTTAATGGATAGGTATGACGGAAAATTAGGCCAGGATTCACATCGGCTGATGATTTGGTAGAAGTAGATATAGGTAGTGGTGATAAGCCTAGACCTACTTTTATTAGTGCTAAGTTAAGTTCTGAGTGTAAGCAACAGTTAATTGATTTGTTAAAGGAATATAAAGATTGCTTTGCTTGGGATTATACCGAGATGCCTGGTTTAGACCGATCAATTGTTGAACATCGGTTGCCTATCAAGTCTGGATTTCGGCCACATCAACAGCCAGCTCGCCGATGTAATCCTAGTATTCTTCCTGACATCAAGGCCGAAATAACTAAACTTATCGAGGCTAAATTTATTCGGCAGTGTCGGTATGCCGAATGGATTTCCAATGTTGTTCTAGTCTACAAGAAAAATGGGAAGCTTCGGGTTTGCATTGATTTCAGGAATCTCAATAAAGCTACGCCGATGGATGGCTGCCCAATGCCAGTTGCCGATCTGCTAGTTGATGCTGCAGCTGGGCATCGGATCATCAGCTTTATGGATGGTAATGCAGGATACAATCAGATATTCATGGCTGAAGAGGATATTCCAAAGACTGCATTTAGATGTCCTGGTCATGTTGGTTTGTTTGAATGGATAGTTATGACCTTTGGCTTGAAAAATGCTGGTGCTACTACTTATCAGAGGGCCATGAATTTTATATTTCATGAGTTCATCGGCAAGCTAGTAGAAATTTATATTGATGATGTGGTGGTTAAATCTGGAGATTTCACAAAGCATCTTGCCGATTTGCGAAAGGTGTTAGAATGTACAAGGAAGCATGGTTTAGAGATGAATCCCAATAAGTGTGCATTTGGTGTATCGGCAGGACAATTCCTTGGTTTCATGGTGCATCAAAGAGGGATTGAAATTAGCCGGGATCCACTCTGATAGATCTGCATCTGTATCGACACTCGGTGGTAGTTGAGCTATCCTGGTCCACTCAAGAAGGCTAGTAATGGCCTCCCTGGGTTTTATTACATCGGCATAACAGAGTGCAATCGGCAGCTGACCGAAAGCTAGTTGACGCGCTAGTGCCGATGGGTTGTAAAACTCATAGGTCTGGTTGGAGGTTTTCCCACTGCCAAAGAAGTTTACTGGTATAGCTCTGGGAGTGATCAGTGCCATCATCACATCATGATCTTTATTGAGAGCATCGTCGAAGGGGTGAAAGATCAGAGGGAATCTTGTCTCTGGATCTTCATAGGGCATCCATGCCCGCTGTTCTTTGGTCAGGCCCTCATAAAGAGTCTGAAAGAATCAGCTGACTTGATCTATATTGCCTCCAGTACCAGGCAAGACTATGACAGCTTTGCCATAGTTCAAGGGAGGACGGGTTGCCGATTCTTCCTCATCCAACTCGTGGTCCTCTGCTATATCTCTGGGGAAACGTTGTGCAAAAAGGTCGAATCCCAGTCGCTTGTGCATATGGAGGCTAAGCCACATGTTGATAAACCACCAAGGGCCTCCTAAGTTGCCGATGGATTCGCCGAGCAGAAGTTTTCTGGCTATTTGATGGAGGAGATGATAGATAGAGCCAAGCAGGTATCGGCCAAGAGGAAATCGGCCACCATTAGCTAATCTCTCTGCTGCCGATAGGTAGACAGAGGTTGGTCCTTCCGATCGACCGCAGAATACGAATTTGTCGAGCCACATGTTCAGGAACGTGGTTTGTTCCTTTATGTTGACAGGCCCTGTTCTGCGGTATTTCCGAATATACCCCGACCAACCGCCGATAGAGCGGGTTTCCACTTTAGCGCTAGGTGTGGTGTCAAATATATGACTACTATCGGTAGTGGATACATCTAAACCGGTGAGCATAAGCACATCGGCAAGAGTGGGAGAAGCAGGGCCGTGACCGAAGATAAAGGCGTTAAGTGTGTCCGACCAGAAGTATGATGCAGCAATCAGCAGCGACTCATTCCTATGCATATCGGCAAGGGACAATCTGATGTATTGGTCTTGTTTTCGCTCACCCCATTGAACCTCATTAGAATGGCTGACTCTCAAGAACCAATCCTTCCATCCCTTGGTAGGACTGGGCTAGGAACGGAAGGCGTCTTTCCACAGATCTAGAGAAAAGTTCTCGACTCTAAAAGGGATTCTGTTGGTTTCTGCGTTGATTAGATCGGTAGGATCTAGGTTCCCTAGCGGACCGAGACATTGGAGGTGTGGTTGATCGGTAGGGATGACAGTTTTATTGGACAGATCCTAATGGTTTTTGGGGTTAAAAGAAGAACAAAAGAAAGAAAGAAGAATGTTCAGTAAAATAAATTGCGGATGAACAAGGATATGGTAAAAGTACAAGAGGTAGGGTGATGAACTGACCTCGGGAACAGCAAAGTTGATGGCCATCTCCTCATGAAGAAGATGATCGAAGACTTTGAGGTTGGTGAAGAAAGGTCTTCGTTGGAGTTCTTGGAGCTCTCGAACAACGCCTCTGCCAGAAAAGTAAAGTTGGGGCTGTAGAATGATTCGATGGAGAAGGAGTACCTGAGAAGGAATTATTTATAGGACAAAACGGGCAAGGGCAAATCTGACCTATCTCTTCGCCGTATCCGTAAAATCCGAGAGTACTCAGGTGGATATCTTAACTGTTCACACGGTAATCAAGGGATTGAGCAGGTGATTTGACAGGAAGCGGTCATAATCTAGAGATATTTCACTGTGCCGGATTTCCTGGTCGGTCCATCGGCAGCGCCTTGTAACAGTAATATTGTCGATGAGCAAATAAAGTGGAGATGTCCATCTTGGATGTTGAGATATTTCACTGAGCGGGATTTCCTGGTCGGTCCATCGGTAGTTCCTTGTAACGGTAATATTGCCGATGGGCGATTAAAGTGGAGATGTCCATTTGGGAGGTTGAGGAATTCGAGGAATCTGCGGAAGCATCGGGACAAGGTTGTTCAGATTTAGGTTGTCGGTTGCCAAATTGGGAGAATTGATTGCGGAAAGGCATCATTACTGCAAAGAATTTTGGAGCATTAATGATTTCATACTCTGAAATTGGGGGGCATGTGTTGACACCATTTTTGGACACGTACCCAGGATCGGTAGAGTGTAGATCGGCAAGATAGGGCAACAGTAACTGGTCTGCAGAAGAGTTGCCGATGAGGGTGGTTGCCGATGAAAGGACAGCTGAATGTGACTAAGTCCATGGGTGGTGATGTGTTTATGCCGATGGTCAGCATTGACCTGTGCCGATGGTTACGATGAGGGGTCTGCCGATGATTCGGAAGAAGAACCTGAAGGTTGCCGATTGGCCTGTGGTGGTGTCCTAGTTTGTCACGGAAGGATAGTTTTATGTTTTCCTTAGTTATTTAAATCATTTTGTATACGGATTCTATTTAATTTGGAATTCGAGTTCTAGTCGTGTCTGATTGTAGCTCTTTGAGCAGGGTATAAATGTAGACCCTCGGGCCTTGTAATCAATAATCAATCAATCAAACACTAGTTTTTACTCATATTCCAAGCATCTACTTTTTCGACGACTTCGTCATATTTTTTCTTCCATTTACGAGTTCTTAGGAATTCGTCGACTTAAGCTCGGCGTATTCTCAAGTTCCGCGTGAATACCTCTTGGCCGTGGCATCCGGGCGCATCGCTCTTGTCAGGACCAAAGTATTCGAGTTATCACCTTTGCTGATAGTAAGGTCAAATCGGTCAGCACGCCTTAACGTTTAAATCGGGTATTAGCCCTTTGTGTTTGCAGATCAGCTTTTGCATCAACAAGAGGATGTAGATAGTGGTGAAGATGATGGTGATGAAGCATCGATGGCAATTGTCACGGAACCGTCCAAATTATAAGAGCACAAGTACAAAAACAATCGCCGAAGTGATCAATTTATCATACTTGAGCCCATATAATTCCGGTAGTCCAACAAAATCACGAGGGATTTTAAACCAACCAACATACAAGCCAAGATCGTAGTGATTCAACATAACAAGTCACACGTTACATACATTTCGCAAGTAGTTCAAATACATCGGAGTTCAATAAGGTTATTACAACTCAGGTTTACAAATAGCGGAAGCAAAGTAATTTGAAACCAATATCACTTTTATTTCAAATACATGCCAGTACCATGGTCCATTCCAACAAAAGCATCATAGATGAGGTAAGTAGGAAGGATCATGCCCATGATCTTACTCCTTCCCTATAGCAGGAGTCAACCAAATCTTGCAGTAGCTATGATACATCCCAACCTGCAACAAGTGGGAATAAACCCCGAGTACGAGAATGTACTCAGCTAGACTCACCCGTCATAAACCAGAAATAAATGACACCAAGGAGTATGCAAGGCTGATATATAAGTGGAGCTTGTTGGACAACATTTTGCATAAAAAGCTTAAGTATAAATAGTTAAACCTTTCTTATTTAGCATCCATTTAATTCTCATTAACCTATTAACTAGATTAGCACCTGTACTAAGCAATCACTTGATTAATATCAATCAATAATAACCATATCAGGTTTATCAAGGCCGTGATCATCATCATCATCATAGAACCATTAAGTTATTTAGTGAATGCTACGTTTGCCGCTGCTCTGTCAAGTTCTCACTATCCGAGAGAGACGGCGATTCGAATCGATTCCTATCCAGCTGGAGGGGTATTCCTAGCACTCACCCAAGCATCCTCTGCCGGAGAGCCAACGGGTCACCTTTGGTACGACTCAGGAATCGCGGCTCCGATCAGCGCCGCACTCCCAGGGCTACTACTCTGCCAGGGAGGTCAGGAATTTTAACTCACCTGCCTTTGGGCTTACGCCAATGGTCCCCCGCACACCGCACTTCCTCTGGTAGTGCGCACTTTATACTTGCTGGTCTTCCGGCCTGAGTCATACTACTCGGCTTCGTGGTCGGAACGAGTTATCCGGCCAACTAAGTGTTACGCATGCGTTCAACATGACAAGAGGACGTACAACGATCGGTCCTTAATCGACACAGACAGGGATAGATCCACACCCAAGACCTCCATGTCTTGTTGCTTCACTATCATCATCCCGCCCGGTCTCCTTTCATATTATTAACACATGGTTCTTTTTCACGATAGCAAATATAGCCACCCGTGATCTGGAATCCACCTATATCCTGCAGGTGACAGGAAATCACCTGGCTTCTACCGAGCTAAGCATGGCTAAGCATAGACGTGATCCTGACTAATTAGGATTCAGGTTATATATATACTGGACAAGGAAGGGTATATATATGCAGCAAGGGTTTCATCCAACTCCTATACTTAATGCAACAATACATATATAACATATATATACTCATTCACTTTCAAAAAGTAGGAGGCTTATAATGCTCCGGGGCTTGCCTGGAATGTGACACCGAGTCAGATTAGTTAGCTTGCTCCGTCTTGGTGACATCTAAGATCATAACACTTGCTTAATCATTCCATCTTCGGGATGATCCACCCTCATGTCCTTCACGTGGTTCATATATGAACAAACGATGCTTATGCTCATGAAATGTAAGTGCCGAAACTCAAGACAAACACCTGGGGTGTTACAGCCCTCCCCCCTTAAAAAGAATCTCGTCCCGAGATTCGGTGCGAAAGGGTTTCAAGGGAAGAGAAACAATGTCAAGCATTTCCCAACCTCAACGATAGCATTCGAACATCAGAGAAGCTAAGTTGGACCAAAAGTTTTCTAATACTTACTTTTCCTAGTAAGCTTTGGTCCGAAGATGAAGCATTGATACTTTGGGAGGAATCCAAGAAAGCACTGTTTTGTGCACTTTGTTCTCAAAGTATGAAGGGTGGTTCAGAGCATAAGGAGCTACTTGTATCATCAGTCTTTTTGTGAAACTAATGCAAGCCATAAGAACCTTGCACCAAGTCACAAGCTTCTAAGGGTTGCTCATTATAGTGGTTCCACGCTCATTCACAATGTTTGAAAAGTAGTCTTCTACCAAAATGGTTGGAGTACAACTTTCCAAGCATGCAGTTCTCTTTCTCTGATGAAAAATTGTACTTACCAACCTAGTTAAGAGAATGGTGAATGTGATATCTGACTTTGTTGGTTCAACACCTTCCATGATCATTTACTTTAAAGGAATCCTCATATCCAACAACAAAAATTATTTGGGTGGAATCAGGTGCAACTTCTTAGGTAACAGATTGAAGGTACCCAAGACATGTATGAATTGGATAACCACTACTGAAGAAGGATGATTGTGGGACCTAGAGGTCACCAACAGTTCCAAGTATTCAACCAATTACCACTCAATTCTGCATGAAACTTGATAAAATTCAGATCCATGCGTCTTCTCATCTCTGACCAAAATTCAGCTCAAACAGGCAACATTTGCATAAGCAGAACGTGTACATACTAAACTTGTTTGGTGCTGCAATGGCAGTGTTCTGGACTGACAAGACATCTCTCAACTCCATGTTTAATTCACTAATTGATAAAACATATCCCTCGTGGTTGTTATTCCATCATCGCTTTCCTTGAGATTAGCCTTGCTACTAGCAACCAATCAATTGCCTCTCAGCCAAAAATTTCCAAAGATCCACTCTTAACCACAACAATTACGGCTGATGCTCAACAATTGGTAACCCCAAAGCTAGGAGATAAGGATTCATGCCAAGGATGGTTGACTTTAGCTGTATGACCGTGATGCACATAAAGATCAAGACTTAGGAAAACTAGGTCATAAGCACGATGGTGATGATCGATGCTTGTTCAACAGATAACTTGTCCAACATTAAGTGTTGGGTGTCCTTTTGGTTCGATGAGGATGACTCATGGTGTTCACTAAATGCTCATCATTGTAGGGATAGTGAAATAGTGTCACTTGTCTACCACCTCTTGCAGTCTGTTAGTTTTTATGTCAGTGACTTGTTCTTCAAAGGTTAACCTCTAGTTGACTTCAGAAGAATGTCCTATGACATCTAGTTGGACATATGGATATTTTGATATGATATGGAGAGATTATCAAGGGAAAAGTCACAAGAAGACATTTCATTGGTATAATTCCATAATGGATCATGACAAGAAACCTCAATACCAGCGCGTGCCGAGCAGCACATCCTTGTGTCGGCCGCCCACAAGAGGCTCTCGGTTTCGTCGCGGCACCGTTAGCTACTGTTCATGACACCATTATTGATCATACACTCAATGAAAAATTTCATGTTGCACAAAAGTTGGTTGTATGAACAAGCATTGTGCTAGGGATAGCAAAGCAAAGGTAGTCACAAGGTTTGGAGTCAACATGGAAGTGACCCGAAGATCCAAAACACAGCACAGGAGAACATATATTACTTGCCGAAGACAACTGATCATGGATCTTGCTTTAATTTCCACAAAATCTCTGTGTTAACCAAGATAGTTACCAGATAAATGATTACATGAGATCATGACTGATAACATTTCAGATTAGGAAGAGTTGGAGGTTAAATAAACGAGATTCAAGGGACCAAGCTGATACTTAGATTATGGCTTCATCGACACAGCAGCAACATGATTTGTCATGCAAAGATTATGAGGCTCATGCAACAACAGATAAGCATTGCACTAGATCAACTATAGGACAAGGAACCAAGTGGTCTGAGAGGATTCTTGGGGTAAGGTTTTCGCACATAGAAGCAAGACACCCAAGACATAAGCAAGCATGCGAGAACATCAATGAAATTATCTCCAGCAACCATTACTATAAGCAAGGGTGGTATATAGCAAACAGAACATGATGGGAATGTGTTGTTATCCTTTATTGAGTAGGTGCATACTCTTCTTCAGTCGAGAAGATAAATCTCACTTATGTCCAAAAAGGCTAGCCATCTCAAACATGTGCATCATGTTGACGGATGGCACAGATTGACCAATACATAAGCAAGCCATTGAGATAGATCAAAGGGTAACCCAGTTAAATTGGTATCAAGCACAAGAGCTAAAGAATGATCTTTAGAAAGATACTCACTAAGATAATTGCAGTTAGGATACAACATGAATATGGTGTACCCCACTAACTGTGAGCATACCTCCATCTACATGCACGTGTGCATGTGGTTCAAGGCTTTAGGGAATAATGACATTGATGCATAACCAATGTAGTACGTTGCATGATTAAGAATGATTGGCATCATGATATGAGATTCATGATTTGACAGATAACCATTATGCAACCCAACATCTGGTTCTTAGGACAAGGATCATGATACGATATTGTACCACAAAGTAGGTAGACATGATCATGTCTTTAGGAACAGGATGGTTTTTTTTAGATAGGTAGCAAGGGGTCCAAAAGAATTTGGGCAAAGCTCAACAAGGACATATCATGGGCAAAAGTTGATATTCAAGAGAACTCAATGAGGTTTGGTTAGGTACACACGCATAAGCTCATGTGTTCTAAGCAAGAAGGTGTTCTTGAGGCAACTTATGAGATAAGCACAATGATAAGGCTGGATGAAAACTCATGGACTCACTGAGGACAAGAGGTTAGACAACTTGTGCTGCAACCACACCTAGAAAGCAAGGCAACCACACATAAAAAGAACTACTATGTAGGTAACTAGAAAGGAAGAACCTAACATCAAGCATAGCTACTCAAGCAACATAGAGCAAGGCATTTTATCTAACTTTACACAAGCAAAGTCACATCATATTAATTCACAAGTTTCTTATTGTTAGAATAAGGGTGACAGGAGCAAAGTTATGCATAGGGCAATCAATCATGATGATGCATGCTTCGTCCTATTCGTCCTCACAAAATCACCAGCCTAAGGTGGTAATCGCGTTCTATATCGGTGGCATAATACGCACACTCTCGACATAAAGCTAGTCGTTAGCTACAAACAATCTACGCATTCGTGGTTAGCGTACCTGCAGAAAATTTCATTTCAGCCCAACCCAACAATGATATAAGTGCATGAAATGAAATACTGGACTCTAGGTTGAAAGCTAGATGCTTCCATATATATATATCCCAATATATATATTTCAGCATCAAACTACCCAAAATGAAATACGTCTATACATACATAGAGACATGTATATACGGCCGTACCACTAACCCACAATTAAGTACCTTCATATATACATGTGTGTAACATGTAAATATTCCAGTAACCAAAACTAGCTCTCCCATAGACCGACGGTTGGACGATCATGCTCTCACAACTCACACTTACCTGAGCGTAGGTGCGATGTTGCAAAATTTGAATCTATCAACATATATGGCTAATTCATATATGAGGGCTACCTCTACCATTTGACCACAGCGTAGCATAGTGCGGTCATCATACATACATACCTTGGCCTGGGCGTAGATGTAAATTGATCCATACATTACCACTCAAGTGAATGGCATCCATACAATAGCACGCCGTATGGATGATGAAATAAAAATTGCAGTAAGTAAATCCCCCCATAGTTAGTACTTAACTAAGCCACCTAAAGGTCCTTAGTTGGGCATAGAGAAATGACCACTCGCATACTTAGATTAAAAGTTTAGATTTGAACACACCTATATATAGCTATAAGTTGCCAAAACTGATTTTATAAAGAAAAGCTTTGTTTCAAATACACATGTGACATGTTTACTGTTGAACCTTGCTCCGATGCCAGCTGTCATGGAACCGTCCAAATTATAAGAGCACAAGTACAAAAACAATCGCCAAAGTGATCAATTTATCATACTTGAGCCCATATAATTCCGGTAGTCCAACAAAATCACGAGGGATTTCAAACCAACCAACATACAAGCCAAGATCGTAGTGATTCAACATAACAAGTCACACGTTACATACATTTCGCAAGTAGTTCAAATACATCGGAGTTCAATAAGGTTATTACAACTCAGGTTTACAAATAGCGGAAGCAAAGTAATTTGAAACCAATATCACTTTTATTTCAAATACATGCCAGTACCATGGTCCATTCCAATAAAAGCATCATAGATGAGGTAAGTAGGAAGGATCATGCCCATGATCTTACTCCTTCCCTATAGCAGGAGTCAACCAAATCTTGCAGTAGCTATGATACATCACAACTTGCAACAAGTGGGAATAAACCCCGAGTACGAGAATGTACTCAGCTAGACTCACCCGTCATAAACCAGAAATAAATGACACCAAGGAGTATGCAAGGCTGATATATAAGTGGAGCTTGTTGGACAAAATTTTGCATAAAAAGCTTAAGTATAAATAGTTAAACCTTTCTTATTTAGCATCCATTTAATTCTCATTAACCTATTAACTAGATTAGCACCTGTACTAAGCAATCACTTGATTAATATCAATCAATAATAACCATATCAGGTTTATCAAGGCCATGATCATCATCATCATCATAGAACCATTAAGTTATTTAGTGAATGCTACGTTTGCCGCTGCTCTGTCAAGTTCTCACTATCCGGGAGAGACGGCGATTCGAATCGATTCCTATCCAGCTGGAGGGGTATTCCTAGCACTCACCCAAGCATCCCCTGCCGGAGAGCCAACGGGTCACCTTTGGTACGACTCAGGAATCGCGGCTCCGATCAGTGCCGCACTCCCAGGGCTACCACTCTGCCAGGGAGGTTAGGAATTTTAACTCACCTGCCTTTGGGGTTACGCCAATGGTCCCCCGCACACCGCACTTCCTCTGGTAGTGCGCACTTTATACTTGTCGTTCTTCCGGCCTGAGTCATACTACTCGGCTTCGTGGTCGGAACGAGTTATCCAGCCAACTAAGTGTTAGGCATGCGTTCAACATGACAAGAGGACGTACAACGATCGGTCCTTAATCGACACAGACGGGGATAGATCCACACCCAAGACCTCCATGTCTTGTTGCTTCACTATCATCAACCCGCCCGGTCTCCTTTCATATTATTAACACATGGTTCTTTTCCACGATAGCAAATATAGCCACCCATGATCTGGAATCCACCTATATCCTGCAGGTGACTTGAAATCACCTGGCTTCTACCGAGCTAAGCATGGCTAAGCATAGACGTGATCCTGACTAATTCGGATTCAGGTTATATATATACTGGACAAGGAAGGGTATATATATGCAGCAAGGGTTTCATCCAACTCCTATAATTAATGCAACAATACATATATAACATATATATACTCATTCACTTTCAAAAAGTAGGAGGCTTATAATGCTCCGGGGCTTGCCTGGAATGTGACACCGAGTCAGATTAGTTAGCTTGCTCCGTCTTGGTGACATCTAAGATCATAACACTTGCTTAATCATTCCATCTTCGGGATGATCCACCCTCATGTCCTTCACGTGGTTCATCTAGCGTACCTAGATGACATGCAAGATGCAAGTGCATGAACACATGGAAGTGCAATAGACAAAGCATTACAAACAAGAAGCATGGCAAGAGCATGGTTACACTAAACACACTTAAGCACATCTCAATGCTCAACTTAATGATCACACAACCAACATGCTAAGCCAACAAGGAATGCAACACTAAATATATTAGACATGGCATACATGTTTCACCAAGTCTCAGGTAAATTAACTTGGCCATTACCAAAGACATGAGTCATACATAGCAATATACCAAGCAACAGCAATACAAGGAATCTACCATTTTTAGGACTGTTAACAGCAGCTGAGAAAATAAATCATAACTGGAGTTACACAACTCCAAAAGACATGAATTAAGACATTCTAGAAAGCTTAAGAAATTATCTACATTTGATATTTAGACATCAAAGCATGATTCTCAACTTAAGCTGGTCGAAATTATAAAGTTCCAGAATCTGTCCCTGACAAACAGAGAGCAGCCATTTCTGGAATCAAAATTTGAACAGACATAACTCACAAACAACATAACCAAATACTACCAAATTTTAATAGCATCTAGATAAATGAATTATCTACAACTTTGATATAAACAAGATTCCCAGAAGACATCATTTACATACTGTAATCCAAACAGTCCCAGAAACTGTCCAGAGACAACAATTGCAAACAATTAATTATTAACTTATGTTTCAAACATGCATTTGAGCAAAACCATTGTTACCAACAGTTTGCACATATCTAAAGAACACCATAAAACATAGTGGTCATTACCAAATAAATTTATTTAATGCCTTTCTTAATTTATTTGGATAATAAGGTGAATTAAAGAACATATACCAAACTTGCACAGTAAATTCTACAAAAATTACAGTAGCCTCTGAATAACATCAATAGACTACTGTATCATTTTGACTGCATTTGAATAAGCATAGCAACATCTATGAAAAAGATAAATTGCTATTGCAATTAACCATGTGAGAGCAAGATAAATGCACAAATCATATTTTCTTCAAACACATGACCATATTATATATTATCATGATACAAAAATATCATAGAATTATACTGGAACAACATTTTCCATTTTCACATTTTTATTTATAATTATAAACCATTTAGCAAGCCCTATGCAAGTTAAGTCAATAACTCAACCACACTGCAACCAAAAATCATGAAACTTTTACCATGCATCAAGCATCACAAGAATAGCATGCCACAAAAGTTTCACTTCAATTGGATCTACACAGGAACAGTTATAAAAAAGAAAAACTCAACTAGTATTAAAAACCTAGCTGCATAAATCATTTTCTACAGCTAAAACTTTAAACTAAAACATGGCATATTATAGATCTACTGCATAGAGAATTTTATAAGGATTCCAAAAAGTCTACATTTGCTAATTTACGATTTATCTGTGATTTTATATGGATTTTCAAAGTTCCAGCATTTTTTCAAAACAAATAGGTCCTCAAAGCACTATTCATCTGAGTCATGAGTTCTGCAGAAAACCCCCTGGCTTTTGTCGAATTCAACCGCGAGGTCCTTCGTGGCGAGGAAAACAGAGGAGCTCGCCGGAGCTTCTTGTTCCGGCCGGTCGGAGCCTCGTCGGCGGCGATGGAGGGGTGGGGAAGCATCAGGGCACTGAGCCGCACCCGTAGGTGGCCACGGCTCGGCCAAAGGTGGCCCGTGGCTCCCTGGCCACGCACACATGTCGACGGCGACGGCGGCGGTCAGTGGTGGTGGCACTCCGGCGGTCTTCCACCTCGGCCGAGGGGCGCTGGTTGTAGAGGAGGAAGAGGCGGAGGCGGTGGTGGTGCTGGCTGAGCGTGGGAGCGCTTGGATGAGAAGGAACAGCGGCGGCCATGGAGCTCCGCGACGGCCATGGCGGGGTGCGGCCGTTCGCCGGCGTTAAGACGCGGGAGAAGGCCAAGAGAGCATCTGGGAGTGAGCAGAGGGGCGAGTGGACCTCGGCGTCCACATTTGGAGGGGCGAGTGCATTTGGACACGCGGCAGGAAGGGTGATGCGCTGCTGCTCCGCATGGTCGCCATGGCGACATTTCACCGAACACGTGGCGCGCGTCGGAGTACACAGAGTGGGATACGAATTTGGACCATTTATGTGCCAAATTTGGACATAGGCCAAAAACGAAGTTTGCCAAGCTCGGCCTGCTCTCCAACTTTGATTCAGAGTGCAAAGCAATTAGTGTAAAGGATTAAGAGATAATATGATGTCAATCCTTGAGTGTCAATGAATTGATAAAGATTAGCAAAACTCAAAATTGATGACCAAAACGAAGTCCAACTGGTGTCATCTTTTGGTATGCTCTTGGCCACAATATATACTCCAACTTTCATATTGGGACCCAAGCACGTTGCTGAATAAAATTTGGAGAACGCGGAATGCCAACGTGATGAACTGCAATCCCAGACTTAGAAATTCGAAGTGCTGGAAATTATAGCAGATTCAATCTTGTGACCATTATTTGACATGCTTATATGATGATTCAGATATGAGGCCTTAAACAAAGTTTGTATAATATGAACTGAGCTACAACTTTTGTTAAAGGCTCAAAGACTGTTTCAGCTTGGTTAGGAACCTACAAAGCTCCTAATTAGGACACCCGAAACTGAAACACTGATGACTTAGCCAAATTTCTGACATCCAAAACAGCACTGCATTTGAATCTTGTGAGCTTAATTTGACTAGGATAGGTACCAAACTAGCTCTTGACCTTTAAATGAAGTTTGTTCTACAGAAGCAAAACTACAACTTTTATTTAAGGTCAAACCTCATAACTGGTACCAAAGTCAAACTTTCACTTTGGTCAAAGTAGCAACTTGATAAAGCTCAAACTAGGGTTTTAGAGCAATTGAAGCATTTTCTTGGCACAAGCTTAACATGAACCCTTCATGACCTTTGTTGTAGAGTTCATCTAGAGTCACTTGGTCAAGATTGCAAGGTTAGGTTAGTAATCCAAGGTTCCGTTCACTTAATAAGGTCATTCCAACAATCATGTAACTTATCCTTTCATTTGACCTTTTGAAACCAAACTTCACGAAACTTTTTGTGTGATCAACCTAGGTAGAGATGGAGATGATACACATGAAAGAAGCACCATCAGCAACCACAAGCTTTATTATGTAGGATCATCAAGCATTCACTTGTCACAACATCAAAGTATGTTACATACTATCATATATGAACAAACGATGCTTATGCTCATGAAATGTAAGTGCCGAAACTCAAGACAAACACCTGGGGTGTTACAGCAATGGCGGCAACCTTCTCATCATCACTCTCATTGCCGGAGGAGTCACCACTTGAGCTCTCAATGTCGGTGAGCCAATCACCAACAATGTAAGCCTTGCCATTCTTCTTCTTGTAGTGCTCCTTCTTCTTGCCACCTTTCTTCTTGTATTGCTTCTTGTCATTCTTGTCATCATCACTTGAATCATCATGCTCTTTGTTCTTCTTCTTATATTTGTCCTTCTTGGGCTTTGGACATTGATGAGCAAGATGGCCAAGCTCACCACAATTGTAGAAATCCATCTCGGAGATGGGCTTTCTCTTGCTACTTGTGAAGAACTTCTTCTTCTTGGAGTCAAAGTTGACTCCATTCTTGTTGAGCTTTTTCAACATCTTTGTGGTTCTTCTCACCATGAGGGCAATAGATGCATCATCATCACTTGAAGTTGATGACTCAACTTCAATCTTCTTGGCCTTGCCCTTGTGAGAAGCTTTGAGGGCCAAGTCCTTCTTCTCCTTCTTGGCCGATGAGGAGCCATCTTGGGGGTTCATGTGCATGTACATCTCATGAGCATTGATCTTCCCCAATATGGTGGTTGGTGTAGCGGTGGAGAGATCGCCTTGGTGAAACACCGTTACTATGTGCCCTTATTTCTCAATGGGAAGCACACATAGTATCTTCCTTGCTTCATCCGCTGCACTCATTTGAGTGAGCCCAAGTCCATTTAGCTCCTCTACAATGACATTCAAGCGAGAATACATTTCATTAGCATTTTCTTTGGGAAGCATCTCAAATGTATTAAGCTTGTTCATCACTAAGTGATAGCGTTCCTCGCGTTCACTCTTTGATGCCTCATGGAGCGCACAAAGTTCCTTCCAAAGAGCATTGGCGGTTTTGTGGCTCCGAACGCGGTTGAACACCTCTTTGCAAAGGCCTCTAAATATGTGGTTTTTGGCCTTCGCATTCCACTTCTCGTTTTCTTGCTCTTGTGGAGTAAGAGCGGTGTCTTTTTCCGGAGGGGTAAACCCTTCGGTCGTGGCTTTTAGGCACTTTACATCACATGCCTCAAGGTATGACTCCATCCGTATTTTCTAAAACGAGAAGTCATCCCCATCGAACATGGGTGGCGGTCCATCCCTGTTAGACATCTTTCTCTAGGCGGTGAAGCCTGAATAATGAGCACTAGGCTCTGATACCAATTGAAAGGATCAAGATGGCCAAGAGGGGGGGTGAATTGGGCTTCTCTAAAAATTTAAGCAAACTATAAGCTCCAATTCAACCCCTTGTGCCTAGTGTGACCTAGAGAGCTACCAGATAAAAAGTTTTGCAACCTAGTTCCAATCCTATTCTAGCATGGCAATTCTAAGAATGTAAAAACACAAAGTAAATGCTAGAATATAAAGGAGTAGTGGAAGAAAGTGCTCGGCGATGTTTTACCGAGGTATCGGAGAGTCGCCACTCTCCACTAGTCCTCGTTGGAGCACCCGCGCAAGGGTCTTGCTCCCCCTTGGTCCGCGTAAGGACCAAGTGCTCTCTACGGGCTGATTCTTCGACACTCCGTCGCAGTGAATGGCCCAAAACCGCTCACAAGCTTGACACGAGCCACCCACAAGAACTCCGAGCGGTCTTCGTGCCTCCAATCACCACTGAACCGTCTAGGTGCAGAGCGTCCGGTGCTCCATAACTGCTAACTGTACCTACGTCTGACAGGTCACCGGATGCTAACTCTCAGCGTCCGGTGGCACCGTCCGGTGCTCTGGGGAGTTTTACAAACTCCCTGAGTATGGGACCGGACGCTACCCGGTGTGTCCGGTGCTAGCGTCCGGTGCTCTGGGGAAGTTTACAACCTCCCTGAGTGTGGGGCCGGATGCTACCCGGTGAGTCCACTGCCAGCGTCCGGTGCCTAACCCTAGGCACCGAAGACTCCCAACGGCTAAGGACCTCACCGGACGCACTCACAGAGCGTCCGATGCAGCGTCCGTTGCTCCCTTGGGCATTCTAACTTCGTCGAAACGCGATCACTCCAAAACGAAGTTGGTTCCTCTCGATCTAAGGACTATCTCTGAGCTTCCTAGTGCTAGGTTTACCAAGTGTGCACCACACCTAAACCTAAAGCCTTGCCTAAGTCAAGCTACTAGATCAAAGCCCCTCTTAATAGTACGGTCGAAGGAAAACAAAGTCCTAAACTACTCTAAGTGCCCTTCTTCACCATATGGCACTTAGACCTAGTCTAGTCGTGACGATGTCCATCCATCCTTTGAAAACCGAAACAATTTCCACTATTAAGTAGGCATGTACGTCCCTGTCCATCGAGTACCTATTACCATGACCTTACCTATGACTTTGCCTCTGCAAAACACGCGTTAGTCATAGTAATCAACATTGTCATTAATCACCGAAATCACTAGGGGCCTAGATGCTCTTTCACACTTAACCGTGGTGGGCAACATAAAGGGACCGCTACGGTTAATAGAAATACCCACAGCGGCCAACATAAGGCGCCTGCTTCGATTAATCTATTAACCACAGCGGGCAACGTAACCTGACCGCTGTGGTAAATAGGCATTATCCACAGTGGGCAAATTATGTTGACCGCCACGATTTACTGTGGCCTTATGACCGTGGCGGACGCGTTTGCACGCTGCGGAAAAGGGAAAACGCCCGCCATGGTTATTCTTTCTATAGTAGTGTTGTTTCAAACAATGCACAGGGGAAGATTTGCGCGCAAGAGGAGCAAGACGACGCCAGTGTGTCGGAGACACAATGTCCAGGCGGAAGAGGCGCCGTGGATGTTTTTAGGTATCCCTGACATCCCTCCTGGCTTCACAGAAGCGGACGCGGCGTGAATCATGTCCAGGCGGCGGCACAACCTTCTTCTTCCCTCAGCCAACCCCAGGTAAAGGTTTTCATGTCTACTGTTCTTTACACGCAAGTGCAGATTGAAAGGTCCTAATATGGATAGAGGGGGTGAATAGCCTATTTAAAAATTCTACATAACTCACTAGAGCAAGAGGTTAGCAAATAACAAAGCGTAGCTTTTTGCTCTAGCTCTAATGGGGTGTTTGCAAGCCATCTATCCAACAATTCTAGTTGATATGATCACTAGGCACACAAGAGCTATGTCACTACTTACACTAGAGAGCTATCTAAAGTTTCTATACAATTAAGTAAGCTACTCTAGTTTACGGGAATGTAAGAAGAGATGGTTTGATCTTTATACCGCCGCATAGAGGGGATGAACCAATCAATAATATGAAGTGCAATCACCAGGAGAAATCCAATCAACAAACACAATGGAGACACACGATTTTCTCCCGAGGTTCATGTGCTTGCCGGCACGCTACGTCCCCGTTGTGTCGACCAACACTTGGTGGTTTGGTGGCTAAGAGGTGTAGCACGAACCTCGTCTTCACTAGGACACCACAAGAACCTACCCACAAGTGAGGTAGCTCGATGACACGAGCAATCCACTAATGTTGCCTTTGGTTCTCCGCCGAGGTAGGCACAAACCCCTCACAATCACCGGGAGATGGCCACGGACAATCACCAACTTGTGCCAATGCTCCTCCGCTGCTCCAAACCGTCTAGGTGGCAGCAACCAACAAGAGTTACAAGAAAACCTCAGCTAGAACGATCTCCAAGTGCCACTAGATGCAATCACTCAAGCACATGCACTTGGAATCACTCCCAATCTCACAAACATGTTTAATCTATGAAGGGGATGAGTGGGAGGTGTTTGCTTAGGCTCACAAGAATGTTATGTATGCTAGAATGCCAAGAGAGTGAGCCCTAAGCCGGCCAACATGTATTTATAAGCCCCTCAAACAAATAGAGCCGTTGGCTCTTTCACTGGGCAAAACATGGGGTCACCGGACGCACCGCAGGGGGCACCAGACGCTCAACCCCTGCGTCCGGTGCTCCAGAAACAGCCACGTGTCAGCTTTTTGAAACTCAAGCGACGAAGTCTAACGGTAACCTGCCAAGCACCAGATGTGGCTAAGTCGCCACCGGATGCGTCCGGTACTCATCGGACTTAAACACAGAGAGGTCTGCAAACGCGCAGGATCACCGGACGCTAAGCACCGGACCGTCCGGTGCTCACCGGACTCAAACGCATGGAGGATTGCAAATGGACAACACACCGGACTCGTACCACCAGACGCACAAGCAGGGACACGCCTGCGTCTGGTGCCTAACCCTAGCTGAGCCAGGCACTGACTACACCGGACGCACAGACACATCGTCCGATGCTCTAGAAGCCAGTGTTCGGTCACTCCCGCGACTTCTCCAATTTTCCCACCGGTGCAATAGAAAATATGCACTTCGAAAAACTCATCCTCTCTCTACCCTTCAAACTCCACCTCCTTCTCAAAGTGTGCCAACACCACAACGTGTAAACCAACATGTGCACGTGTGTTAGCATTTTCACAATCATTTTTTTGAATGAGTTAAGTTAGCTCACTAGGTTCTAAATGCATGCACATGAATAATGACACCTAGTGGCACTTGATAACTGCTTGGCCAAAGAATTCCCCTCTTTATCCTAAATGTGATCACACCCTTTATGGTGTCTTGATCACCAAAACCAAAACCCTAAGCAATATCTTTGCCTTGATCTCTATAGGGTTTTGTTTTTCTCTTTCTTCTTTTCCAAGTTGAGCACTTGATCATCTTGTGGTCATCACCATCATCACCATGATCATCACTTACTCCATCACTTGGCATGTACCAACCTCATTAAGTCTACACACACTTAGTATAGAGGTTAGTACTAGGGTTTCATCAATTATCCAAAACTAAACTAGGGCTTTCACAGATTTGGTTCTTTTCTTTAGTTGTGCATCTTATTAATGACACGTCATTGATGTGGAAGTGTTGTAGTACCGCTCTGTTTCTGATCTAGATTGGATTTAGATTTAATCTGTCCCAACTTGGCTCACAAAAAAACCCAACTCTGTTTCAGATCTAGATTGGATTTAGATTTAATTTGTCCGAACTTGTGCACTTGTAATCATTCTTGTTAAATTAACAGTCCCATATATATTCTGCTTGGAATTGTGTGTGATTCTAATACCAACTCTATTTTTGTTTATGAAGATTCCTGATCACCCCCACGTGTTCATTGTCAATCCAAAGCTTACAATCCATTGCACATTTTCTCACGAGTGCGATGATGAGACCCAACACTGGCCCGTCTTGTTGAACAGAGAGGTAATATATGGCTCCTCTCTACTTTAAGATTCATGTGAAAATGCTTTGGATTGTAAAATTTGAGATGAAACTAGAAGGATTTGTCGAGGGTATCAACAAGGGGTACCCTCACCAATGCGTATAACGAGACCATCCGTACACACGCGCGGCCATCGACGGCCGCAGCCTCGAAGACGGAAATAGCGTCGAGCGAATCGGTCAGGGCTCGAGCGACAACTGTCGTCGAATACGGAAGCGGGCTCGAGCGAAACGAGAGGCGTCGAGCGCAAGGACACTGTCCGCCGCCTGATGCGCGCACGAGAGCCAGGGCATTTAATGCACCTGACGCTTCCCCACCTAACACACGGGTCACGGGAGGCGTGATAGGGAACAGGCTTCTGTCCCATCGTTCTTTTTGCAGCCTTCCCACCGAACGACCCAGGGCGTGTCAGGACGCGGGAAACAAGGATGGAACGTCTAATCGGGACCCCCTCGAGACACCCAAGGTCAGCGCTCCAGATATCGACACCTCGTACGGCGTCCGACCCTCGACTTCACCAGGCTCCTTCCTGGAGACGAGTCGGGCGTCGACTGACCACGCCGTAACCGCTCCGCCGGATTTGCCGCCGAGCCCTATAAGCGTGCATCCGCCGAACCAATCCAAGACGGCGCGCAGAGCAGAATGCAGGGGCACGCGCGATCATCACCTGGCTATTAAGACGGGACGGCTCGAGGTCATGCCGGTACGGAAACCTCGAGTAGGTCAGCGCTCCATGCTGCTATCGACTCCAATTCCTACACCTATACATGTACCCTAGGTCCTTCCTTGGAACTATAAAAGGAGGGACTCAGGAATAGAACAGAGAGATCACGACACAAGACCACGCTCATACGTAGTAGAGCTCCACACTTCATACCATGTTTGTATTCGCCCCTGTACAAGCACTTAGGTGCAAGATAATACAAACTCTCTCCCCCCGCTGGACGTAGGGCCTTCTCTTGCCCGAACCAGGATAAATCTCAGTGTCTTCTTGCATCACCATCCGGGAAAGGGAGCACGCATACAAATTTACTCGTTGGTGTGACCCCCCGGGGAAAAAAAACCGACAGTTGGCGCGCCAGGTAGGGGTCCTGCGTGTTTTTCATCGATTTCCCACTCCTTTCCGGATGGCTACTCTTGCCTCGCCGTTTCCGCGCTCCACGGTGATTTGGTTTGGGAGTCTCGAGTTCATGTCAACGGGCTCCGGCTACGACATGATCTTGCTCTCAGTCAAAGGACCAGGAGGAGCCCGCGTTACGCCAGCACGGTTGAAGGCCCCGAGACGCCCTCACCACCACGCCTCCCCGCCTAAGAAGAGGCGCGGACAGCACCACCGCGGCCCCTCTGCTTCAGCACGACCAACAACTCGTGCGAGGCAGGACGTAGGCCACAAGTCGGCAGCACCGTGTGACGGAGCAACAAGCGCAACGACTCAGCACCGCGCGACGACGGGAGGGGACGCGTCTCGCGCGCTCTCCCCCACCGCAGCTAGGCTACTTCCACACGGGTTGTTCTCTCCAAGAGCGGCACTGCCGTTCGGATTGGACAACGCCGCGGCGTCGCTCGCCAGGGCGATATGCCCAAACGCCCAGACGTACGTAGAAAGACCAATGGTCCTCCCACGTAGCTCTGAAGCGCGGCGGCCGGCGTCCGAGCTGCCGGACCTTTCCCGAGTACAAGGCCTCCGTCGTCTAGGCCCCGGACGATACTCGATCACCTCCCTCAGGCAACGATTGCTGGAGGAAGGACGTGGGTGTTTCTACGCCGCCGAACCGGACTCCGACTCCGAGACAGATAGCTATGACCCTACGAGGGAATGCTATCACATCGACGGGGCGGTAGAAACTACTGACGAGACACGGGATGCTGTTGCGGGTGGTCGAGCCCCCGCGGCGCGAGAAGACCCCAGGACGCCTGGGAACGACAGACAGGTCGACCCCCCTCCTCAGGAAGACAGAACCGCGCAGCTCGCGCAGCTGCGGGAGCTCAAGATGAAGCTCGACGAAGACCGCGAGCGCCTCGTCCTGCTCGAGCAAATCCTCGAACAAGACCTGCCCTACCCGCCGGACGGAAGTGTCCGTAGACGCGCTCGAGAGGTACATCGACAGATCGTCGGCGACGCAGAGCCAGAGCAACCTGTCAGCCGTTTCCCTCGAGCAGGCCAGAATGTAGTGGCAGCGACGATGCTGCTACGTAACATGCCAGAGCCGTCGAATTCCCAGGCCCGACGCATTCAAGATGAGGTACAGACATTGCTCCAGGTGGCGGCGGTTCAACAAGCCAAAAGTTCGGCGTCTCGACGACGAGGAGCTGCCACAGAGAAGCGCGACGAACAGCCTCTAAACGAAGAGGAGGTGTCAGTCCATCAACAACCTCCTCCTCGAGGTAGAAAGACCGCTCTCATCCTCCCCGTCGACAATCAACGTCGACACGACGCGCGGCACGACATCAAAGAAAATCGACGCCGCCGGCACGGAGACGCGGAAGAGCGCGGTTATAGCGCGCATCGCGGTGGGAGATACGACAGCGACGAGGACCGGGTGGCCCCCGAGCCACCAGGCCCACGGGTGTTCAGCAGGGCGATCCGCAGCACGCCCCTGCCCAATCCATTTCGACCCCCGACCAGCATCGTGAAGTACAATGGAGAGACCAAACCAGAGTTGTGGCTGGCCGACTTCAGGCTGGCATGTCAGCTAGGTGGCGCTCGAGGTGATGATCGAGCCATCATCAGACAGCTACCCCTTTTCCTCTCCGACACCGCCCGTCGATGGCTCGAGGAACTCCCTGCCAATCAGATCCACAACTGGGTTGATCTGGTCAGAGTCTTCGAGGGTAACTTCAAAGGGACCTACATACGGCCAGGGAACTCGTGGGACCTCAGCAAGTGCAAGCAGAAGTCGGGAGAAACTCTTCGGGAGTATGCTCGACGCTTCTCGAAGCAGCGCACTGAGTTGCCGCACATCCCTGACCACGACGTCATCTTGGCGTTTGTCTCGGGCACCACCAGTCGAGACTTGGTGCGGGAATTAGGTCGCAATCGACCTCAGACCGTCGACGAGCTGATGGACGTAGTAGCCAACTACGCGGCAGGGGAGGAGGCAGTCGGCGCCTTCTTCAGCTCAGAAGGAAGAAAAGGCAAGCAGCCCGTCGACGAAGATGGGACCCCCAGTCGAGGCCTCAAGAAAAATAAAAAGAAGCAGAAAGTGCGGCAGTTCCACCGGGAAGATTCCGATGACAACCTTGTCGCCGCCATGAATCGAAAGAAGCCTCGAGGCCCTCCGGATGGAGGCATCTTTGACAAGATGTTGGAGGGGCCGTGCCCTTACCATAAGGGAGGCGCCAACCACAAGCTCAAAGACTGTCGTATGCTGAGAAAGCATTTCGACGGTCTGGGGTTCAAAAAAGATACGCGTGATGACTCCAAGAAAGAGAAGGCTGGCAGCAAGGAGGACAACAAAGATGACGACGGCTTCCCCGTCGTCCACGACTACTACATGATCTATGGCGGGCCCTCGACTCAATTAACCATGAGGCAGCGCAAAAGGGAGCGTCGCGAAGTCTTTGCGGCAAGAATGGCGGTGCCCCAGTACCTCAGCTGGTCAAGCACTCCTATCACTTTCGACCGAGAGGACCACCCCGACAAGGTAGTCGCCCCAGGCGTCTACCCACTCGTCGTCGACCCCATCATCGTCAACACCCGACTCTCGAAAGTGCTGATGGATGGTGGTAGCAGCCTCAACATCATCTACCTCGAGACCCTCGACCTCCTCGGCATCGATAGAGGACGCCTCCAGCCAAGCGCCGGCGGTTTCCATGGCGTCGTGCCAGGGAAAAAGGCACTGCCAGTAGGTCGAATTGACCTACCGGTCTGCTTCGGCACAGCGGCCAACTTCAGGAAGGAGACCCTCACCTTTGAGGTGGTTGGGTTCCGAGGCACGTACCACGCCATCATCGGGCGCCCGGGCTACGCCAAGTTCATGGCTATACCCAACTACACCTACTTGAAGCTGAAGATGCCTGGTCCCAAAGGCGTCATCACTGTCAGTTCCTCCTTCGAGCACGCGTACGAGTGCGACGTCGAGTGCGTCGAGTACGGGGAGGCGGTCGAGAGCTCCACCGAGCTCGTTGCAAAGCTCGAGGCCATGGCCGCTGAGGCTCCAGAGCCTAAGCGTCATGCGGGCAGCTTCGAGGTGGCGGAAGGAACCAAGAAGATCCCGCTCGACCCCAACAACTCCGACGGCAAAGTGCTGACGATCAGCGCCGACCTCGACCCCAAATAGGAAGCCGTGCTCGTCGACTTTCTCCGTGCAAATGCTGATATGTTTGCATGGAGTGCCTCGGACATGCCAGGCATACCAAGGGAAGTCGCCGAGCACTCCTTGGAGATTCGAGCCCGTTCCAAGCCAGTGAAGCAGCGGTTGCGCCGATTCGATGAGGAGAAGCGCAAGATCATTGGCGAGGAAGTCCACAAGCTTTTGACGGCCGGATTCATCAAGGAGGTTCATCATCCTGATTGGTTAGCAAACCCTGTATTAGTTAAGAAAAAGAATGGGAAAATGAGGATGTGTGTCGATTATACTAGTCTAAATAAAGCATGTCCAAAAGTTCCCTTTCCATTGCCACGCATTGATCAGATTGTCGATTCTACCGCGGGATGTGAAACCCTTTCTTTCCTTGATGCATATTCTGGTTACCACCAAATAAAAATGAAGGAGTCCGACCAGCTCGCGACCTCTTTCATCACGGCTTTTGGGATGTATTGCTACGTGACCATGCCATTTGGGCTTCGAAACGCGGGAGCCACGTATCAACGTTGCATGCTCCACGTATTTGGCGAACATATAGGGTCAACGGTCGAGGCCTACGTCGACGACATTGTCGTCAAGTCAAAGCAACGAGGAGACCTGATCCAGGACCTCGAGATTGCCTTTAGCTGCCTACGCACCAGCCGGATCAAGCTCAACCCCGAGAAGTGCGTTTTCGGTGTGCCTCGAGGCATGCTCCTAGGATACATCGTTTCGCAGCGCGGCATCGAGGCCAACCCCGAGAAAGTCTCGGCCATCACGAAAATGGGGCCGATCCGAGACATCAAGGGTGTACAGAGAGTCACGGGGTGCCTGGCAGCTCTGAGCCGTTTCATCTCGAGACTAGGAGAAAAGGCATTACCATTATATCGACTCCTAAAGAAGGTCGAGCGCTTTTCTTGGACCCCCGAGGCCGAGGAAGCACTCGAAAGGCTGAAGAAGACGCTGACCTCGGCACCAGTCTTGGTTCCACCTCAACCTGCAGAGCCGCTGCTCCTCTACGTCGCGTCGACGACCCAGGTCGTCAGCGCAGCGGTGGTGGTCGAGAGGCAGGAGGAGGGACATGCGTTACCGATTCAGAGGCCAGTATATTTCGTCAGCGAGGTGCTTTCGGAGACCAAAGCACGTTATCCCCAAATCCAGAAGCTGATTTATGCCGTAATCCTTGCCCGTCGCAAGCTGCAGCATTACTTCCTTGGCCACCCCATCACGGTGGTCTCGTCTTTTCCTTTAGGCGAAATACTCCAGAGCAAAGAAGCCACAGGAAGAATAGCAAAATGGTCGGTCGAGCTCATGAGTGAGACTCTCACTTATGCGCCTCGCAAGGCCATCAAATCGCAGGCCCTGGTAGACTTCATCGCAGAATGGACGGACACCCAGCTCCCCCCGACCCAGGTCCAGGCGGAACTATGGACGATGTATTTCGATGGGTCACTCATGAAAACTGGAGCCGGAGCCGGCCTGCTGTTCATATCACCCTTGGGCGTCCACATGAGGTACGTAATCAGGATTCTTTTTGCCGCATCTAACAATGTCGCAGAATATGAGGCCCTCGTCAACGGTCTCGAGATCGCTATCGAGTTAGGAGTCCGACGCCTCGACGTCCGAGGTGACTCCCAACTCGTCATCGACCAAGTAATGAAAACCTCGAGCTGCCACGACCCAAAAATGGAAGCGTACTGCAAGGAGGTCCGTCGACTCGAGGACAGGTTCCACGGTCTCGAGCTTGTCCATATCGCTCGACGCTACAACGAGGCAGCCGACGAACTCGCCAAGATCGCATCGACCAGAGGCACGGTGCCGCCTGATGCATTCTCAAAAGATCTTCACGAGCCATCCGTCGACCTAGGCACGGGGGCTGGCGTCGACGCCACCACCGCCCAACCAACCAATGTTGTCGATACGCTCTTGATGGTGGAAGAGATGATGGAGATAGAACGACGACCAGGTCGACCATTCGATTGGCGCACACCGTTCCTCGACTGCCTTATCCGTGGCGAGTTGCCAGAAGACAGGTCAGAAGCTCGTCGTATCGCTCGACGGGCCAAATCATATGTGATCTATGGCGAAGACAACGAGCTATATCGACGGAGCCCGATGGGGGTCTTACAACGTTGCATCACCGTGGAAGAAGGCCGAAAACTCCTCGACGACCTGCACTCGGGGGCTTGCGGTCACCACGCCGCTCCACGGACCCTTGTAGGGAACGCTTTTCGACAAGGCTTCTACTGGCCAACGGCCGTGGCGGACGCCATCGAGCTCGTACGATCATGTCACGGGTGTCAGTTCTACGCCAAGCAGACGCATCTGCCTACCCACGCTCTTCAGATGATCCCCATTACCTGGCCATTTGCGGTGTGGGGGCTCGATTTAGTAGGACCTCTACAAAAGGCGAAAGGAGGATTCACCCATTTGCTGGTGGCCA
This sequence comes from Sorghum bicolor, assembly GCF_000003195.3. NCBI lineage: Eukaryota > Viridiplantae > Streptophyta > Magnoliopsida > Poales > Poaceae > Sorghum > Sorghum bicolor. Next base: position 21,806,400 of record NC_012879.2, read on the forward strand.
TTGACAAGTTCTCCAAATGGATCGAGGCTCGACCCATCACCAACATCCGCTCCGAGCAGGCCGTCCTTTTCTTCACCGACATCATCCATCGGTTTGGGATCCCCAATGTCATCATCACCGACAACGGCACCCAGTTCACCGGCAAAAAGTTCTTGGACTTCTGCGATCGGCATCACATCCGTGTGAACTGGTCTGCAGTAGCCCATCCTCGAACTAACGGCCAAGTCGAGCGTGCCAACGGCATGATTTTGCATGGACTCAAGCCAAGGATCTACAATCGATTGAAGAAATTCGGCAAAAAATGGGTCGAGGAGCTTTCCTCAGTCCTATGGAGCCTTAGGACAACACCAAGCAGGGCCACAAAATACACCCCGTTCTTCATGATCTACGGCTCTGAGGCTATCCTCCCCACAGACCTCGAGTATGGGTCACCTCGACTCAAGGCCTACAACGAGCAATCGAACAAAGAGACTCAAGAAAACGCGGTCGACCAACTTGAGGAGGCTAGAGACATGGCCCTCCTCAACTCTGCCAGATATCAGCAAAGGCTTCGACGCTACCACGACAAGCATGTGCGCAAGAGGGACCTCAACGTGGGCGACCTAGTCCTACGACGCCGGCAAAGCAATCAGGGACGCCACAAGCTGACTCCGCCTTGGGAAGGTCCGTACGTGGTGGCCGAGGTCCTGAAGCCGGGAACGTACAAGCTGGCGGACGAAAAGGGGGCAATTCTCACCAACGCATGGAACATCGAACAGCTACGTCGATTCTACCCCTAGAAGTTCTAAACTTATGTTCCTGCTTACATTTCGTACCAAGACTTTGTAAACGAATGAATGAATAAATAAAGTCCTTCCCTCGAAACAATTCTTCTTTCTTTGTGCCGAGAAGATTAATAAGTCACGATCTCGACGTTAAAAGGGGGCGCCGACTATGACCCATCATAGTCAGCACCCCCTCGGGGGCTACCAGGGGGACGACCCCCCCCCCAAGTATCGAAAAAACCAAGAAGTTTTCTTCTCTTACGTAGTAAACCTTGCATGGTTCAAGTAGCTAAGGCGCCTCGAGCCCCTCAAAGGCCGAGGGACAACGAGCTGGAGAACTCCTATGGCCCCGGGCTACGGAAACTCTAATCACTTCCCCACCATTGAAGTGATCGAGGTGGTCTTTTACGAAAAATCGAGCAAGGGATACAAACGTAGGCGCAAAGAGAAACGAAAGCATCAAGCGGAAAGACAAAATAAGCATTTAACAATTACGAAAGTGATACAGCATCAGTTACCCACAGAATTAACAAAGTATCGTACAAGGGGCCTCAGGCGCCCTGAGCAGGTTCGCAGGCCTCAGTCCGCGGCACGATCCTCACCGCCCTCGCCTCCGCCCGAGCTAGCCTCAGGAGGGAGCACCTCAGGCTCGAAAAGCTTGGCCAACCTTTCCCCAGGAGCCTCCGCGTCGTCGATCAAGGCATGGAGCCTCTCCTCGTTCTCCGCGTCGGTCTTGGAGATGTCGGTGACGAAGCCATGGGACACCACCTCCATGTCGTAGGAGAAGCCCGAGCAGACAACCGCTTCACCCCGATGTGGAGGGCGTCCCGCACCCGATCTCGCAGCGTCGCGCCTATGTAGCACAACTGGTCGACCAGGGCGTCGCCTCGAGCGTCCTCCCTCGACTCATCCATAGGCTCGACCTCCCAAGAGGTCGAGAGATCACTTATCGCCGTCCGCACTCGACGGTTCAAAGCAACCTCCGCCTCGAGCTGAGCCTTGGCGTTGCGAGCCTCGGCTTGGGCGGCCAGGAGTTCGTCCTTGAGCCCTGTAAAAGCCAATACAAAGAGACCTTAGGAAAAACTAAGCACACCTCGGAAAAAGAAATCTGATAGAGGAAACATACCGCGTACGGTCTCCTCGAGGGCCGTGTTCTCGCCGACCAGCCTGGTGTTGGCCCCCTCGGTCTCTTTGTTGGAGCGTGCCAGCTCGGTGTTGGCAACGCGGAGATCCTCGATCGCCTTGCCAGCCTGAGCAATGGCCCCACTCTTCTTGATGTCGGACTCGGGGTCGGGGGGCATGCGCTTCAGGCAGGCGAGCGCCACCACTCCATCCGCTCGCCCCGGCTTTGCCCGGATCGCGGCAGGTGCCCCCGGGAGGAGCCACGCCGGGGTTGGGGGGCCGTACACCGGCAGGTCCTCCTCCTCGCCGAGCTCTTGCGGCTCCGGTGGTACTGGCTGGGCCGGACCTTGGGGCGGAGGCTCGAGCGGTCCCTCCTCTTGGCCCGCCTGCTGCTGCTGCAGTTGCTGCTGCGGTGGTTGCTGCTGCTGCTGCTGCGGTTGCTCCTGCGGTTGTCGCTGTTGCTGCTGCTGCTGTTGCTGTTGCTGCTGCTGCTGTTGTTGTTGCTGCTATTGCTGTGCCTCATGCTCCTGTGGCTGCCGCGCCGCCTCGCGCTCCCGCTGTTCATCCCCCTCCCTCTTCTTTTTCTGCTCCTCGAGGGTGCAGAGGCCGGCGGGCCAGGGAGTTGATCCCTCGACATGAAGGGGTCGACGTTTCCTCCTCCATGGGGCGGGTACCCCTAGACGCTCTGTCACCATCAGACGTGTCGCTGATTGTGATGGGTTCCCCCTCGACCCCCAATCTAGGGGGATCGGGGGCTCCCTCTGACGCTTGTGTCTGGGGCGCCTCATCACCAGTCGGCAGCGACGGAGTAGGCACGGGACGAGACGGAGCCCTCTCGACGCCGGCTGGAGGTTGGGAACTGGAGGAGCCTACAAAACAAAGGGTAAAAAGGTCAGACGTTATAATAACCGACACAAGAACATCGCAAGGCCCAGAAATAAACTACGAACCTGGTTCCTTGGAGGCGGCGCCCGTTTTGAGCCTCTTTGCCATGGATGGCTGGGCCTGCTCGAGGGTCCGTTTTAGCCTGAGAAAAGATCGGTATATGAGCAAACGCAGAGAAACAGGAAGACAAAAGCCACAGCATCGAGAAGGCTTACCCCACGGGGAGAACAGCTCGCCTCCCTCTGCCCTGACCGGTGGGCCTCGAGCCACCCCGCGTCAGGGTTCCAGGCCCCTCGAGGGCAGGCGCTGGCCTAGGTGCGTCAATTCCCGCCTGACGGGCGCCGGGACTGGCGCTCCTGCGGCCGACCTCTCCTTTCTCGGAGGCCGCTGCGCGACCGCGGGTCAGTGGCCCCGTCGCTTGGGGCCTGGCATGACCGCTCTCCCTGAGCGCCGGGGGAGGGCGCGGCATGACTTGGCTGTCCTTGGGCGCGGGAGGGGTATCGGCGCGAGGACGGTAGGATCCGCTAGGGCCCCCCGTCGGAGCTTCCGCCCGAGGAGCGTCGACGTCGCCTTGAGATGGACCCCCGAGGATCCGGTCAAGACGAGACGCCATCCCCTCGGAGTCCTCACTGTCCTCGTCATCGTCGTCATCTTTCTCGCTGGGGGACTCTTCCTCAGGCTCTCCCCTCTGCCTGGACTTGGACCGGCGCGCCTCAAAGGCTTGCCGGTCGAGGTTTTTCTTCTTCTCCCCCTTCTTCTTAGAGTCCTTAACGGACTTCGACTTCTCGGCGGACCGGCGCCGCGCGTCGTGGTCGACTTCGTCCTCCCTCACCGGGGGCCTCGAGGATCGAACGTCGATCCGCCCCTGCCACCGTAAAAAGTAGACTTAGAAAAAGGGGGTGGAAAAGGAACCCAGAGTCAAGGCTACCCACGAGGAAGAAAACATACCAGATTGACCGAGCCTTCATCAGGCCTCATGGGGAAGTCGTTGACGTGCTGCGACTTGAAGTCGCCGGCGATGGCCGCCCTGACCCGGGCGGCGACTTCATCGTCCGCCAGAGCCACGTTGGACATCCGGCAAGCTTCGAGATCCCGGGACGAGACGCCCGGCCCCATTTCGTCCATCCTCAACGGCCGAGACATCAGGGGAAGGACCCTCCGACGATGGACGGCAGAGAGGACGAGAGCGGCGGACAAGCCCTCCAGGCGCAGCTTCTTCATGGCGTCGAGGAGGGGGTCGAGCCGCGACTGGTGCTCTTGGACGACGCCATACGTCCAGTTGTCTGGGCGCTCCGAGATCAGACGGCCCGTGTAGGCGGGGAAGAGACCGTCGTCGTTTCTCAGATAGAACCACTGGGAGTCCCACCCAGCATGGTTCGACGACAGCCCCACCGGGATGTACTCGCGCGGCCTTTCCGTCTTCTTCGTCTTCAACACCAGGTTGAGGCATCCGGCCCGCACGGGTTTCCTCACGCCGGTGGTTCCGATGGGGGCATTGAAAAGTTCGCCCCTCTAGAGGTGGAGCCATAGATCCCAATGGGGCATCATCCCCAGATAGCCCTCACACACCGCGACGAAGACCGCCGCGACGGTGATGGCGTTCGGGGAAAAATGCTGGAGCTCCACTCCATAGTGGAAGCAGAGGGCCCGCATAAAGCGACTCGGGGAAGCACCCAAGCCATGGCGGTGGAACATGGCGAATGACACCACATAGCCCTCGGGTGGCTGGGGCTCCCTGTGACTCGCCGGCGGCGCGATCCACTCCGGCGAAGACTGCGAAGTGCGGCGGCGCAAGAGCCCTTCGTTCTCGAGCTCTAGCAGACGGCGGTCCGTCATCAACGACGGACGCCAGTCGTCGGCGGCAACAAGCCTCACAGGCATCTTGGTTGGAAGGATGGTGGATTCACTACCGCTCGAGGGGGTGCACGCGCGCGTGGAGGAAGCAAGAGAGCAAAGGCAGCGAGAAGACGAAGGCGAGAGGACGGAAGGGGAAAGAAAGAATGGAGCAACGCCACGGCGTATTTATAGATAGCGGCCAACCGACGGATAGATCCGATAAATGAGGTAACTCCCCCCATAAATGCGCCGTCTAACGGTCCTTTCTCTCCTCGCAGGCCGGACGCTCCGAATTCCCCGCCGATACAGTGTCGCAACGTCACTTACCTCAAAAGGTGCGCCCAACGGGCAGAAAGACGAACCGGCACGGCAGCTTCCTTACTTCGTAAGCCAAGGTATGCGCCCACGATAGTCTCAAGAGGTCGATGGCTGGCCCGTCGAAAGGGTTCAACAGCCGATCTCGAGCACCAAGAGTTAGGGATCCCCAGCGAGTGGTCGAAAATCGAGGCCCGCCTCGAGGACTCGCTGGCGATGTCCAAGGTAGGGTCGAGACAGTCGAGAGGAATCCCCCCGAAGGGAGGCATCGAGCCGCTGGACTCTATCGAATGAGACCGGTATCCCCGACCACGTCGACCCTGCTTTATGAGGACGCCTCCGGGCTACAGCTGACCCCCTCGAAAGGGGCACAGGTTCTCACTTGGACTACCCGCTAGGAACTCAATCTGGGGTGGAAGACGCTAGCTCTATCGAGAGTACGTCGAAACCTCCACGCAAGGCAAAGCCGAACAGAACCTTCCACCACGGGTGTTGACAGCGTTTCTGCAAATTTGGCAAAATAACCCTCGAAGGAGTTAAATACTCCCTCGAGGGCTCGGGAGCTACCCCCGCGGGGTCGCTCGCGCGCCCGCGTGGAAGCTCGACCGTAAAAATGAAAGTCTCCACTCGAGCGCCAGCGCTCGAAAGAAGACTCGGGGGCTACTGTCGAGGGTATCAACAAGGGGTACCCTCACCAATGCATATAACGAGACGATCCGTACACACGCGCGGCCATCGACGGCCGCAGCCTCGAAGACGGAAATAGCGTCGAGCGAATTGGTCAGGGCTCGAGCGACAACTGCCGTCGAATACGGAAGCGGGCTCGAGCGAACCGAGAGGCGTCGAGCGCAAGGACACTGTCCGCCGCCTAACGCGCGCACGAGAGCCAGGGCATTTAATGCACCTGACGCTTCCCCACCTAACACACGGGTCACGGGAGGCGTGATAGGGAACAGGCTTCTGTCCCATCGTTCTTTTTGCAGCCTTCCCACCGAACGACCCAGGGCGTGTCAGGACGCGGGAAACAAGGATGGAACGTCTAATCGGGACCCCCTCGAGACACCCAAGGTCAGCGCTCCAGATATCGACACCTCGTACGGCGTCCGACCCTCGACTTCACCAGGCTCCTTCCTGGAGACGAGTCGGGCGTTGACTGACCACGCCGTAACCGCTCCGCCGGATTTGCCGCCGAGCCCTATAAGCGTGCATCCGCCGAACCAATCCAAGACGGCGCGCAGAGCAGAATGCAGGGGCACGCGCGATCATCACCTGGCTATTAAGACGGGACGGCTCGAGGTCATGCCGGTACGGAAACCTCGAGTAGGTCAGCGCTCCATGCTGCTCTCGACTCCAATTCCTACACCTATACATGTACCCTAGGTCCTTCCTTGGAACTATAAAAGGAGGGACTCAGGAATAGAACAGAGAGATCACGACACAAGACCACGCTCATACGTAGTAGAGCTCCACACTTCATACCACGCTTGTATTCGCCCCTGTACAAGCACTTAGGTGCAAGATAATACAAACTCTCTCCCCCCGCTGGACGTAGGGCCTTCTCTTGCCCGAACCAGGATAAATCTCTGTGTCTTCTTGCATCACCATCCGGGAAAGGGAGCACGCATACAAATTTACTCGTTGGTGTGACCCCCCGGGGGAAAAACACCGACAGGATTAGATTATGTTATGGTACTAGTAATATAGGAACATAACATAATATATTTATAGATTTATTATCTCAATCATGGAGATTTTATTCATACTGCATGATGTGAGTACTTTCGTGGATATTACAGTTTTTATGTTAGTGATTGATTATTTGTCGACATGTATATCATAATTCATGTGCTGGTGAACTTCAATTACAAATGATAGAAGACTCTAAGGAGAACAATTTGCATAACAGTATATGCTAAGTAGTATATGCTAAGTCTTGGTTAATTACTGCATGCCCTAGAAATTAAATGTTAATGTAGGGAGTATATGCTAATTAGCTTGCCCCATTTTGAATTGACAGATCAAGAAAGAGACTGAGAGAGTTCATTTCCTGATCAAGCGCAAGTTCTATAGGAAGAATGAGATAATCTCCAGCTCCGACGACGACGACGACTCGGACACCTCCTGCTCCCTGTGACGCAAGTGAAGAAGATGGTGGCCTATGTCTACCTTATGTGTGGAGGTCATGTAGTTTTAACAGCTTTTGTTCTAAATTAGTTTGTAATGAGTCAAGTACTATGTCAAACTGCAAGCTCTTGGCATAGCTGTTAACAGCTTCTGTTTAAAACTTTTCTTGGCGAACCACGAAGCCAATAATATATTGCCGAGCAACGTTTATGATATTCTTGTTTTTGGAAATTTCATAACCTAAACATGGCCACAAGATGATGTGATGAGCAGAAAACAGTTTATTACCCTATAAATAGACTATAAAAGCGCGCCTAATGTTTTGTTTCCAAAATTAAATTTTGGAGCCAGCACGCGACTGGGAACGAAAATAATTAAAAGTGGCACCATTATTTTAGCAATAGCGCCAAACTAACGCGCCACTGCCCATGTTTAAGCCTAATCATCATGTTGATATATAATCGCACTCCTCATATCCCCTCGTAATTAATCCCCTCTCGCTCAGTTAAGGTTCCACAGACGCTGTCTCCGCCACCACCGTGAGTTCTCATCCTCCACCACGCAGCCTAGGATGCCGACGTCGAGCAAGGCGACAAGAGGGACCCCTTCATTGTCCATAGAGCTGCACACACCTGCGTCGGTGTTGCTGCCTACAACAATGGTCACGCCATCTGCTAGGAGGGCGACTGCACCAACACTGGTCACGGCCACCAGATGTCGGGTGAAGGCTTCGCTCTTTGGGTCACAAAGTTTGGCCAACAACGATGCAAGCGACGACAGCCAAGATCCACATGATTTCCTTCCTACGTCTCAGGACGTGACTGGCAACAGGTACGTATACACGTGTCTCATCAACATTTCCTTTTAAATTATGTTGTTGTTGTTATTAATTAACATGACCGGATCTATAGGAATATTTGTGTAAAAAGTAAATGATCCCTCTGCAATGTTCCTATTAATATTTTTAGTAGTGTTCTTATCATTATCTGTTTGAGCATCATTCTCTGCTAGCGATTTAATTAAAGTGTCATCGCTTAATATACAGAATGGAAGATAGATGGATAGTACATATCGTTTGCATGGGGACTGAGGAGGGAGAACAGTTTTATAAGGCATTTGCTATTGACAAGAGTAAAATCTTGCTAGGTAACTTAACAACATTGAAATCAAAACTGGGGTATGGGTCTAGGGACTACATGTATTTCAAGAAGAGAAGTGTTGATGATCCTGCATCAGCAACACTACATGAAATCGAATATGACGTTGATGCATCAGACATGTTAGATAGTAACCAGGATGAGAGGGAGGTTAGATTAGTTTTATCAAAGAATCCAGCATCATACCTATGTGTTGCCATAACACCCATTAAAAAGACGAGAGGTTGCTCTGATGATGATGAAGATGAAGATTTTGATTTAGATGCTTACAATGATTGGCTATATTATCTGCATGAAAAGGACAAAGGCTTGGGTGAGTTACGATAAATCCCGCCTTGTATATATATATATATATATATATATATATATATATATATATATATATATATATATATATATATATATAGGGAGAGTATACTCTGTAGCTAGCTACAAAATATGTTATTTTGTAGGCACCTCCATTTATGATAATTTTATATACTAACTTACGATAATATGTATACATATTTACGATAGTTGGGTTACTATAACACATGAGGATATTTATAATAATGTTATAGTAAACCACTTAGTAAGGAGTTACTCAAAGTGGCTACAAAATAAGTTATTTTGTAGCCAGCTACAGAGTGATAGTTCTATATATATATATATATATATATAGAGAGAGAGAGAGAGAGAGAGATTTTGCAATGCGCACTCATGACTCATGTTATTGTTCCATTTTAGAGTTCCAAGATATATACAGGGAGGACACAATCATTACATTCATAGAATGGTTGAGGGTTCAAGGAGACCTTGATGACATCAGTAATATCCCTATCCTACTTGTCAAACAAATTATAATTCTTTTCCAAACTTCAAATTATGCTAGCTGATCATGTGACAATATTGCCTGCAGATGCTTTTAAGGATCCTAGCAATCAGATACATTCCAGTCAAGACAGCAACCGATCACCACAACTGCAGGCACCATCTCATGCTCGGTGTTGGAGACCAGATCAAGGAAAAGGTAACAAAGAAAAAAAGCTTTAATTCACAAAGTTGTCTAGCCATAAAAACAAACTAAGTTTCTTTCATCTGTTAGCTCTGAGCTTAGGCTTTTTGTCGTTTAATTTCAATGGTAACATCTTGTTTCAATGGAATTGGCTTAGAAAATGGGAAGAAAAGAGGACGTGGTACCCTCAAGTGCTTGAAGGCACTCTCCAAGAGACACAAGTCTGGCAACCAAAAGCTCCATGTTGAGTTCTCCAAACTTGGAGGAGCGGTAGGTGAGAACTCGCGCACGTTCATTGATGAAATAGTGATGTTTACAAGGAAAAGGGCACCACTCATTGGAGTGAGAACATGGAAAGATATCCATGATGATGTTAAACAGTTGATAGCATCTGCCATATTGGTAAGAATCTTTTGGCTTGTGTATACATTTTAATTATACAGTAACATAACAACTGACCAAGTATTTGCATGTCCTTATAATTATATAATAGGCTAGGTGGGACCTTGAGGATACATATGATTCAAGGATGAAGATCTGGGCCATTGCTGAAGAGCGTTACAAAGGGTGGCGTTCAACTTTAAGTGCTACGGCCAAGGCCTATAACAGAGACGAGGAGAGAATGAGCCATAAGCTTGAAGAATTAGACATTGTAGAATGACACTATTTATTGAAGTATTTTAGGAGTGCAAAATTCTAGGTTTGTTTTACATTGCTACTATGCTTAACAATAGTTTATGAAAAATGGCTATGTCTCAATCATTAAGATGACTGTTCAAATTGCATTCTGTAGGAAAAGAGCATCAAGAACTCTGGAAATCAATCTCAAAAAAAAAGACCACACATTTGTCAGGCTCTAAGCATTTTTCTCAGTGTAGCTATGAGAAGGTAATAACTAGAGAAGCACATCTACAAGCTTTCTTGCTACATGATTTACTAATTTTTCTGTTCTTGACATATCAGAGAGACCCAAAAACTGGTGATGAGCCCAATGACTTAGAACTTTGGTATATTACTCACACTAAGAATGGGGAATGGAAGTACCAAGTATCTAAAGATGTATATGTGTGTTCATAATGAATTTGTGCATAAGTTGCTAGTGCATGTAGTTTCATCTTAAACTAACTCCATCTGTGTCTTGTAAATGTTAGGAGAAAGCAAGGAGGATTATTTGTGATAAGGAATCAAATGCAGAGTGAAACTTCCTTTCCCTAAGGAGAGGAATGAGAATTTCCAGGATGCATACAAGGAAGTCACAAAGTGCAAATCAAAAAAGTTTTATGGTAATGGGTACCTTGCAAAAAACCAACTAGAAGGCAGTTGCTGAATGCAGATTGGGAGGAACAAATTCGTAGGGAAGAGGAACGTCATCCAAACAACTCGAGCTCATGGACTCATTAGATAAGCTACAACAACAAATGAGTGTATGGGAAGCTGAGAAGGAAGCTGAAAGGGAAGCTCAAAGGTCATTTTATGCAGGATAGATTGAAGAAATTATGAGGGCAATGGATGCCGATAAAGAAGCCTTTAGGCAAGAGATCCATGCCTTGCTAGCAGGACAAGCACAGGCAGCTTTGCAGCAGGTACTACTAATGCAAAATGTCAAGTTCCATGAAGCTAGTTATTGAATGACTTTATTTTCTTTGGTTCTATAACTAACCATCTCTATCTGTCCAGTCAAACAACAATGTCACTGAAATTGCAGAGGTGGCGACTGCTGCAGCAAACACAAGTACTCAAGTTGATGAGCCTGTCTCAAAGATTTTGGTCTCCTCAAATCAGGTTGAGTGTGAATTGACAACTTTTCAATGCTATCATCTCATACTGCACACAATGGCGGCTAATTATTTTTATCCTTCGAATGTCCTTATTTGTTCCCAGGACAAGTAGACTGAAAGCAACCTGGAGGAATCTCAACTCGCTGATAAAGAAACGGCAAGAAGTGTTTCTCATATAAGAAGTACTAGACCTGCAAGCAATGAACCATCTAAGGCAGCAGCGCCCAAATACGTTACTATAGAACAGCTCAAGCCGGGACCCAATAACAAGAAACAAAACACTACTAGCAACAAGAAGGCAGTAGGTGAACATTTTTGATTCCACTGTCAAAGTATTTATAATTGAGTTCATTACATGCTATCATTCTGATAATTTTATGATGACCAATTCATATAATTTTATGATGAGAAATTCATTTAATTTTATGATGAGCATTTCATATAATTTTACGATGACCAATGAAACTTTGGTTTAGTGTCCGCTGTTGTGTACCTTTAATGTTAATTTTAGTTTACTTGATGCTAAAACAAATGTCCTTCATTCTTTCCAGAATAGTAAAGGCATTTTGATGGAGCGACAAAGTGATGGGATCGTCTTGGAGTATTTATCCTTTGCTGATCAAGTGATGGTATTGCTGATCGAGTGCTTCATTTCATATTAATTAGTCTAGGATACTTATAAACAGTAGAGCAGTGCGTGTGTGGTCGTCACAAACATTAATTCATGTGTGGTGTGGATGGAGTGGGAAACATTTAACTATGTGGTGTGGTGTAATTTCATACTACTTCTGTGGTTTAATTAATTGTGTTTTGATGCATGTTAAATGCATAGTTAATTGTATGATCCTGTATTATATTATTATTTTAAATTGTTGGTGACACGTGGCAGTATGTACAAAAATATAGAAAGCAACACCATTCGTTGCAAATGATAATTCATCCCATAGCAACCTAGTTTTTTCGATGTCACGACGGGTCGTGCCAATAGAGGAAGGTACAGATTTTGCAACCGATTAATACGGTGTTAATAGGGACATGAACTTTACCCAACCAAAATGTTTAGGAAGCAATAGAGGAGATCACATCTAACAACAGACCACACCGTGTGGCAATAGAGTGTCCCACCTCTAGCCTCCAAACTAGATTTGGTTGGAATAACATGTCCAACTTATACCAACCAACCTTGTTGGTGGCAATAGAGATGTCTACTTCTAGCATCCAAGAACACCTGGTAGCAATAGCGGAGACCCCTATTGCACTGTGATCCATTTCATGGTAACATAGGAAACCACATATAACAACCAATTCATGTTGACGGCAATAGACGGGCTACGCCTGTAGCAACCACAACTTGGGTGTAGTAATACAATATTTTGCAATGCCTCAGTTCACACAATGCAATGTTTTGTAGATGGTGCAAGTGAAACCTCTAGCATCACCTGGTGTATCGCAATAGGATACATGGCAACCAACTCGAGCGCTGCGGTAGATGATTGTTTCAATGCCTCACTCTGTTGCAATACCATAATTAGTGCAACGTCACAAAGGCATTCGTCGTTGAAGGTTAATACCACGGGACTTTATGCATCATCTGTTTATGAAATTTTGTGGGTGCAATTGCGGCTATTGCACCGAACACAAGGCTATTGCAACATATTTTGGACGTTGCTAAAGGGTGAAAACGTAGTGGTGGCGGGAACGCCGGCGAGTCCGGGAGCGGGCGGCGCAGGAGCGCGGCGCGTGCATCGGCGAGCGTGGTGGTAGAGGACTGGAGCGCGGCGAGCGGCAACGCGAGCAGCAGGTAGAGGCCGTAGAGCATGAGCAGCGTGGTGGCGAGGCCTGCGTGCGCCATGGCGATGTAGAGGGACGCGGCAGATCGGTGTTTGCCAAGTAGCGGATGGACTTACATAAATGCCAAGCCTCCCTGGAATTTGCCAAGTTTCCAAAAATGCAAAACCAATATGCAAAACTGTTGGAGAGATGTTTTTGTGAATTTTGACAAAAATCTAGAATGCAAAAGCAATATGCAAAACTATCGGAGATGCTCTAATAACCGCCAAAATAAGACTTTATGTTTAGGTTGGCGTTGTTCCACAACCAGGAATAAACAATAGGGATATCAACATGTCTTATTAGTGAGTGGTAAGCTTTTTGCAAGGAAAAGAGAGGGGAACACCAGATATGCGTCCACTGATCAATGGTATCCAAAAGAGTAACAAGACCCAAGGATTGTTGGAGCTTATTATCTTTCTGAAAGGCAAAGGGTAGATGAAACAAGGGCGAGAGATTCAAGGAGACTATTACTTGCTTTCCCAAGGGAAAAAAATGCTCACGGTAGATTAATTTAGGCACTCGGCCATGCCAAAGATCGTCCCAAAGACTACAAGATTTGTTATCATGAATAGTCATTGATGCCAATCTTTGAAGAAATATTACAAGTGATGTCCCACCACCAGAAAGAATCTTTTCCAACATAAAAAAGATCTAGGTTGAGAAAAAAAGATGATGGCTTGAACTTAATAGTTACTTATCTGGGCCTTTCAAAGCCAGCTAATTGTAGCTTAAGCGTAAGATACTAGCAAAAGTGCTCATACATTGCAACGAGTTGTTATCCGCTTTTAATTTCCAAATCAGCATCCGCTCACTCATAGTTTTCTCACCTTTGAACTCCACCTTCCTTGATGTGCTCGACTACCTATAAAAATAGATTGATCAACAGCAGGTTTAGAGAACATGTTCACATGGCAGCCCTAGGGTCCCAGAGCTAAGCAAGTACTGTGCGTTGTCATCTAGGTCTGCAAGAAAGAAACAAAGTCAGAAATCCTTTGTAATTACACAAAGTAGCTGAGGATGAACACAACAATAAAACTCCACAATAAAAGAAAACAATGGACTGTCAATTTGTTTTGTCAACTGCATCGGCTTGCAGACAGTTGAACTTGGATAAATTCTCCACCTGCAACCAAATGCTGAATCGACATCCTAGCCACCGGTCAGGCACTACAAGAGTGAGGCATTGTGTGGCCACAAATTCATGTCCACACAATGCCTCACTCTTGTAGTGCCTGACACGGTTAAGACCGATAAACAAGCCTGCAACGCAATACAAGCATCGACTTGTATTGGCACGCCATGAGATGAAGACGTGCGGCGCACAATGCTGGTCGGCGTGCACCGCAGGGCTACAAGATATTGTACCAAATAGGATACTTTGCTTGTAACTCTGTCTCTTCAGGATATATAAGGAGGGGCAGAGGTCCCCTAGAGGACAGGTCATACACATCTCGACTCAACACAATTCGATACACAGCAATACAATCAGACGCAGGACGTAGGTATTACGCCCACACGGCGGCCGAACCTGGATAAAAACCTTGTCTGTGTCTTGCGTCACCATCAAGTTCGTAGCTTGCGCACCTGTCTACCGATAAACTACTACCGTGGGTATACCCCAAGATAGACTGCCGACTAGCTTTCGGCGACAGTGGCGCGCTAGGTAGGGGGTGTGCGTACAGCTTCCTAGATGAACAAGATGGTCATCATCCTCGACTTTGCGGCCATGGCGGGCGGCTTTACGTTCACTGTCAATTTCAACAGCTTCACCGCCACGACCACGGAGGAGGCATAGATCCGAACTGCGCCAATCACTTCTTCATCGACGTCGGCCACGGCTCCAACCATGCTGCCTACAGCTCCGACTACTCCAGCAACGTCTCCGACCACGCTGACAACACGTCATCCGCTTCTCTGCTACAATGGGAGGCATATTGACGACACCGACCTGCTCAGGCTATCGACCAAGTTGTTTGTCCTACTTGCTCTGACCACCAGTCGAAATAATAATCGCCCCGAAGAACGGCGCTACGATAACCGCGACCACCGTCATGACAACAAGTCAAAAAGCTCGAGGACCAGACAATTTTGTCGCCACCGACCAGACTTTCATCAAAAGATAAGTACACTTCTAATATTTTATATATTTTTGGCATAATTTTTTATTATCCTTCAATAACATTTTTTTGGTTAGTCGACTAGTTTTTTCTCCTACACGAGTTTTCCAGAGCCGCTCTGTCGCCGACTCCTCCCTACACGTGCATGAGATCCGCCCTCTGTGTTCCGGGTGGTCGGCAGTAGCTCTCTGGTGAGGCTAGCAATCCTATGCGTGCCTAGGTTCCACATCTCAGGCTGGTTGTTGGCTACACCAGAGCTGGTACAAGCTCTAGGATGAATTAGCTACTCGTGCTAATTTTATAACAAAAAATCTAAAACTAATCTCAATGCTGATTTTTTATGTAGAGTTTATTTATACATCATGTACTACCTATTCTCTATATTATTTTTCAGGAGTTTGGCCCAGTCAACAAGCTACGCTAGCTCGGGGACTTGTCGACTATTCCCTACGCTGTGCTTGGGTACTGCTCCGAGCACCGAGCATGTTTACGTTCTCAACCACGCTCGGGGACTTGACTAGTCTCTATGCTGTGCTCGAAGACTGTGCGGACCACCGAGCATGTTTACGTTTCCAACCACGCTCGGGGACTTGTCCACCAGTCCCTACGCCATGCTCGGGGACTGTGCTGACCACCGAGCAAATTTACGTTCCCAACCATGCTCGAGGACTGGTCGACCAGTCTTTATGCCGTGCTCGGGGACTGTGCTGACTACCGAGCATGATTACATTCCCAACCATGCTCGAAGACTCATCAATCACTCCCTGCGCTGAGCTCGGGACTTGCTTCGATTACTCTCCAACCACAGCTTGGGGATTGGATGGGATAATTTTAATTTTTTAGACCTTGCTATAAGGCTCATACTTCGCCTTCCAGCAAGCTCGAGGACTACATCGGTAGGATGCATCTGGTGATGCATTTCAATATCAGATTTTCTATGTGGTTTTTCTCTTTAGACCCTGGCACCATGTGCCTACGTCACCTACTACCAGGCTCGGGGACTAAGTGGGCACACTTCACCTTGCGGTGAATATGCTAGCTTTTTGAAAGTCTATACTTTTCAGAAAAGTAAAGTGGGCACACTTCATCAGGAAAAAATATTTTTTGATTTGTAGCACCATGCATTCTTCGAGCAACCTGCTTCTTCGATGTCAATATTGATCAACTGTCTTCTGAGTTGGTTAAAATACCGTTGCAACTGTTCGGACGACTTTCCTGCTTATCGAAGACGTCAAGCCTCACTTGTCGAAGAAGCTCAAGACGACGTGTTACATCACAATACACGTTGCTCGGTGACTAGATGTGGGGGTATAAACCCCTATACCCTCATGGGTTGACATGGGCCGCACCATCAGAGGTGGATCGACCCAAAAGATGAAGACGTGCGGCGCACGATGCTGGTCGGCGTGCACCGTAAGGCTACAAAATATTGTACCAAATAGGATACTTTGCTTGTAACTCTGTCTCTTCAGGATATATAACGAGGGGCAGAGGTCCCCTAGAGGACAAGTCATACACATCTCAACTCAACACAATTCGATACACAGCAATACAATCAGACGCAGGACGTAGGTATTACACCCACACGACGGCCGAACCTGGATAAAAACCTTGTCTTTGTCTTGCGTCACCATCAAGTTCGTAGCTTGCGCAGCTGTCTGCCGATAAACTACTACCGTGGGTATACGCCAAGGTAGACTGCTGACTAGCTTTCGTCGACATGGTGGGAGAGATCAAGCTCCTCTACTGAGGGACTAACAAGGAAGGGTTTCAATTCTCTGGTGATCTTAGGAGCCTGGACCATATGGAATCATAGTAATTGTTGGGTGTTTGATGGGGCTACTCCTAACTTGGCTGGTGCTTTGGTTTTTGCTTTGGATGAAGGCCGACGGTGGGCTTTAGTTGGAGCTCGGGGAATCTCCTTCTTAGCTCCCCCACTCTCATCCCTCCAAACCTAGGGGTTTAGTTCTTCACGTCGTCTATTTTATTTCTCACAGACACGTGTGTAAGCCTTATAATTGTGTGTTGTGTGGTGTAGTGTGCGTTGTACGAGATTTCTTCCCCCTTTAATTCTTCTTAATATAATGAAGCATAGTTTTCCTGGGTTTTTGAAAAAAACAATGGCTATGTTGATAGCCATAGAGGCGTTGGCGCACGAACAACTCCCTTGGCGTGACTCGTGGACCGACTGCATTCATGTCCATGTTCTGAAAAATTCTTCAAAACAGGCATACACAGTAGGTGCCTAAGGCTCCTTGCTTATCAACGTACTACAGTCGTACAAACATTGGTGACAGAGATTCCCAGGATGTTGACCTTCACATTGGTCTTGTTTGGCCTTGTAATGGACAGGGACCTCGATGACCACAGATAGCACGAAAGCCAACTCCTGCTACCATTCTCTTAGCCCATTTTTTTTCTTGATCGGGCGAATGCCCCCGTTTTTCTTTAAGAACAAGTTTAGCCCTTACAAAAAGCTAACCACCAAGATGGTGAGGCACCATTAAAGGTGGAAAGCAAAGTTCTGTAGGAACTGCAAAACAAAACAAAAGATTACACAGATTACATGGAACCCAGGACTTGCGACCAAACGGGGCAGGCGCCCTCCAGGGTCTCGTAACCCACAGCAACCCAGCGTTTTGCCTCTTCCACAACCTTGGTGAACACCAGCTGTGCAGTTCTTGAAGTCTGTTGGAAGGTTCGCTCGTTCCGCTCCTTCCAAATGGACCAAGCAATCAGTAGGAAGAGTGAGTAAAAGGATTGCCTTGCAGCACGATCAAGACGCTATCGCTGACGTAATCACCAAACACCCAAAACATCGTCCCCTTGTGGCATCAGTGTCGCCAGGACAAGCAGGTTCAGCAACATGAACCAAAGTTGTTTAGCAAATGGACAACCCAGGGATGAGTGGCCTCAAGATTCCGGCGCTTGTTCAGACAGAATGTAGGTGTCATCATCCTGTAGAGCATGCTTCTTCCTACGAGCCGCCGTCTAGAGACGCTAGTGGAGAGCCAACCAGAAGAAGAATTTGGATTTGGATGGCGCCTTAGCCTTCCACAGTTCTCTGGTGCCCAGGAGCTGAGTTGCCCCAACGAAGAAGGCCCGATACGACGAGGAGACAGAGAAGTTCCCATCACTGGACCATTTCTAGATGAAGCGATCAGGAGTCGATGGGTCAAGGACAATAACTCCTAGACCTGGATGAACTGGCAAATGACCTGTGTGGTGTGTGGGAACTTCTCTGATTTGAATGGTAGAGCAGCCCAGCAGCTTTGCGGAGTAGTTCTGCGCAGCCACTCCCAACGAAGCCTGAGGGCAAAACCAATGAAACGGAGGACGAGAATGCCAAGCCCGCCGAAGCAAGTTGGCCGGCAGACCGATGTCTAGGCTACCTTACATTTCCCTCCTGACACCTGATCTGTCCCAGCCCAGAGGAAAGCTTGTCGTCGCCAATCAATCTGATTGATGGCCCACGTGGAGAGACAGTAAGCAATGCTCAAGTGAACAGGAATGGCCGATAGCGTGACCTTAGTGAGTAGTACCCGATCAGCATGGGTTAGAAGACCAAATTTCCAAGTTGGGATTCTAGCAGCGACAGAGTCAACCAATGCATGTTCATCACTTCGTCTTAGCCTTTGCAGTGACAGAGGGATGCCTAGGTATTTGCAGGGGAAATCTTAGATGACGCAGGGGAAGACAGTCTGTAGCGATGCCAAGACCTGAGAGGAACATCTTATCAGTGTCATATGACACTTCTCCACATTGGTTGTCAGACCCGAGGCTCCCGTGTAGAGATCGAGAACCTGCTTAATGCATTCGAAGTCCTCAAGTTTTGGGGTCAGCAGCAGCATGAGATCATCGGCATAATGTGACATAGGGTGTTTGATTGAACGGCTAGGAAGTGTTGTGAGAATCTCCCTTCGGTCAGCTTCCTTGATTAAGGCATTGAGCACTTCCATCACAATTACAAAAATCATTGGGCATATAGGGTCTCCTTGTCATAAGCCACGTGCATGAGCGATTCTTCTACCAGGCCAGCCATTACACAACACCTTTGTGCTAGCTATGGACAATAAAATGGAGATTCAGTTTGTCCATCTGAGGGTGAAGCCAAGGTGTTGCAGAACCTCTAGTAAGAATGGCCATGACACGGAATGAAAAGCTTTGGAAATGTCAATCTTAAGCAACACTGCAGGCACTTTCTTCATATATAACCATATGAAAGCAAGTTGCACCGCTCTAAAATTGTCATGGATTGAGCAACCGCCAATGAAGGCACTTTGGTTGGGGACACTATTTGCTTCAGCTTTGGTGCTAGTCATTTGGCCAAGCACTTTGCAAAGATTTTACTAAAGCTATGAATGAGGCTTATTGGCCTCTAGTCTTTCATTGTGATCGGCATGTCCTTTTTGCACAGCAGAACCATCATTGCCTCGTTGAGGAGGTTGAAACTCCTTGCATCCATGGTGTTCCAAGTCACCTTGTAGAAGAGACCTTTGAAGCCATCCGCTCCAAGCGCGCGGTCAGTAGGTAAGTCCTTGATTGCCGCCCAGACCTCCTGCTTGGTGAAGTAGACATCAATGCCAGAAAGATCCAGCTAAGGTAGAAGACCATCTATCGGAATGGAATGCAACCATTGGAATAGTGCCCCAATTAAGCTGTTGTAGTAGTTGTAGATGACATCCTCTTTGGCTTCATCAGCCGTGATCCAAGAGCCATCATGCTGCACTGCTGATATAAAATTTTTCCTACTCCTGTGGCAAGCATGTAAATGGAAGAATTTGGTGTTTGCATCGCTGTCTTGGAGATACCTTATCCTTCAACGATGTTGTGCAACAGTACAAGACAGGGAGGCTAGGCATAGGTAATGGCCTTTCAATTCAGTGCACATTGCAAACTCTGCATTAGTTAGGTTTTGAGTTTCCTGTGCAGCATCCAGTTGGGCGATGATCTCATGGGCCATGAACAGCAGCTGCCGCACACTGCCAACGTTGCTCGCACTCCAAGCCTCCAGGGCCTTAGCAGTCCGATGCAACTTGTGAAAGCCCTAGTTTGGTTTTGGATAAATGATGAAACCCTAGTACTGGCCTCTATACTAAGTGTGTGTAGAATTAATAAGGTTGGTACATGCCAAGTGATGGAGCAAGTGATGATCATGGTGGTGATGGTGATGACTACAAGATGATCAAGTGCTCAACTTGAAAAGAAGAAAGAGAAAAACCAAAACCGTATGGAGATCAAGGCAGAGGTATTGCTTAAGGTTTTAGTTTTCGTGATCATAACACCATAGAGGGTGTGATCACATTGAATAGATAGTCGTACTATAAAGAGGGGAATTCCTTGGCTAAGCGGTTATTGAGTGCCACTAGGTGTCATTGTTAATGTGCATGCGTTTAGAACCTAGTGAGCTAACTTAACTCATTCAAAGAAAATGTTTGTGAAAATGCTAACACACTTGCATATGTTGGTACACACATGGTGGTGTTGGTACTCTTTAAGAAGGAGGTGGAGTTTGAAGGATAAAGAGGGGTATGGATTCGTAGCTTTTGAGAAAATGAAACGCATATTTTCTACTGTGCTGGTGGAAAGTTTGCAGAAGTCACAGGAGTGTTATCACTGGTAAAACACTCACCGAAGGCTGGTGTTTGCAGCATCGGACGCTGGCCCTGGTGTACTGTCAGTTTCTGAGGTGGGTGTAGAGTGTGCATCGGACGCTCGCATCATACGCAGGTCGGACATTGTTCGCGCGTCTGGTGAGCTATGACATCAGCATGTACGCAAGCAGGTGTTTCTGACAGAGAGTGTCGGACGCTAGGGAGCGTCCAGTGTGAGTGCATCGAACGTGTCCGGTGACCCCGCGCATAAAACACCCTCTTTGCGTACGGATCCGGTGTGCACCAGATGCGTCCGGTGTCCACTTAACCGTGTCCGGTGGTTTGAAAGTGACCGTTAGAGATCGACGCGCGAGTTTCACTTAGGAGACAGGTGGCTGTCTTCTGAGCACCAGACGCAGGGTTTGAGCATCCGATGGCTGACCTTCTACGCGTCCGGTGCCCATTTAACCGCGTCCAGTGGTTTGAAAGTGACCGTTAGATTTCAACGCGCGAATTTCACTTAGGGGACATGTGGTTGTCTTCTGAGCACCGGACGCAGGGTTTGAGCGTCTGATGGCTGACCTTCTGCGCGTCCGGTGCCCCAGATTTCTGTCTAGTAAAAGAGCTAACGACTCTATTTGTTTGAAGGGCTTATAAATAGTTGTTGGCCGGATTAGGGCTCACTCTCTTGTCATTCACTACTAGGGTTGTGTTGACCAATGACGTTCGACTTTCGTCACCGAAGAATCAATAATCGTCACAGAGTTTTTTTTTATGACGAATTTATGACGGAATTGTATTTGTCATTGAATGAGCGTCATTGATTGCCTACCATGACGAAACATCAATTTTCGTCATAGATGTGCATTTATGTGATGAAATAATCGTGAACAGAATAGAATTCGTTCCATGACGAACAATATTCGTCATTGAATTACCCTGTTTTTCGTCATAAGCTGCCATGTGTCGGACGGCTAGACGACGTTTGCCAGGTTGGCGGCTGACGTGGGTTGCACACATGGCCAGCTAACATGGCATGACACTTGGCAGCTGACCTGGCAGATGATGTGGCTGCTGACTTGGTTATCCACGTGGCTGGTGACGTGGCTGGTGACGTGGCTGCTTACGTTGCCAGTGACGTGGGATGTACACGTGTCACTTTTTAGAAGGGCCACGTGGCATGCTGTGGTTCTCACTTTCGGCACAAAACAACTTACAGAATCGTCACATATCAACTTACAAAATGGTCACAGAATGACCGAGAATTTTATCACAGAATGACATAATTTCATCAAAGCATGCTACATAATTTCATCACAGAAAGACACATAGTTTCGTCACAGAATAAACTGGTCCATCTTTCCAGTCACCATAAACTTATGTAACTTGGTTCACAAAACATTAGAGCTAATAATATAAAGTTGGCAAGCACTAGCAACATAATTTTTTGCCAACTGTGCTACTCAAGATTGACATTGCGAAAGGCCTTCGATTCCGTGGCATGGCCTTTCCTTGTCGAGGTGTTGCAGCACATTGGCTTCTCAAGGAGATGGATCAATTGGATCTGCATCCTGCTGTCTACCGCTTCTACAAAGGTTCTGGTTAATGGCGTGATTGGGAGGCGGATTGCACACGCAAAGGGGACTTTGTCAGGGCGACCCAATCTCGCCAATGCTGTTCGTGATTATAATGGAAGTGCTCAACTCGCTGTTCCGAGAAGCTGATCGACGGCGTGCTCTCACTCCACTGCCTGGTCGGGTGATTACCCACCGCGCTTCTCTCTACGCTGATGACGTGGTGTTGCTGGTGTCTCCGAATGCTGCCGATCTCGACTGTGTTCGGCAAATACTGGACCTGTTTGCCGGTGCTTCTGGGCTAGTAACGAACTTTGACAAATGTGTAGCTGTGCCGATCATGTGTTCCGAGGGGTCCGTGGAGGCGGTGCAGCGGGCTTTTCCTTGCGTCGTTGCTTCCTTCCCCTGTCGGTACCTTGGGGTACCGCTATCTGTGCGCCGCCTAAGGCGTGTGGACGAACAGCCACTGGTAGATGCGATTGCGGCAAGAATACCAACCTGGAAGGCAGGTATGCTTACAAATGCTGGCCGGGTACTGCTGACCAAGGTGACGGTCTCGGCTATACCTGTACACACAAGCATCGCCTGCTGTTTGTCTGCGTGGGCCATGGACCAGATAGACAAGCGTCGTCGTGCATTCCTTTGGGCCGGGACCTCAACCGTAGCAGGTGGTGAGTGCAAAGTGGCTTGGCCAATTGTGTGCAGGCCAAAACACTTGGGAGGCCTAGGTGTCTTGGACCTCAGATTCTTCGGCTTTGCGCTACGCCTTCGTTGGGAGTGGCTGGCGAGGACATCTCCGCAGGCAACCTGGTTAAAGCTCTCGTGCAGGGCCGAGAAGGAGGTCGCAGCCATGACATCCGCCAGTATGCGGGTGGCCGTTGGCGATGGGGTTTCCACGTGTCTCTGGACTGACTCGTGGACTGCGGTCGGTCCTCTCTGCAGCTACGCTCCTAACCTCTTCGCGGCCATCACGGCGTCCGAGAAAAAAGGTCAGTCCGGGACGGCCTCTTCCAGGATCGTTGGATAAGGGATATCACAGGGGCGCCAACGGTCCAAGTGCTGTGCCAGTACCTCAGAGTCTGGAACATTCTGCGCGGCATTGTCCTGGAACCGCTACGGGTGGATCGCTTCATTTGGTCCTGGAACGCAGACGGTGCCTACTCGGCATCGTCAGCCTACAGGGCCTTTTTTGCAGGCTCCGCGTCACTGCCGGGAGCTAAAGAGCTTTGGAAGACGAAGGCCCCAGCTCGTGTCAAGTTCTTCTTCTGGCTTGCGGTTCACCAAAGGCTTTGGACGGCCGATCGACGGAAAAACATGGCTTGCAGCCTCATGATACTTGTGCCCTCTGCGGTCAAGAGGCTGAAACTTGTGACCAATTTCTAGCCGGCTGTGTATTGGCCAGAGAGCTTTGGTTTGCAGTTCCTGCGCCCCTGGGCGTCTCTGTGCTAGTACCGGTGCCGGACAGCCGACTCATCGATTGGTGGCTGCGCAGCAGGCTAGCCCTTCTAGGTGATTTACGGCCGGCGTTCGACTGCTTGGTGATGCTTGTCGCTTGGATCCTATGGAAGGAAAGGAATGCCAGGACTTTCAACCAGGAAATCTGTAATGTCCAGGAACTTCTCTCAAAGCTCCTGCGTGAGGCGCAAGACTGGGTGGCGGCCGGCTTCGTTTCCCTCTCTGTCTTGCCTCAACTTCTGTCGCATTTGAACACTGCTTTGTAATCTCTGTTTGTTGCACCCCAGTAGCTAGGCTGTTTCTGGTTTCAAGCTGGCTGCTCGCCGGCATGGTCTGTTGACTCTCTGTAAACATTTTCCCTCTTAATGAAATACGGGTAAATGGCGCGATCGAGAAAAAAAAATCTCAATCTCATCAGCCCGAGCAGCCTTTGGCACTGCCAATTTTCCATAGCAAAAGGCACCGTTCCAACATATAATTCACCACACCAATTTATCTAAAAATTTTTCACAGAAAACCTCCCAAAATTGAGCTATCCCCAACACATACGGTGCACAACACAAAAAAATCCGCCCAAAAAACTTATGCCTTTAAACACAACCCATCGAACATGAATTCACCATAGAAATTCATCCTTACCATTGTTCTCAGAACGAAATTTCACCAAAATTGAGCTAACCCCAACATATTTAGTGGACACAAAAACTTGTGCACAGAAATTATGCCTTTATTCTGAGCATTACTAAATAATAATGTCCATAGCTTAGTCAAAAATCATAAGAATGTATGGTATAACTGAAATTTGTTTTAGCAATTAATGTTGATTTTACTGAAATTATACCAGTGAGTAGGCAGCACAGAGACCGTTGTGGTAGACGGGTTACTTGAAGCACCCCAGGTAATGAGCAAAGTAATTTCATCCACGACCCAAAAATTCATACAAATGCTAGAACAAGCAGGCTAACATAACGAGCTGCCACTGCAACAAGGACCGAGATCAGAATTCAGAGATGGCATGGCAGCCTGCTGAAATCGAACTGTTGCAGCTGTTACCAGAATTAAATCGCCGAAGCAGACAATGTCCAGCCACGAGCCCAAAAGGACAACTTCAGCACAAAAAACCACATGCATCCTCCACCAAATGAATTTCTTGATACATGACTCAACTTGTTGAAATTGGGGAAAACTCACTCTCAGGTGTGCCAACAGCACACATCTTCTCTATTCATTCCTTCTCACTTTTACATAGTAGTCCTCTTACATCTTTATATTTACACCAACACTCCCCCTCAAGATGGGCTAAAGATATCTAGCATGCCCATCTTGTTACAACTCAACTCATTCTCACTAGGTCCTAAGCCCTTAGTAAAACAATATGCTAGTTGACTACGTGATTTTACATACTCTAGCCTTAGAACCCCACTATCAAGTTTTTCTTTGATGAAGAATCTATCAATCTCAACATGCTTAGTGCGATCGAACTGGACTGGATTATTTGCAATATTGATTGCAGCAACATTGTCACAATGAAGCATCATGGTCTCATTTCTCAACACCCACAGCTCCTTCAATAAGCCTTTTAACCACAACATCTCGAATAGGCTCAATGTCATTGCCCTATATTCAGCCTCTGCAGTAGACCGCGCCACAACCGCTTGCTTCTTGCTACGCCATGAGACAAGATTGCCTCCCACAAACACACAATAACCAGATGTGGACCTTCTGTCATCCCTGCTACTTGCCCAATCTGCATCACAATATCCCTCCAGATCTAAATGCATGTTCTTCTTGAACCATAACCCTCTTCCAGGTGTTTCTTTTAGGTACCTCAATATTCTGTAGACCAATTCCATATGTCCTGTTCTAGGATAATGCTACCTACTTATCACACTCACTGCATACGAAATATCAGGTCTTGTATGGCACAGGTATATCAATCTCCCAACCAGCCTTTGATATATTTCTTCGTTAACAGAATCTCCTGACTCAGCACTAATTTGATGATTTTTATCAATAGGAGTACTGCACGGTCTACATCCTAACATTCCAGTTTCTGTCAATAAATCAAGGACATATTTCCTCTGAGAGAGAACTATCCCCTTAGGTGACCTAGCAATTTCAATTCCAAGGAAATACCTAAGTGGTCTAAGATCCTTTACCTCGAAGGCTTTTTCTAAATTCTTCTTCAAACATTTGATCTCCTCCACATCATCTCCTGTAATCACAATATCATCCACATACACCGCCATAATGGTGATAAATGTTCCTCTGTGCTTATAAAAGACCGTATGATCACCATTGCATTGAGTGTACCAAATTCCACAGACTGCCCTCCTAAACCTGTCAAACCATGCCCAGGGTGATTGCTTTAGTCCATAGAGTGATTTTTCAAGTCTGCACACCTTGCCAACAGTTTGACTATTAGCAAACCCCGGTGGAATTTCCATATAGACTTCTTCCTGTAAGTCAACATGAAGAAATGCATTCTTCACATCCATCTGATGTAGAGGCCAACCAAAGTTAACCGCACAAGAGATTAGGGTCCTAAAGGTACCCATCTTTGCCACAGGAGCAAAGGTCTCATCATAATCAATGCCATATGTTTGACTATACCCTTTTGCAACCAGCCTTGCCTTGTATCTGTCCACCTCTCCTTTTGGGTTTTGCTTCACAGTGAAGACCCACTTACAACCCATAGCTCTTTTCCCTTTTGGTAGTGGGACCAGTTCCCATGTCTTGTTCTTTTGAAGAGCATGCATTTCTTCTTCCATTGCTGCTTTCCACTTAGGGTCTTGTTTTGCACACTTCCAGTCCCTTGGAACAGGTGTTGTTTGTAAAGATGCAACAAATGCTCTTATGCAGGTGAAAGATGAGAGTATGAGAGGAAATTGGCAATGTCATGATCTGTACTAGGATGCTCAAATCCATATCGAACAGGTGGTTTTCCAAAATTAGATCTAATATCTCTACGTTGTGCAAGAGATAACTCTACATGCTCAGGAGTGGGAGAGACATTACCAATTAACTCAGATTGGGTTGAGGAGCTCAATGGAGAGAGGTTTGAGGAGAGATTTGGGACTGGTGAAACAGGCTGTTGTGGCTGTGGTGTACCAACTTGCTCCCCCTGGCTCCTGAACCGCCTCCTTTCATACACAATTGGCTCCTTCTCAGCTGTTTGCTCCCCCTGACTCTGAACCGCCTCCTTTGATACACAATTGGCTCCTTTGCAACTATTTCCCTATTCTCTTCATTTCCTTCATCAATCAACTCCACAATCCCATCACCAACTACCTCATCGCCAACTATTTCTTCACCTTAACATTCACCATTATCCTGATGAATTATCTCCTAAATTCCAGACCTATCCATACCTTCACATTCACCATTATCCTAATGAATTACCTCCTGAATTCCAGACCTATCCATTGGACATGGGATGGTACCAACAATTACCTCATTTTGAGCATCAACTCCTTCATTCTCCCCCTCTCTACTGTCACTCTCAGTGACTGAAGAGAACTCCTCCAGCAACGGATCAAGATCCCATGGTTTTGTGTAGTATGGCTTGAATTCACGAAATGTTACATCCATACTCACAAACAACTTCTTTCCAACAGGGTCCCAACACTTGTATCCCTTTTGTGTGGATGAGTATCCAACAAAAACACACTTCACTGCTTGAGGATCCAATTTTCCCACTGAAGGCCTATGGTCCCTTGCAAAGCAAACACAACCAAATACCCTAGGGGGTACTTTAAACTCTTGTTGTCCCAAAAGAAGCTCAGTTGGTGACTTCATGCCAAGGATCCTTGATGGCATCCGATTAATGAGATATGCTGCTGTCATTACCGCCTCACTCCACAGATACTTTGGTACATTCATCTGAAACATTAGTGACCTTGCTACCTCCAACAAATGTCGATTCTTCCTCTCAGCAACACCATTCTGGGGTGGAGTGTTGGGGCAAGTGGTTTGATGTATAATCCCGTGATCTGACAGCTATGCCCCAAAGTCATTGTTCACATACTCCTTTTCCATTGTCAGTACGGAGAATTCGGATCTTGGCATTAAATTGATTTGTGACTAACTTATGGAAGTCGTGGAAGCATCTAAGAACCTCATGCTTACCCCTCAGCATATATATCCACGTCATACGAGTATAACAGTCAATAAATGTGACAAACCACTTTAATCCACTCACTGATGTGACTGAATAGGGACCCCAAATATCAAAATGTATTAACATAAAAGGGTCACAACTTCGAAGACCCATACTAGGATAAGTTGACCTTGTATGCTTCCCAAGTGTTGACACTAGCTAACACCACTTAGATACTAAGTTGTCATCCCCAGCATGATGCCAGAGTGCACAAAGGTATTTATAAATGTAAAGGCTCTCTAGAAAATAATCTATTCTATCCGCAAGCGCACAGATAAAACACCTCATTGTAGCATTTCACCAGGATAAGTATTCCAGGTATTTATAAATGTAAAGGCTCTGTAGAAAATAATCTATTCTATCCGCAAGCGCACAGATAAAACACCTCATTGTAGCATTTCACCAGGATAAGTATTCCAGGTATCGTTATTTATAATTTTGCTTAAGAGAACAAAAGGGATGAAATTAAAATAAGGACAAAATCTATCAAGGCATAAACTAGAGATAAACTTGCAAGAACATGATTACTAATGACAAACTCGTCACACAGTCACTTACTTTGGCAGGGGGTAAACCATAAAGATAATGATAATGAAGTATAAGTTCATGGGTGAATAACACAGCGATTAGAAAATACACTACACCTCATATATGTAGGTGACGTCGGATTAGCTAGAGAATGGATTCTAAGTTATCTACTATCTACTAAGTCACAATCTACTCTAGTTATCTACAAGATCTTGTATAGCATAAAAGACTCTTCATTCATGTATAAGGAACATTGCTAAAGTAAATCAGAACATCGCAAGACTTACTCCGTAATACAAATTCTGTCTGTCCTATCGACGGAGGGTGGACTATATAAGAATCAACGAAGCTGTCACTGTCGTGAACTACCACACAACCCGGCCAATAGGATACATTTGCAGGTAAATAACATCTAAGCACCACGCCCACATGTGATCTACCACTTAACTCTCTCGCGTTAAGAGCAAAGCACTTTGCAAACTTATACATAAACACATTATCAATCATAACTATATCAAATATAGAACTAGAGCAAACTAAGAGCATAATAAATAGAGACATAATGCAATTAGAACAAAGTATTAGAGAAAGATATGAATAATACCAATCTTTATTACCGAAGATCCGAATCCAGAGCGTAGTGCTCTACTTCTCTAATTGCTATCTAATCAAACCTCTAAACTTGAAGGACTAGGGAGTAGCTAATTCTAATTCTCTGTGGGAGAGAAGCTCTAAACCCTAACTTTGATGGCTACCTCTGATAATGATTTCTCCTCTTCTCTTCTCTCCCCCAAGGGTGGAGAGGCCTTGGTTATATAGTCCTTTCAAGTGAATTTGGGCCATTAGATCAAACCGACATTGATTGGACGGTTATCCTTGATCCTTTAGGTCGGTGGAGCTTGGTCCCCGAAAAGAGTTCTGATTCGAGTCCAACCCAAGGCGGGCGCCCTGCCCCTGAGCCCGTTTGTTTTCCCGTTCGTTCTCGTGGCTTCTGTACTCTTCTAGATTGAGGAAAATTGCGCAGCACATAATTATCTCGTTGTAAACATGACATGTGGGCCTTCTCTCCATATTTTCTGATAACCCCCTGCAGAAATAGATAAACACCAAAGCTTGTGGAATTCTGTCAGATAAAACCCTAATTCTAGATGTTTGGTGCATATTGATCCTTTTCCATGTTTAGTTGATGGTTAATTTTAGTACTTAAGGACCGTCAACAAACTCCCCCAAGCTTACCCTTTGCTCGTCCCTGAGCAAACAGCTAAACTCAGACGGATCAGGAGTTGCTTCGATGTTTTCTTTCTTGACAGGCACACATGGTTTTACATAAAAATTCATTCAGATTAGAGTGAAGTGTCACGGAGCTTAGTACCTGCACTTGCGTCTTAAGTAATTGAAAGACTAAAAAATTAACTCAAGCACTATTCCTCCTGTCTATACTTCACCTTTGTTCCAGAGTTTTTCATAAGTTTTCAAAATAAAACTCAGAGTTCCCAGCAATGATTCTCTCAAGTCTCTCTATATGTGGTATTTGTGGATCCTTACCAAAATGTCACTTACCTATAGCTAATGGAATATTTAAGTGGAGCTCATAGGAGTGAAAAACAGCTCATACATGTGTTGTCTAATCGAGCCATGGATCCAAAGGAACTCAGCATATAATTAAATCAAGATGTGCATGTGTGGTGGAGTAAATGATAGTGATGGTAAAAATGTATAAGTGATAATAAAACTTACTTCTCATTGCTTCTCATATTGCTATCTCTTCTCTTCTTTGATCTTTGCTTTGGGAGAACATGGGCTATCTTTTTCTCTTTTTTTCAGGTGGGTAGTAGATACCCCTAATTCTACTGTCGGACACTTGTCCATTTTTCCGCTCAAGTGGGCATCTTTGTACCCCTAATTCTACTCCGGACACTTGTCCATTTTTACCTCTCATCTCACTCTTTTTCTTTCTTTTTCGAGGTTCCGGGCACTTGCCCCTTTTTATTTCCTCGCATATTTTTGCATAACCCATGCCTCTTTTGCATTGAATCTTTTTAGAGAGAGGGAATAACAATATTTGGGATAGTGAGTGATAATATTTTTAGCAATTTTAATGAATGGTGGTGGATTGTATAGTGGATGTGTGCAAGTGAATATCTTAATTTAACCACATGGAAAGCTCCTAAGGGTCTACACAGCTCGGTCAAACTCAATTTGAATATAAGTAAAAGATGTTATAGCAAGTATGGCTGTGGTAGGAATTTTGTTATGCTAGGAACTCATCATGTGATTTGTAAGTTTTCAAAATAAATCTCCAGAACTTAGTGTAGTAGGAACAAGATAAACAGCAGCTCAAACTTCAAAGTTTTATGCTTCCCATAGATAGTAATTTCAGTTTTAGTAATTCCTGGAAGAACTCTAATATAAAAGCTAGGTACTTGAAAGTAAGCAAACACAGCAACTGTTCATCATTTCCATCATGCATCTTTTTGGTCTTTTTATTTTTCTAGAGATTAAACTTAGCAGAAAATAAAGCACGCTTATCTACACACTCTTTTTATTTTATTTTCATGTTTATAAAATGCAGTAAATTAAAGCAAGAAAATATTTATTGGGTTTTCTAAGTTTTACTCTATAAGATAAATAAAACACTTAAAGCAGAAAAGAATAAATAAGAAGTGCAAATAAAAACTTACTTGATAAATTTGGGAGGAACTCCCCCAAGCTGGATGTGGATGTCGGTCTTACCCGATGTTCCACAACCGCATCATGGTGGTGATGTTATCGTTCATTATGGTGGTATCTTGTCTCAGCTCTTGTACTGCAGTGGCGTGGTCCTAGTTCCATTTCTGCTGTTCTTCCAGGAGTCGTCCATGTTCTGTTTGCGTGTTGTGGATGTCGAGGAAAGTGTTGTCGGTACGGGTGAAGAAAGCACTGGCCTCTTGGTAGTAGTCGTTTGTGAAAGCGTAGGAGGCGTCGGAGTATCGTCCTGCATCGAATTGGGGCGGAGGTCTGGATCCTGAAGCTCCATAAGGATCAGTAGAGTACTTGCACGTTTGGAAAGGCGGGTTTGTCCACTAGTGATCTTGGCTCTCCGGCCATGTCTCCTGTGTTGGCTCTTGTGGTTGCGCATGTCGAACCCATGGGTCTCGAAGGACTCGGGGGTTGTAGTCGCGATAATGCAGGTGCGCTGCTTCTTCTGGTCTGGGATCAGCTCCATACCAGGTGCGTTCTTGATGGGTGGTCATCCTTTTAGATGCTACTCGCTGTGGAGCTCTCTGGTTCATCGGTGTCACTGCAATCTCAATCAAAAAATTTTGAACAACGTAGAGGCCAAGGTTCGGGTTAGGTAACCGAATCTTGCCTTTATTATCATATAGCATATACATTACGTTCCCCTCTTTCTTTAACATCCGAGCTTGTCTAAATGTGTCATAGCCATGATAAATTCTTAACTTGTCTATGAAGTCCAATGACGAGTTTTCAAGCAAGTGAAGATTAGAGGCTAAACGAGTGATAAGTGAAGTACATCCTACTGGTCCCTGAAGACTAGGTATACTAAGCCAATGAGAAACCAAAAGTGTAACAGGTGAAGTGGGTACTTTATTAATAGCAGCATATAAAAGTTGTAAGTCTCCTACTCTTACATTCCTAATGTCATCACGATAGAAAATATTGTACTCAAGCCATTTGTGGAACATCCTAAGAGTGGGGTGTTCCATGTCACTGGTTCAGGCTTGACTATAAAAAATATCTCTAGATATTTCTCTCCAGAACTGGCGTCTCTCAAAATTGGGTATGTCGGAGTCAATGCTCAGGATGCATCTTCAAGAGAAACCAAGATGGTCGCTCAGTTCTCTCCAGGACAACATAATCTCCTGTTTGAACATCTGAAAAACAATTCCCCCTCATAATATTGTAAGGTGCAAAGAAATTCAAGGGTGAGAAGACGAGAACCCAGCTCAGTTATGTTCCAAAAATTTGTCCAACCTAACATCTAGAAAATTAAGTCGAATTCAGTGTCCATACCTGTTTCTTGTAGCAAGATTGGATCAAGAGTAGGGGTGTGAATGAAATCTTTGTTCTTTAGTTGCTGGTAGACTTCCTTTTCCCTGTGGGTCCTTAGTCTAAGGTCTTATATCTTGAGAAGGACCTTGACTTGCTGATCAGATGAAGATGACGGAGCTTGTGTAGGCGTTGGGTCGACGCTCATCTCTGACGGGTGTGAGGAGTGTCGGGATGAACTCCTTGTACCTATGTTCTTGAGGGCCTTCCCTGCGTTCTTCACCTTCTTGAACATCCTGTAAACAAAAGTTGGCAAAAACACAACTAGTGGAAAATGTGAGAGAAAATATTAGTGATTATCTGTCCGGAATGTTAGTAGTTCAGGGGTTAGTCGTTCAAGACAAGTTTTTATTTTGGCAGCACCTCCCCGTAAACAACTTTTACTTCCGCTTTGGACAGCCGGATCACTACTTACTAGGTGAAGCTCACTCTCTCACTCAAACACTACCAACTTCTTTCCCACTCTTCTCTACCTCTCTACTCTCTTCTTACTTCACTACAAGAGCTCCTTCTCTGGAAACTGAAACTTGTGTGGTTTTCTGGAATGCTTGTGTGATGGAGATGGAGGTAGGAGGTGGCAATTTATAGGAGGAAGAGGGGGCAGGGCGGGCGCCCTCTATAGGTGGGCGGGCGCCCACTTGTGGTGCCCATCCTGGCTGCCCTTTCTCCACTCCCTCCTTTGCTTAACTCTTACGCAAAATAATGGATCATGGGTGGTGGTTGGCCGGTGGAAAAGTGCTGGTGAGTGGAGTTATGTTGATGGATCAAATAATGTGATGGGATGTATGTGAGGTGTGTGTATGACATGTGGGACCCAAGGAATGTGGATCATGATTCTAGAAGGTTGCTATAATTAAATATAATACAGAAAAATCTATGAGAACTGAAACTTATTTGAAATGATAATGAAAATTATTTTTGTGCCTCCACAATAATTAATAAAATGTGGGTTGTTACACACCATAAATATTATTTATATGGGGCTTTTTATTATTGTAATAATGCTATGAATAAATATGTCTAATGCAAGAATTAATTATGCAAGAATTTAAACAATGTGGATAAATACCGATTTACCTCCCGGCGAGGGTTTGGGATTTTTAGGTCCCCCAAGCTGGACCTCCAAATCTTTTAATCTTCTAAATTTCCTTCCTCCGGAGATGGTGTCTCCAGTGGTTCTTCTTCATGAACTTCCTTCACTGTAGAGTCTCTCTCTGGTCTGGGTTTGAATGTGAAGTGTTCTTCTTTTCCGTTTATATTGAACTTGATTTCTCCTTTTCCGACATCAATGTGGGCATTGGCAGTGCTTAGAAATGGCCTTCCAAGGATAATGGACACTTTTGAGTCAGGACTCATGTCTAGTACCACGAAGTCTACTAGCACAAGGAAATCTCTGATCTTGACTGGAATGTTTTCAGCAATGCCCAACGGGCGTCGAACCGATTGATCCACTAGTTGCAGGCACATTGATGTTGGTTCTAGGGTCATATGCTCAAGCTTCTCGTAGACTGATGCTGGCATCACACTGACACTTGCTTCGAGATCACAAACTGCATTGTTGAAGTGTTGGTTTCCGATTGAGCAATCAGTAGTGGGACATGTGGGATCTTCCTTCTTCTTTGGTGGTCTATTGAGGATGGCCACACTACATTCTTCTGTCAGCTTGATAACCTCAGTGGTGGGCAGTGGTCTCTTCTTGTTAAGAATATCTCTGATGTACTTTGCATATGTAGGTACCTGTATGGCATCAAGCAGAGGTATGTTGACATATAATTTCTGAATGACCTCTACAAACTTACAAAATTGCTCATCCGACTGCAGTCCTCTGTTTCTTCTTGGAAATGGCAAATAGTTGGTGTCGTAAAAATCTTTCCTCATTTCTTCAGTTCTTGGTGGTTGCAGCAGATCTTCTGCTTCAACTGGGCTTTCTTCTTCTATCACTACTGGTTGCACTGGTGCTGATGTTCTTTGTTTCTCTTTTGGGTATGGGGGATCTTTGGTGGCTTTGCCTCCTCTAGTAGTTATGTTCTTTACCTGCTCAATGTTAGTAGCAACAGGCAGTGCAACAGCTAACTTTATTAAATTAACCTCTACCCTTTTATTAAGAGTGTTTTGCTCATCAAAGGCAGTTAATAGAAAACCCATTTTATTATGTATATCTTTTAGAGATGATTCATTTGTGTCTAGCCTTTGTTTAACTTCAATATTAGTTTTGGTTTGTTGAGCAATTATCTCTTTTAATGAAAGTTGCTTGAAAGTATTACCTGAATTCATATCTTTGCTATTGGGTTGACTCGAAGTGGTTTGATATTTGTGTGCTGTCTCAATAGCCCTTTGATCTTCTTTGAACTTGGCCCTCTGGTCAATCCAATGGAGCAAATTTTCCATCTTGGTTGATAATGCTTTTACTTCTTCTGGTATTTCTTCAGTTTGATGACATTATTGAGCTTCATCTTGGAACCAGCTTTGATTTTTTGCTATCTTATCCAAAAGTATCTCTGCTTTTCCAATTGTAAGGTCCAAGAATGATCCTTTAGCAGATGCATCTAGGCACTCACGAGCCTTCTGGGTTAATCCATGGTAGAAGGTGTGCATAAGTAACCATGTGGCCATTCCATGGTGAGGACAATCTGACATATATCCTTGAAAACACTCCCATGCTTCTGAAATGGTTTCTGTCTTCTGTTGTTGGAAACTGACAATATTTCCTCTTAAGGCAGTTGTTTTGCCTATAGGAAAAAACTTTGATAGAAAGGCATCTGACAAGTTCGTTCAGTTGTTGATGTTATCTTGATGAGTGTAGAACCACTTCCTCGCTTTTCCTTCTAGTGAGAATGGAAAAAGGCGAAGCAGTATGACGTCTTTGTCAACTCCGTTGATGTGGATTGTGCTTCCAATCTCTAAGAAATTCTGCAAGTGTGCACTAGCATCTTCATGTGCCTTTCCACTGAATTGTGTAGCTTGCACCAAATTGATGAGGCTTGACTTGAGCTCGAACTCAGGTGCTCCTTCTTCTACTGCAAATCTTGAACCAGTTGGAATGTTCTCAAGACTTGGAGCAGAGAATTCTTGTTGGGTCTTCTGTGCCATGGCTTCAGCAATTGGTAGCTAGCTTCTTCTTTCTTTCTTGATTGCTTTGGTTCTAATGATGAAGAGTTGAATGTACCCAAAGTCAATCCTGATATACCCTGTATAAAAATATAAACATAGAAAAACAACAGGGTGAACCTGCCAAAGCAGAGGTGCCTTGTTATGATTTCTCACTTAGTAGCTGTGTTATGCAATTATTTCTCTATAGTCTAGTCTAATATTTTATGTGAATAACCTTGACTGATTTCCTGACTTTCCTTACCGTTCCTATGTGTTACCCTTTTGATCCCCGGCAACGGCGCCAGAAATGCTTGTTGACACTAGCTAACACCACTTAGATACTAGGTTGTCATCTCCAGCATGATGCCAGAGTGTACAAAGGTATTTATAAATGTAAAGGCTCTCTAGAAAATAATCTATTCTATCTGCAAGCGCACAGATAAAACACCTCATTGTAGCATTTCACCAGGGTAAGTATTCCAGGTATCATTATTTATAATTTTGCTTAAGAGAACAAAAGGGATGAAATTAAAATAAGGACAAAATCTATCAAGGCATAAACTAGAGATAAACTCGCAAGAGCATGATTACTAATGAGAAACTCGTCACACAGTCACTTACTTTAGCAGGGGGTAAACCATAAAGATAATGATAATGAAGTATAAGTTCATGGGTGAATAACACAGCGATTAGAAAATAGACTACTCCTCATATATGTAGATGACGTCGGATTAGCTAGAGAATGGATTCTAAGTTATCTACTATCTACTAAGTCACAATCTACTCTAGTTATCTACAAGATCATGTATAGCATAAAAGACTCTTCATTCATGTATAAGAAACATTGCTAAAGTAAATCAGAACATCGCAAGGCTTACTCCGTAATACAAATTCTGCCTGTCCTATCGACGGAGGGTGGACTATACAAGAATCAACGAAGCTGTCACTATCGCGAACTACCACACAACCCGGCCAATAGGATACATTTGCAGGTAAATAACATCTAAGCACCACGCCCATATGTGATCTACCACTTAACTCTCTCGTGTTAAGAGCTAAGCGCTTTGCAAACTTATACATAAACTCATTGTCAATCATAACTATATCAAATATAGAACTAGAGCAAACTAAGAGCATAATAAATAGAGACATAATGCAATTACAACAAAGTATTAGAGAAAGATATGAATAATACCAATCTTTATTACCGAAGATCTGAATCCAGATCGTAGTGCTCTACTTCTCTAATTGCTATCTAATCAAACCTCTAAACTTGAAGGATTAGGGAGTAGCTAATTCTAATTCTGTGTGGGAGAGAAGCTCTAAACCCTAACTTTGATGGCTACCTCTGATAATAATTTCTCCTCTTCTCCTCTCTCCCCCAGGGGTGGAGAGGCCTTGGTTATATAGTCATTTCAAGTGAATTTGGGCCGTTGGATCAAACCGACATTGATTGGATGGTTATCCTTGATCCTTTAGGTCGGTGGAGCTTGGTCCCCGAAAAGAGTTCTAATTCGAGTCCAACCCAGGGCGGGCGCCCTGCCCCCGAGCCCGTTCATCTTCCCGTTCGTTCCCGTGGCTTCTGGACTATTCTAGATTGAGGAAAATTGCGCGGCACGTAATTATCTCGTTGTAAACATGACATGTGTGCCTTCTCTCCATATTTTCTGATAACCCCCTGCAGAAATAGATAAACACCAAAGCTTGTGGAATTCTGTCAGATAAAACCCTAATTCTAGATGTTTGGTGCATATTGATCCTTTTCCATGTTTAGTTGATGGTTAATTTTAGTACTTAAGGACCGTCAACACCAAGTTCACAGGCATCACTCACAAGTTTGCTTCTATCCACGTCCTTAAAAACCTCAGGATATAGTTTACTCAAGCTTTCAAAAGAGAAATGTCCTAACCGACAATGAAGCAAGAAGATCTCCCTCTCCTTTGCCCTAGCAGCTGCAGCCAATGCTGACTCCACATGGTTGATGAACCACAACCCATCACGTCTGACTCTAGTCCCAATCACTCTCCCTGTCCACTTCTCCTGAAAGATACAAGAATTTTCATCAAACGTAACAGTGCATTTGAACTGATCAATAAGAGAGCTGACAGAGAGGAGATTGACTGGGAAGGAAGGAACATGTAGAACAGATGATAAGCAAAGGGATGGAGTACAATCTATAGATCATACACCATGAATGGGTTGAGAGGTGCCATCAGCAGTTTGAATGGTTTCAGAATATGAGTCTGGAGTGTATGTTTTGAAAGGACTAGATATGCGTGTGACATGAATGGAAGCTCCTGAATCTATGACCCATTCAATATTATGCCTACATGTGGATGCAAGTGCCTATGCCTGAGTACCTTTGCCCAAGCGGGCATAGTTGGCAAAGTTACCAAAGTGACTGGTAGTGGCAATCACAGGACCATTTGAAGTAGTTTAAAAGTTTTCCAACCCTTCCATTTTCTGCCATTGTTCCCACTGCTTGGCTTGCTCCCCTATTGAAGTGAAAAAATGAGCCTTTTCCCTCTTCAGATCCTCCAATTCCCCATCTTAGGCACGGCAGCAATCAGCTCCGCCTCTAAGAACCGCACCTTCAATTCCAACTCCGCCTTCTTCGCATTCAACGCCCACAATTCCTCCGTCTTTGCTCTCACCCTGGCCTCCATTTCCAACCGATATACCTCAGCTGCCATCCTAAACTTATGCAGGCTCTTCTCTAACTCCGCCTTCCCGTTGGACACCGTCCGAATCACCTCCTTATACATCTCCACCAAATGCTCTGTCACATTTGCGTCAACAGACCCCGCAACGCCTGAAGCAACCTCCACTGCAAACATCTCCCTAGGACCAAGCAAATTCATCTCCAAAAGTCTCTGAATTATGGACTTCATCTCATTTCTTAACTCAGCTTTAGTCATTAGTGAATCATCTCCACCATTACCACCACTCTCATGCTCACCTGCTGCTGCTTTCCTCTCTGCCTCCTTCGCCGAATCCATCTCCTAACCGGATCAAGTCTCTCCCAAGCACCAGATTGGCACCAGCAACAGATCACTGCACACCTGATCAACATCCCGCACAGCACCACAAAGCAGCAGCCCAAACTTTTCTTTTCCCCCTTTTTTTTTACCACTCAGCAGCACCTCAAATCGAGGCTGGAACCAGCACAATCGGATGAAAGGCAGCAGCTCACCTCACCACACAGCTCCTGGCCGCACACCACCCCTGGCACACGCTCACAGACCCACTTGGCCCGGTCCTGCACAGCCTCCTCCGAGGCCGTCCGTACGCGTGAGCCTCCTGCACCTGCTCGCACTGAGCCGCGCCGCCGGCCGGAGAACGCTCCGCCGCGCTGGGCCAAGCCACAGGCCAGGTATTGTCTCTTCCTCCCTCGTCTGCCCGCGACATTCTGCGCCGCGTCACGAGCCTCCTCTCCCGTGCACCGACACTGCCCCCAGTGCCCGCGCTTTACACCTGCGGCCACACGGCACCGCCGCAGGTCGAGGCACCGCCGCAGCTCGAGCTCGAGGTAACCCTAGCCCTGGCTCTGTATACCATGTTGAAATTAGGGAAAACTCACTCTCAGGTGTGCCAACAGCACACCTCTTCTCTATTCATTCTTTCTCACTTTTACATAGTAGTCCTCTTACATCTTTATATTTACACCAACACAACTCATAACTACAGAACTATTGCCCGTGCCATTACATACCGTGAGAAATCAAAGATTCATATTTTGGCAAATCAATTTATGTGGCCACCAAAGAGCCAAAGACAAGATGCTTTTGCAATGTAACTACACTATGCTAATTGATGTAAAAGGCAATGATACAGACCTGAACCATAATTAGATTGCTTGCATCTAACCCAACATAAATCTATAATATATAAGAAGCGAGAAAAGCAGAAGAAATTCGTGTGGAACTTGGATTTGAGGTCGAACATACCTTGGAGTTGATTTAATTTTTCCAATCCAATTCCTATTACGATGTTCGGACATAATCAAGACAGTGCGCAACAGTCCTTCTGCGCCGCGCTCCGAGTCCGTCCATCCCGACATCCCCACGCCTTGGTGGCCTTTGCGTCGGCATAGACGGACTGGGACGCGTCTCTGTCGCCGCAATGTATCGTACATCCTTGTGACCGTGGTATGTGGTGCCCAGCATGCCATGGCAGCAGCAGCGCACAGCGCCGCATGGCGCTCCTCTCTCCCTTCTCCGCCAATGAGCAGCATGGTAGTGATGAGTCTTGGCTGCCGGCATGTCACGAAGGCCCGGGCCCTGTCCTAGCGTGACAGATGGCCCGAGCTCAGGCCATGGCGTAGAAGCCCTGGCCCCCAGCATGGCACTGTTGACCAGTGCCCCTGCGAGGCGTCCCTGGCTCAACCTTCTACAGGGCGCGGCTGCCCCAGGCAAGAGCGAGCACGTGCTCCTCGGCATGGGCGGCACGAGGTTCTCCTTTGGCAATGATGATTTCGCCGCCGCACGCCACGGTAACGGCACCACCGCTCCAAACTTCGTGGCGCCACTCACCATGTTTTTTTTGCGATGTATCTTTTATCAAAGACTAGAACATACCGTGATTTCAAGAACAAAGTAACTTTAATAATCATGTATAAGCAATACAATAACAAATGGCAATATGAACACTAACCAATAATTGTACTATGTCCATACATACTTCATAATTACAGTCAACTAAGTTGTAACCATGTAAACAGCAAGTGCACAAATTTTGCAATCTTCTCTCTCAAGTCTCATTTAGCAGAATCTTATTATTTCTTCTTCACTTTTCATCTTTGTCCTTTCAGCCATGCAAGAATTCATCATCTCCACAACCTAAAATTTGGTATATATGTTTTACTATAAAATAATAATCAGAACAAGTCAACACTAAGCAATTGGATGCATACACACACTCAACTCACACCTAAAAAATTTCCCTGTACATTACGAAAAGTCTTCTGCAAATAAGAAATTGCAATCTAGAGATACTTGAACCCACTACTGACAGCCCTAAAATAAATTATAAATACTAAGCAATGATCCTAGTTTAGTAGCACATGAAATTAACATATGTGAGTGAGCATTTCAGTACTTTTAAGATAATTTTGTTAGCATGTAGGCCAATGGGCAAATGGACTCAAAAGTCTCAGACATGTCAAAATGAGCATGTGCCCATGAATAAATAGATTACTCGAACATGTGGAGCAGGATAGAATTGACACATTCGTATCGGCCAACGTATCATCATAAAAACATCATTGTATAAAATGTTTGCCTATAAGTAATTTTTATGGACCACTGAACCTTGAGAAATAGTGGCTGTGGAATAAATGGTGCAACACATTTTATTTCTATTCTGAGCTCTACGTTGCTAAAAGGAGCATTTGTAGTGTGGTGATCTAAAGCAACCTGCTTACTGTAATGCAAGCAAAAAAAAGTTGTCTGTTGCTTGCTACCATCTAACAAGAGCCAGAGATAAACTCGTACATCTCATATGAGCCAGATCCGCAGGCAACTGGAGAAGTAAATTTAGACATCTTAATGAGCTTTTCAAATCAGAACATCTAACAGCACATCAAAGTATAAGATGCTACTTACCTATATGCTTTATCAGAGGTTAAGATCTGACAGAACATCAAAGACATTAATGGGGAGACCTGCAATAGACAGATCTTTACTTATTATAAGAATTTAAATAGCAGTAGAGCACACAGACATCAGACAAGTGAAACCTTTTGCCTGCCTAACCTTGATAGTGATCTTCTGCTATCAACCTTGCAGCGACCTATGAACCATGAGTGAGCAAGGTAAGTATGTAACTTGTTGGCCACAGGGGTATTGTAAATTATAATTATACATCACTGGATAAAAGGTGGCACTATGCAAGGAAAGAATAGCTAAGAGACATATAACATCAAATGCCTACATGGTAGATTTTCTTGGAGCAAACTGCATACCCATTCCTTACTAATGACTTATTAGATGGACATGCTTTGAAATGTTCCCAACTTTCATGATGAAAGGTTTGAATTCAAAGGTATTGACAAAACATGGAAAAGGAAAACTGGAATACCTAAGGGCCAGCGGAAATTCAACAGAATTTCAGGAAAGTACAGGTTCCGTTGTGGGCAATCAAACATCATACAACCTATTGCATGTTTCAGGCATAACTATTATCCATGAGAATATATATTCTTTGCAACTTTCTGACAAATGCATATTGAATAATTCTCAAGGATATGTGATGCACAATTAAGAAAAGTTTGGTTTGGAGGACTGGCAAAACAAATCACACATTCTATATATAAGTTACTAAAATTCACACATGACTTTATACACCAATGCACTGCTATGGTTTTTTAGGGGAATGCACTGCAATGTTTATTCATCCTAAAAGTTGCATAAATCTGAGTCCACTATTTCTAATTTGTAGATCACAACAAGCTAGGCTTTGCAACTTGCATAATTTGGGCTGGGGCGTTTCACTATAGAGGAATAGGTACATCTAAAATGACCCTTGGTTGGAAAACTCAAGACTAAATTTAGTAGTTGCAATAAAGACAAATCCATATCCACATAGTATTTCAGTCAATGGTTCCACCAAATATCGAATCCTGTAACATAGGATCAGAGAATCGATGGATCTAATAGTAAAGGAATGGTGGCTTGTTGCAGCTAACACAGGGGGTGTCATTGTGCAGCCACGTGAGGGCGCCATCGGTGTCAATGTCCAGGAAGTATGGCTTCTGCGAGTTGTCAATGGTCATAACCACACAATACAAGGTGATGAAAAAATGATACATAACTGTCAATAAACAATACTAACAACGTTTTCTGATCGGCTTATCGTTTCTAATCGGTCCGGTACCCATCAGGACGATCAGGACGATTAATCGACCTCTGATCGAACTAATCGTCCATATAATTGTCCAACATATAGTAGCACTATATATCATGTATGTATAAAGGTGTAGACTTGCAGTTGCAGTAGGGAACAGGGAGGAGGAAGCAGCAGGCAGTAGGGGACTGCTTGGATTGGAACTGGAAGGAGGGAGGAGGCTCAGCAGCTCAGCAGATGCACGAGCAGCACACTCAGCAGCTGAAGGCTGGAGTTGGGAGTGAGGACTGAGGAGAGAGGGGGGGGTGAGGTATATAAGAGAAACCCTAATGAGCTTGGCCCAAATAAATGTAGCCTAGGTCAAAAGCGGTCAATCTGCCAATTAGCTCTGATTGGTCAAGAGACCTGATTGGACAATTAATCACGATTAATCGACGATTAATCGGACGATCAAGTTTTTGATCGCTCTGATCGAATCGAAGGCCCTAATCGAGTGCTAAGGACGATCAGAAAACATTGAATACTAGGACGAAACCGAATAGTTCTCTGCGAATCTTAGAGACAACAAAGGAAAACGTGCATAACAGATTAGCAGCTTGATTAGGTAGAAGGTACAACAGAGCAAAAGTGTGAGGGGGAAGCGAACACACCTCATAGCAGTTCAGGTAGACACCGCCATAGCATGAGAAGGCAGAGGATGCCTCCGACTCGAGAGAGACGGGCCGCCCCTCACCGGCTCGATCCCGCTGCTAACGTCCCTAAATTAAATTGCGAGGAAAGAATTTGTGCTTGCTGATAGCTCATGCTGAAAGGGGAAGTAGCAACATTGGTGCAAGCAGTCCAAACCATAAGCTGCAGATTTAGTACCTGATGAGTAGGAGACCGCATATTAATCTAGATAAAACCCTCCATTGACCTTCTCCGCTCCCACTGGGCTCAAGTGGTGGAGGTCAGCCGGATTCGTAGTCGTCGCGCCGCGGCACTGCTCGTCTGCAAACCCTTTCAAAGAACATATAGTTGGTGAACTGAGTCTTCCAACGGGGTAGAGCAACACCATTTTTTTGTCAGACCAAGATTAGTAGAAGATTCTACCAGCTACCAATAGGGATGGCAAACTTACACTTGCAATGTTGTAGATGCATATACAGTAGCAACAACTCCAACCTTTGCAAAACAGTACAACAATAGAAGAACAATAATACATAAATAAACATAAAATATAACGAATCGGTAAGTTCAAGCTAGGCACAGTTAATCTGTCTACAAATTACCCGGCCAAAGGAATAACTAGAGCTATTAAAACAGGTATGTGAAATGCAAGTAGCTCCATAAATATATGGAGAAGGCTTGTAAAGAGAGTTAACACTATTGTGGTAAGAAAAAATGCTAGAAAGAAAAGAACCTCAGAAGTTCACATGTCTGAGCATCATTCCATTATTATACGGCTCTATTTATTTTTTAGTTAGGCTTAAGTATCAGCTGAAGCTTAAAGCTGCTAGTTCTCCTTTACTTTGTCTCCTTACAGCAGTCCTGCTAATATATATTGAACTATTTTTTGGGGTCACAAATCTGATTCTCTGCACTACATAAACTCCAACACCAGTCATATGCTCCTATAACAAAGTGTTCAATGGATAACACAAAGGTAATGTGATTGCTGCAAGAACAGAGAAACCTAAATCACGAGAGTCCAACTATAGTCTACAGGCACATACAAAGGAGGAGATCACACACAAAGAAACCAGCCCTTCAACCAAGATCAACTCAAGCCACGGGCAATCACACAGAATAATTAAGATGAAGTGTCTTACGGTAGGGACTGCCGGAGTCTGTTGTGTGTAGAACCGAGGAACAGAGAGAATAAGAAGAGGTCAGGGTTTGCACTGAGAAGCTAGTCGGGGTAGAAAACGGAGAAGGAACGACTCACCTGGAGGATCGGAACCAGTGCCAACTGCCAAGAGAAGTTGGTAGAGAGGGGTGAGGCACGTCGGCCCGCCCGTGATTTTCCAAAAGGCGATAAGAAGGGATCCACACCCAGGATGCCCTCTTGGGGCCTCCGGGCGTGGGAGCTCCTCTATAGGATGCGCTCTTGGAGCCTCTTGGAGGTGGATGGTGTTGGGGTTCACGCTGCGCTACTCGACATGGAGGCCTTGTGCACCACCACCGACGAGTCCCCAAGACGCCACCTAGAAGCTTCGTCCGGGCGTATGCTCATGCTCGCTGAGGAGCTCGTGGCCAGATCTGAGAGGGAGAGAGACCAAGCTCAGCTCCAGCGAATGGATCTTGGAGAGGAGGTAGAGATAAGGCACGAGAAGGGAAAGGAGAAGTTGCTTGCTCGTACCTTCAGCCCTCGTCGTTGCCTCGGGGAATCAAGGGTTGTTGCTCTGACCACGAGAGCATCGTTGTGCCCCACTGTGG
Organism: Sorghum bicolor; assembly: GCF_000003195.3. Classification (NCBI taxonomy): domain Eukaryota; kingdom Viridiplantae; phylum Streptophyta; class Magnoliopsida; order Poales; family Poaceae; genus Sorghum; species Sorghum bicolor. Next base: position 21,851,036 of record NC_012879.2, read on the forward strand.
CGTTGCCATGGCCGCACACTGCCTTCCCCTGCAGATCATGGCACGCTTCACCAGCACGGCGAGGCGAAGGGGGCAGAAGAGATGACGGCAGCTAGGGTTTCTACTGTCATGCAGGTGCTGGGTGTGCGGGCTGAGCGGTGCCGCCATGTGCGGGAAGGGCAGGGTGCGGATGAGTTGGATCGTGGGTTGATTTTCTAAAACATAGAGGGCCTTTTTACAAAATATGTAGCGACATGTGTCACTGCACAAATGAGCCACCAATGCTTCAATTTTTGTGGTGCGAGCAAGCAGGAGTGGTCTTTAATCGACCCTGATGAGAAACGACGGAACAAGAGTAGAGAGGAGTGATGGAGAGCGGGGAGCCGAGCGCTATGAGTGCATGCGACTATGCGAGACGATTGGGCTTCAATTGGACTGAAAGCCACTGATAGGACGGTTAGGCTAGGATAGAATGGGTTGGACGGAAAAAAAATAGAAATTTTGTATTCTTACTAGCAAATATGCCCGTGCGTTGCAACAGGAGAGAAACATCAAATGGCTATAGAAAGTGATGACATAATGTTACATATCTATTTATATTTATCCTTTTTTATAAAATTAAAGTCCATAGTTTATTTTTTTTGATAACCATGACATCTATGGTATTAGATAGTTAATATTCACAATAATATATAGCTTGGAGACATATTTATTTAATAATAAAAATAGAAATTAGTCAAACCTTATCTTACTCTAATATTACCTCTTAACATATCTTAGTATTATATTAAAATATGAGAAGTTTGTTGCTAGCTTTTTTTTATTTATCTGTAGGATTCCTATGGAATATAATATATCAATTAAATGTATGTAAATTATGAACATATGGACTTATGAAGTGTTCATATGACATAACAACACATCGTGCAAAGGTAGTGGAAACATTTTTTTTACATAATTAAATTGATTGTAAACTATTTAGCAAGTATAAATCTAGGTAATTTAGTAAATCAGCGAGATATGCAGGAATGGTGCTAAAACTTTTACCACAAATCAAGCATCACAATAAATAGGCTACCATAAAATTTCTGTAATAATTGGAGCAAAATAACTATGATTTCAATTTTACACTAAAAAGCATAGGCAACCATCTCCAGCAAAAAAAATATACTAAAATTTGTGATATTTTTTGTTTACTGCATGAATCTACATATGTGGAGCTGAACAAATTTGTTTTGTAATTTTTAGATTTTTCTATGAATTACTACACATTTATCAATTTTTTAGCCGATTTAAAGAATAAAACAAAATAAACTAATAGGACAAACACTTTGCATTTAGGCCCCTGTACTTTTGTTATTCTCAACATAGGTTGATGTGTATTGTCAATAACAAGGAGATTTTGTATCGGGAACCCTAGAAAATTTTATATTGTTTTTTTCTCTCCCACAGAGTTGAAGGCTGAAGCTACGAGGCGGATTCCGGAAGGTGGCCGATAGAAATAGGTGGGCAGATTAAAATTTTGCCTCTTTATAGATAGGTATAAATTATTAGAAAGGATAAGCAAATTTGGGCCATGTGTGTTGCACCTCACCACTCATGATATTAAAGACCAACCAAAAAAAGGCTCCAACTTAATTACACTGCTACAGAAAACATTTTTACACGCGGTGCTAGAAGCATCTTCACAGGCGGCCAAGCCCATCGCCTGTACCAGAGGTCAGTACAAAATGGACCACAGTACAGGTTGGGTAGTGTGAGTCGTCTGTGAAAATTAGGTTTTCACAGACGGCTCACCTAGTCAGCCGTCTGTGTAAATGTATTTTTACACAAGCGGCTGACAAGGTGAGCTACCTATGAAAACCTAATTTTCACATGCGGCTCACACTCCGCCGCCTGTGTAAATAATTATATATATATATTTCAAATTTTAATTTTCCAAACCACACACAGTGCTAAACATCATACACACAAATATATATATATATATAGGGTGCATTTTCTATACTATACTCCGAGAGTAATTACTTCCTATCGATTTTGTACTACAGCTGCGCCAACAGTCACTGGTGATAACGGGTCCGCATGTATTCAATCGGATCCTATTAAGGGTGAGCCTAACCGGTAGAGATAGTTAAGCAACCAAATAAAATAATATTATCTCTTAGCAACTCCAAGAGAAGAGCTATCCATGCTATGTATTCTATATTTGGCTATTTTGGAAGAGAAAAGAGAGTCCAACAGCTATTGTATTTGGTTTGCTAAAATAGCAACTCATCTATCCTGGAGTTCTGGCATGGTTAATATAGCATGCATGTCCCGCTAGCCATAAGATTTGCTGTATAAAAAGACTGTTGGAGATTTTTGTTCTTTTACATGATTTTCTATTTTAGAGATTGGCTAAATCTTGAATTTAGCCATCCATTTTTACCAACTCTCTTGTCGTTGCTCTTACTTTGTCACCGTGATTCTTGGCTAATTTGGTGCTGTGTTTCAGTTGCTAGAGTATGTGACGTGTTTTAAGTATATGAACGTGAAGAAAAGCATATACGCATATTTTTTTATTATATGAGTACATAATCATACTTTCTGAACTTCATTATATACACATTTTTTTTTCTTGAAAGAAGTATTTATTCATACTTTTAAAAAGGAGTATGTGCGCATACTTTTTTCCTTAAAAGGAGTATTTATTCATACTTTGTGAAAGGAATCATGTACGCATAATTTTTCTATACGGATTATATTTTAGAAATAAGATTAGTATATTTACATACTTACACATACGAGTATGTCCATATACCAAAATGTTGTAGTATGCGTGTCCACAGTTTAGGTTTGAGTATCATTATATACCAAAGTTTTAGATGCGAGTATAACTAGATACAAGATTCAGATTTGAGTATTATTGTATACCAAAGTTTACGGTATGAACACATACACGATTTAGATTTGAATATCATCGTATACCAAGATATGGATGAAGTACAATTGTATACTTTTCTTCTATTTCTATAGACAATCTAGATAGACGACATATACGGAAAAAAATACAAACTTTCAATAACTAAATCTGAGCCGTCGGTTGGGGTGCAGCAGGTTTGCGCCGCTGCGAACAGGGGCAGCGTCGGTCACCGGGAGGGGCTCCAGTCGCCCACCCATGGAGAGCACGTCGCCGCCGCGGTCCAGCCACGGAGGGTGCCGGTCGTGCAAAGGAGAGCACCACCGATGGGATATGCCATGGCCTTCAAGGTTGGAGACCTCCTCATGCGACACCTTGCACCGCATCGTCGACTCGTTGTCTCCATAGCCTTTGGGGTCACCGTGCGCAGGGACAATAGCAGCCACCATCGGAAGAAGGTGAAGTCGCACCGCCTCGGATGGACGCAGTTGACGGGAGCGCCACGCGGGGTAAGCTGGTGGGGCAAGCCACGTGCGTCGCCGCCAGGGGCTCCGCGCACGATGGCCTAGCCACGCCACCATCCGAGGCCGCAGAGCATGCTGGAGGGAGAGAGGGGGCCCGCAGTGAGGAATGATCTAGCGTGCACTAGCTCGTCGGTGACAAGAAGTGAACGAGCAGATTAGTGTTCTGTGTGCAAATACGAATTTGAATTGGCTAGATGAGGACGAGAAGATGCCTACATATATACTCAACCGACCATCTCTCAGATCCGCTTCCCACGCTAGACACCGTACGCTGATTTTTAACACGTATATATGCATATTGTGCGTACCAACTAGGAACAAAACGGGTTAAGGTTTTTAAGCCGTTAGCTCTGCTAATTGGCCAGCCGGCCTCCCGTGTGTGCCTAGGAGGAGGGAGTAACTACTCTCTAAAAAAAATGTACCCTCTATATATATATATATATATATATATATATAAACATGAGCCATAAAATTGCATCATACATACACCACATATATATATTATAGAATTGTAAACAAGAAATCAAACATCAACAACCATACAGTGTTTACATGTCATTTCGCTTTAGATTTAGACCTGCTATGTCCGTCGGCGCTCTAAATTTATCACTTGCTAAATCGCCCTCATGATCAAAATATGCTCCATCACTTGGAATTATTTCTCTCATAATAAAACCGCACAAGTCTGCTACTATATCTTCCAGAGTCTTTGGTGTAAAGGGCACATCCTTTCCTTGCTTTTGCGACTGGAAACACATGTCTAATATATACATTTGCAACTTTTATGAGAAAACTTCATACATAGATATTATTTACCATAATTTTGTCCCTGACGTATCGTCCCTGCTGCCTTATAAACTCACTACCCACAATAGACCGACCCAGGTGGTTGCTTGTGGCACTATATAATGAGCAACAGATTATTCTAAAATTGTCATGCCTTATGTATTATTTATATGATGAAATATGTTCGGACAACTTACCGAATAGTGGTGTTGTATCGTCAATGACACCCTAGGATCTGAGCTTGCAGCATCGACCGGTCCTTTTTGTTTCTTATGAAACCACCATGCCCTGTAGATTTTGAATATAAATCACTAAAGCTCTTTTGAAACTCTAATTTATATAAGTACGCATGTGATTGCATGTTGGCTCACCTTTCTAATTGAACCAAGAATGATTCTCGGGAGGAACATGTAAAGAGTATAGGACAAGCACCTTCTCTTCGAAGGGATAAATATAAAAAACAATTCAATGGTCACTGTATGTATAAATGAGTGAGCGACACATGTATATTGTTTACACGATAATTTGAAGTACGTATATGAAGTCAAGCTTACCTAAAATTGTAAGGTGCCAATATAAAATCCCTGTACTTATACCTCAGCATTGATCTACCGAGATCGAAGGCATAATCATCCACGTATTTTCTTTGCAACTCTTTTACAGCTTCTGCAACTTCTTCCGGTGTTTTGTCCTTCTCTATCTTCGCTCTATCTTCCTTTGATAATACAAATTTGTGTATATTTTCTTGTAACTTGATAGGGCTCAGATAACCGACCATCGATCGGTAGATAATAATGACCTCTGCTCGTGATCTTGCAAACTATAGACAACATCCGCATATTAAAGTTTCACAATACATATTAATAATAAATGTGTGTGCATGAGTGATACTTAGAGGCATCAGATTGTATGAGTTGGACGTCAAGCCGCCTATAGTTCAACAACGAGTGCATGTCCTCGAAGATAACAAATGCCTTGCTTTTTTCCTTGCCAGTAACAATCATGTCTGCTAGTATATCAACACTGGTTGCATGGAGGCCAGCATGCACTGCTCTCATGTACCAGTCATGAAACATTTTTATCGTCCATTGAATCTTATCGAGCAGCATCCATTGGAGGATAGGCCCTCCGGGCACATAGTCACTGGGGACATTGACATAATCATCAATCGTTGGCTTTCTGATATCCTTTAGGGTCAATTGTTGACTTGATGGCTGTTCGACATGTACATCACCACTTGGGGCTTCCTTTGATGGGGGCATGGCTTCCGTTGACTGGGCGGCGGCTTCCTTTTTCTGTGACAGTTCGAGCTCAACGAGTCATACCGTCCGCTGCTTTCCAAGTCCTTTTTAGAAAGAGAGTTGTGCCTGCTACTTTCCCCTTTTTTGGCTCATAGGGAGAAATCAATTTTGGAATTGGAAATTTCTTCGCCTTCTTGGAGGCCGGTGCTGAAGGGGGAGTTTGCTCATCTTCCTTCTCCTTTGGTGGTGGGTGTTGATATTTGGGAACGCAATAAGGAATTGATCCGCAAGCGCACGGATATCGGTGAGCACTTCACCCGGGAGGTTATCCAGAGTATCGTATTTATATTTTTACCAATAGGAGAAAGAGTGCATGTGACTAACCCGGTCTAATACTACTAACCCTTTAGGCTACAAAGAATGTTTCTCGATGTGAGTGATAAATAGAGAAGACTACAACTGTAATCTCCTTCTAACCTTGGTAAGGATGATCTACTGTTCTGTTGGGGAGGCTAACAGAATCTAGACACCACAAAGGATGTTCAACCCGCACCTATAAACCCTATCCTTCCTGCTAACGAGATATGGTTTGCAAAGGTAACTCGGAAATGTCACATTCCTCGCTATTACCACGGTCTAGCTAGTCAGGGAATATCTATGAGTATCTTAGCCCAAACACCACGTCTACGCTAGAGATGATTACTCTAAACTCTACGCGAAGAGATTAAAGTAAACTCATAAACCAAAGAACAATAAAACAAGAACTTACTAGAATTTAGAAATCGAAATACTTAAGAATCCTAGGAGCAAGCTTCGGGTTAGGAGAACTTGATCCCGCAGGTACAAGCTCGAAGTAGACACCGACAGGTCGGGCTTTCTCCGATCTACACCTCCACTCTATCTCTCTCAATCTAGTAGAAACTAGAAGATCTATTTCTACTTACATTAGATGTTAAGCCTAAAAATAAATTTTATTTAGAGGAGAGGTATTCCTTCGAGGGCTCCTCTCAACTCTATGATGAACTTGTCTCCTCCAGAGGCCAGGGGGTCTAGTTTTATAGTCCCCTCAAGTGAACATGAGCCATTGGATCTAACCGACATTGATTGGACGGTTATCCTTGATCCTTTAGGTCGGTGGAACATCGTCCGCGAAAAGAGTCCTGATCCAACTCCAGGAGGGGGCAGGCGCCCAGGTTAACTGGGCGGGCGCCCAGTGCCTGGCCCCATTCGACCTCCGCTTCCTTCCCGTGGCTTCTGGAGTCTTCTAGATGGTAGAAAATTGCGCGGTGCGTTGATATCTCTACGTAATCCCGACATGTGGGCCTTTCTTCCTTATTTCCTGATAACCCCCTGCAGAAACAGATAAACAACAAAACTCGTGGAATTCTGTTAGATCAAACCCTAATTCTAGGTGTTGTTTGCATATTGGTCCTTTCTCTTGTTTATTTGATAATTAAAATTGATACTTAAGAACCGTCAACAAATACCCCCATACTTAGGCTTTTACTCGTCCTCGAGAAAAGGATGGTTAAGAACAATATCTGGGGTAAAACATTTTAAAACATTCTCTTCATACCTGCAGGGTGTTAAAATCCACTGTGTACTATAGTCAGGGAAGTATATGGTTAAGAGTAAAGATCTTTTTTCTCATTCCTATCACTTGGAGTTTTTGTATATTTTTTAAAAGAAAGTTAACATACCTCTATCCTCATAGGTTCTCTTAGATCACTCATCATCTTTTATATATCTCGCTGAGGCTGTTTTAATTTGTAAAAATTCTCAAGCATACTTACTTTGCATTTATTGCCTGATCAAAACGGGATCCATGGAGGGGAATGTCATACTCTTAGATCAAAGACTTTGGAAATTAAAAACTTTGTCAACTCTTGCTGGCATATTGCTTATTAGAGGGACCATGGGCTATCATTTTCTTTCTTTTCTCTTTTCTTTTTTTTAAGTGGATACCGAGGTACCCCTAATTCTACTGCCGGACACTTGTCCATTTTTTCTGCAAGGTTATCGAGCACTTGCTCCTTTTTATTTCCTCGAAATATCCTTATTTTTGCATAGCCCATGCCTCTAATGCAATAATACTTCGAAAGAGTGAATCTTTCTGAATAAATGTCTTGATCTTAGGAGCATGATAAATCTCTCAACAAGGGTCTAACTCATTTTGAACAAACTCAATACAGAGTAGATAGCTTTTATAATAGAATTAATATTTTTAGGTTTAATAGGCATATAAAACACTGAGGATGGTAGCTAGAATTCTTGAATAAATTCTCCAAGCAACAATGATATGAAGAATAAGAAACTCATACTCTTCCATTCCACAATGACTTAAGTAACACAAGGTTTTAAAATGATTTTCAATAATTTGTAGTTTCCAGGAAATATCAGAGAATGAGATTAATCATGATTAGAAACATTTTAATCTTTTTAATCTATCATGTCGGAAACAATATTCTACATAATCCAAGATATGTGTATGTGTAAAGTGTGCAGAGTGTGTACCTGAATCATGGAGTGGTGTAGTCGAAGTGTGTTTGGCATGTCGAGGGATCTCCCCCATACTTGTTTTCTGCTTTCTTGCACAAAAGTAAAGTAGAGACATACAAGACATAATAATAATAATAATAATAATAATAATAATAATAATAATAATAATAATAATAATAATAATAATAATAATAATAATAATAATAATAATAATAATAATAATAATAATAATAATAATAATAATAATAATAATAATAATAATAATAATAATAATAATAATAATAATAATAATAATAATAATAATAATAATAGTAGTAGTAGTAATAATATTCTTTGTTAATCTTGAGGCATTTATTACAACTGACTAGTAGCAAACTGACGATAATAGTAACAAACTGATGATAGTAGTAAACCTAAACCAAATTTAAAGATAGATAACTAAGATGCATTGCCTCAAGATCTAATCTAGATAACTTAGCGGCGCTCTAATTCTTTGATCTTGTTATTGGCACTGGCAAGATCCTGCCTAAGGCCTAGTATAACGGTGTTGTGGTTAGAGAGCTGCCTAGTGAGGGAATTAACCGAAGACTGGAGGTCTATGATAACTCTGTCTAGCCTGCGAGTCCTCATCAATATCTACTATAGTCTTGCGACGCTTGGGAGGTGTCTCAAAAGCATTGAGAGCATGCTTCGGGGCTGCCTTTGGAGGGATGAAATGGACTTTGGCTGCTCTAATCCCTTCGAAGTAAGGCCTCTCTTCCTCCGTAGTGTAGGAATGCTGCTGATCTCACCGCTCCGGTTGGGCTTGACTCCAACGACCCTTTCATTGGGTCTGGGTGGAAGGATCCTCTTGCCGGCTGGCACCTTGATGGTGGTCTTCGTCTTGGATGATGATCCCTTGAGAAGTAGGGGTTGTGGTGGTGCGGTGAGAACTGGTTGAGCATGGTAGGATTGGGCGGAGCTGCGTTGGCGTAATGGCATGGCTTCTAGCTGTCGCTCTGTGTTGGCCGGGACGAGAGCACGGGCTTCAGGGTCTTCTTCAGGCTCCATATTGAGGTTGAAGGGGAGAACTTCCCAATCATCGTGGAACTTCTCAGCCATTGGAGCAGCGAAGGACTAAACAAGCTCTAATTGAAGAAGAGGAGAAGGCTTGGGTGGATTGGTGTTTGAAAACTGATGTCAGGGGTCTGTTTATATAGGGGTCAAAAAGTGCCTCTAGGGGTTATTCGGGTTGCTCCCGTCGATGTGCGTCAGAAACTTTCCATCTGAGGGAATATTCGGATTACCATAAGTGTGTTTTCCATAATAGAGAAAAATCGAGACCGAGGGGGAACAGGAGCTGGGGGCCCGCCCACTTGATCAGGGCGCCCACCCTCTCTCTGTCTCCTCTGTGGGCCCGCTTCCTCGAGCATGTTTCTAGATGCAAAACTTTTTAGGAAAATATATGTATGACCCAAAAACGTCAGACTAAAACGGTCGGGCTCTAATTCTCTATAGGAAGGTAAAAATGAATTACGTCTATTTCTTCTAATTCTTTATTAGGCTCTAAAAATAATTTAAGACATTGACCATTTACCTTGAATAACGTACCTTCGTCATTTTGAAGTGTGATTGCTCCGTGAGATGATGAATTGATTACCTTAAATGGTCCTTCCCATTTACTCCAGAGCTTTCCATGCCCGAGAAGCTTCACCCTGTAATTAAAAAGTAATACCTTATCTCTGGGTGCGAATTCCTTCTTCTGGATCCTCTTGTCATGCCACCTTTTGATTCTTTCTTTGTAGATCTTCGAATTGTGATATGCTTTCTCTCGCCATTCTTCCATTTGTGATAGTTGCATTCTTCTATGTTTTCCAGCGACATCTAGGTCCATATTCTGTCTCTTTATGGCCCAGTGTGCTTTGAACTCTAGTTCAACAGGTAGGTGGCAAGTCTTCCCGTACACCAATTGGTATGGGGACATTCCAATTGGGGTCTTGTATGCTATCTGGTATGCCCAGAGTGCATCGGGTTACTTGTCTTTCCATGTCGTTCCCATTTCATTCACTGTCTTCTGAAGAATATTCTTGATTTGTTTGTTGGAAGTCTCTGCTTGGCCACTTGTCTGAGGATGACAGGGGGTAGCGACGTTGTGACGGATTCCATGTTTTGATAGATATTGCTTGAAGCGTTTGTCGATGCAGTGTGCTCCTCCATCACTTATCACTACTCTGGGGACTCCAAATCTTGGAAATACAATTTCTTCAAACATCCTCTTTGAACTGATGTTGTCGGCATGCTTGCAAGGCAGTGCCTCTACCCACTTGGAGACGTAGTCAACTCCCACCAAGATGTACTCACACTTCTTTGATGGGGGAAATGGTCCCATGTAGTCTATTCCCCAAACATCAAAGAGCTCGATCTGAAGGTTGTTGGTGAGTGGCATGGCATCCCTTGTGTTTATGTTTCCGTGCCTTTGACATGGCCCACATCTTCTGATATATTGCTTCGTGTCTTCATACATTGTAGGCCAGTAGAATCCACACTGCCAGATCTTTGAATGTGTACGGAATGCTCCATAATGACCTCCATATGGTGATGAATGACATCTGTCGATGATCTTCCATCCTTCCTCAGTGGTCACACATCTCCTGGGTAAGCCATCAGAGCATACTCGGAAGAGGTATGGCTCATCCCATATATGTGAACGACTTTCTTGAATAACCTTCTTCTTGTTTGCTCCTGGTGGTACATACCCTGAAACCATAAAATTAACAATATCTGCATACTAGGGGTCAGACCTGTTAATCCCGTAGAGCATGTCGTCCCGGAGTGAATCATTGATGGGGGTTTCCTGTGGACTCTTAAAATACATTCTAGACAAGTGATCAGCAACAGAATTTTCTACTCCCTTTTTATCTTTTATTTCTAAGTCAAATTCTTGAAGTACTAAGATCCATCTAATCAGGCGAGGTTTAGCATCTTTTTAGTGAGCAAATATTTTAGTGCGGCATGATCAGTGTAAACAATTATTTTAGCTCCAACTAAATAAGATTTAAATTTATCAATGGCAAAGACAACAGCCAGAAGCTCTTTTTCAGTGGTTGCATAATTAAGTTGAGCTCCTGTCAAAGTTTTACTGGCATAAGCAATTGCATGATGCTTCTTATTTTTAGTTTGTCCCAAAACTGCCCCCACAGCATAATCACTAGCATCACACATAATTTCAAAAGGCAACGACCAATCAGGGGGTTGAATGATTGGTGCAGAGATGAGTGCTTTCTTTAATAAATTGAAAGATGTTAGACATGCATCATCAAATTCGAAAGGAGCATCCTTAGCTAGCAAGAGAGTAAGTGGCCTAGCAATAAATGAGAAATCTTTTATGAATCTACGATAAAAACCAGCATGGCCAAGAAAGCTTCGAATTCCTTTTATATTCACAGGTGGAGGTAGTTGTTCAATTACTTCAATTTTAGCTTTGTCTACCTCAATACCTCTTTCACACACTAGGTGTCCCAGCACTATTCCTTCCCTAACCAAAAAATGACATTTTTCCCAATTAAGGACTAAGTGCTTTTCTTCACATCTTTGCAAAACCTTGTCTAAGTTTAAAAGACAACTGTCAAAGGTTTTTCCATAAACAGAGAAATCATCCATGAAAACTTCCATAATCTCTTCAATCATATCAGAAAATATAGACATCATGCATCTTTAAAAAGAAGCTGGTGCATTACAAACCCAAAATACATTCTACACTAAGCATAAGTTCCGTATGGGCATGTAAAAGTGGTTTTGCTTTGATCATCGGGATGGATCGGGATCTGATGATACCCTGAATATCCATCTAAGAAACAGAAGAACGAATGGTTCGCTAATCGCTCTAGCATCTCATCTATGAAAGGTAAAGGAAAATGATCCTTTCTTGTGGCTTTGTTCAGTTTTCTATAGTCTATGCACATCCGCCATCCTATGACAGTGTGTTGCGGAATTAGCTCGTTCTTTTCATTCATAATAACAGTCATGCCTCCTTTTTTAGGCACAGCTTGAACTGGGCTCACCCACTCACTATGCGACACAGGAAATATAATCCCTGCATGCAGCAACTTTATAACTTCCTTTTTAACTACCTCTCTCATAGTGTTGTTAAGTCTACGTTGAGATTCTCGAGAAGGTGAAACAGAAGGATCTGTTGGAATACGATGGGTACAAATCATAGGACTGATTCCTGTAAGATCTTGGAGTGAGTAGCCGAAAACTGAGTGATGTTTCTCAAGAATGGTCATTAATCGTAGAGTTTGCTCCTGAGTGAATTTATCACTAATGATCACAGGAAACTCTGGATTATTGTTTAGGAAAGCATAGATAAGACCGGGTGGTAAAGTTTTAAGCTTTATGGGAGGTCTAGGTGTTTCTGCAAACTCATCTAAGGGTTCAGGTTCAGAAGGTTCGGCTTCTTCTATGAAGAAAGGAGCTTCGTCTTCTAAGTCTGATTCATCTAAAAGCTCCAGAGATGCAGCATTTACCTCCTCCATAGGATCAGGCAAAAGATATGACTCGGCCTTATTGTTTAAGGAGTGTGAAATTGTTATGGGAATTTTAAAAATTTTTCCAAAAGAAATGTGTAGCTTTCCAGTATGACCTTCATAAAGGAGTCTTCTAAAAGGTTGTCCTATCAACAGGTCGAAGTCCCATGTATCAAAGATATAGAAGTTCAAATGAACCATCGAGCCTTCTACCGTAAGAGGTAGGACATTAATAATTCCAAGACTGGGGACTAATCGTCCCAAAGATTCCTTTATGACCTTTGTTGTGGGGGTTAAAACAAGAATTTTAAATAATTTAAGTGCAAAAGATTCAGACATGATGTTGATCCCCACAACAGGATTATAGAGAGCATCAAATCGATCAGAATCATAAGCACAGCGTATAGTTATAGAGGGTGTGTCCAAACGGATCACATCAGAGGAAAGCTCTGATTCCTCCAACCACTCGCTACTCATGACGGAGATAAGCTCTCTCAATTGATATTCAGTTGGCAAACAAATGCTAAGATGGCCAGTTTGGGGTCTGTTAGTAGAATGGTAGTTTAAATGTTTCCAAAATCGGCAAAAAGATCAGATTCTATATCAAGCATGAAGTCCGGTGGTGGAATTTCTTCCTTTTGTGGCTCAGAACTTGGGATAGCTAAAGTAGATGGAGAATTTGATAGAGTGTCTACTTCGACTTCATGGGTTTCATCATGAAGGGTATTATCTATTTCAGCTTCTATGATTCTATCTAGGATCACTCTAGCTTCATCAGTAGGGATGCGAAAGAAAGAACCTCTAGACATTGTATGTAGCATTTGTTTGTGATCTTTCGGAAGACCTCGAAAAAAGTGAAATAAAAGAACAGGGTCTTCAATATTAAGGTTTGGACCAGATTCTAAAAGATCAGAAAAACGTTTCTAGGATTTTCCCAAAGTTTCATTTTCTTTTTGTTTAAAAGATAGGACTTTGAGTCTAAGGTCGCCGATACGGTCGAGGGAATAAAAATCTAGACAAAAGTTGTCTCGTAGAACTCCCCATTCACCACGTTGTTGACTTACCTTCTGACTATACCATTGTCTAGCTTCTCCCCTTAAAGAAAAAGGAAAAAGCTTCCAACGTAAAGTTTTATCAGAAATGCCTTCAATGCGAAGACAATCACATGTTTGCTCAAAATCTCTAATATGAAGGTAAGGGTTTTCGTCTTCCTTTCCCGAAAAATATAGGTTTTGAATCATGGCAATCAACCTAGAACTTAACCTATACTGGGATGTTTGGATAGGCTGTGATGACTCCCATGGTAAAAGGTCAGTCTCCGAAGGTGTTGCAAATTGGTAGATTGATTTAGAATCTTGGTTTTCCATAAGGTAAGAGTAAAGAAAATAAAGAAAGAATATAAAATACAAGAAAAGATAAAAGTATAGATACAAGCTAGTAGTAAGACTCAAGGTTATCTCAGCAAACCGTCTTTCTCCCCGGCAACGGCGCCAGAAATGCTTGTTGATATTTGGGAACGCAATAAGGAATTGATCCGCAAGCGCACGGATATCAGTGAGCACTTCACCCAGGAGGTTATCCAGAGTCGTATTTATATTTTTACCACTAGGAGAAAGAGTGCATCTGACTAACCCGGTCTATTACTACTAACCCTTTAGGCTACAAAGAATGTTTCTCGATGTGAGTGATAAATAGAGAAGACTACAACCGTAATCTCCTTCTAACCTTGGTAAGGATGATCTACTGTTCTGTTGGGGAGGCTAACGGAATCTAGACACCACAAAGGATGTTCAACCCGCACCTATAAACCCTATCCTTCCTGCTAAAGAGATATGGTTTGCAACGGTAACTCGGAAATGTCACGTTCCTCGCTACTACCACGGTCTAGCTAGTCAGGGAATATCTATGAGTATCTTAGCCCAAACACCACATCTACGCTAGAGATGATTACTCTAAACTCTGCGTGAACAGATTAAAGTAAACTCATAAACCAAAGAACAATAAAACGAGAACTTACTATAATTTAGAAGTTGAAATACTGAAGAATCCTAGGAGCAAGCTTCGGGTTAGGAGAACTTGATCCCGCAGGTACAAGCTCGGAGTAGACACCGACAGGCCGGGCTTCCTCCGATCTACACCTCCACTCTATCTCTCTCAATCTAGTAGAAACTAGAAGATCTATTTCTACTTGCATTGGATGCTAAGCCTAAAAAGAAATTTTATTTAGAGGAGAGGTATTCCTTCAAGGGCTCCTCTCAACTCTATGATGAACTTGTCTCCTCCAGGGGCCAGGGGGTCTGGTTTTATAGTCCCCTCAAGTGAACGTGAGCCATTGGATCAAACCGACATTGATTGGACGGTTATCCTTGATCCTTTAGGTCGGTGGAACATCGTCCGCAAAAAGAGTTCTGATCCAACTCCAGGAGGGGGCGGGCGCCCAGGTCAACTGGGCGGGCACCCAGTGCCTGGCCCCGTTCGGCCTCCGCTTCCTTCCCGTGGCTTCTGGAGTCTTCTAGATGGTAGAAAATTGTGTGGTGCGTTGATATCTCTATGTAATCCCGACATGTGGGCCTTTCTTCCTTATTTCCTGATAACCCCCTCCAGAAACAGATAAACAACAAAACTCGTGGAATTCTGTCAGATCAAAGCCTAATTCTAGGTGTTGTTTGCATATTGGTCCTTTCTCTTGTTTATTTGATAATTAAAATTGATACTTAAGAACCGTCAACAGTGGGGGGGAGTTTGCTCATCCTCCTTCTCCCGTGTTGTGTCCTTCTTGGATGGTGGAGTCTGCTTCTCAGGCCTGTTCTCCTTAGCTGGCCCCTCGAGCTCATTCGGCAAGAATGCCATCTCATGTATTAGGGAGGATGGTGGTGGCTCGTAAATGTACGGGGATGCTGGAGCATGCATTGGCGATGGTAGCTATTGATATGTTTCGGCCTATTGGAATGGTTGAGGCACTATGCTTGGAGAGGGTGGTGCTGGTGGATCAATCAACCTTACGTACCGTCTCGGCCATTGTATGAAGATGTTGATTGCTTGTCCAAGCTTCTCTATACCCTCAGAGGTCGGGATGTCTATGAAGTCGTCTTCATATCGGCTCTCGACTGTCAACACTTCCACCCTAGAGTATGCATCTTGCATGTCAACAGTATAGAATCTACGTCCTGGGATAGCATTACCTGGGGCCACTTTCTTTGTATGTTAATTCTTAAGGCCATAGGATATGACCAAGGAACAAGGCCAAGGTCTATCAATATCATCAACTGGATAATGGTCCATATTTGTCGTTGACGCTATACTGCTTCGAAAGGGCATAGATTGTGTGGCCATCTCTTGGCGCTCCAAGGGTTGAGTTTGTACAAGCTGCATATGCGAAGGAGCTTGTGAGGACATTTGTTGAGCAGACCCTGCTCCCACCAACCACTTCATCACTTTAGGATCAGGATTTGTACAGAAGTCTTCCATCATATCCCTAAACTTTTGCGGGCTGCTGCTCATAAAATCTTTCATTTCCTCCTTATGTCAGTCTCTTTTCTTATACATGCCTTTCCACTCATACCAAATCCTTCTTTCCAGCTACTTCTAGAGGAGAATCCCCGTACACGTCCTGGATGCTCGGGGTTATCTAGAGCATGGGTAAGGATGTCCCTCTCCCTCTGTGACTTGAAGGCGCCTTTCTTTTCCAGCTTTGATGCTTCCAAAACCTTGTCAGTAACTTCTTTAATCACATCAGGACAGGACATCACATCGCTCTCACTGTTTGCCTTCCGGGCGAGAAGCCAATTCGCAGTCCTTTCAGGCACTATGTCGGTCAATTCCAAATGGCCCTCTCTCCTCTTTGTATCATCTTCTGTCCTCCATTTAGGAATCTTGGCCTTATAACCACCAGTGCCAAGGTAGTGGTGATACTTGTTCCTCTTCATGAGTTCAGAGGCGGCTTTGCTCTTAGCCTTGGCATCACCTGATTCTCTCATCACGCGAAAACATGCTCACTGAGCCTCTGTGATTGGGTACCGCTTCATCTGGTCCCGTCCCTTTTGCAACCACTTTTTATTCATATCGTGCCTATAGCTCTGAAATGATATTGCCAACTGCTTCATGACATAATCCTTGGCCAAATCATGTGTACCCTCCAGGGAAATAAACCGAGTGCATAAGCGATTCCAGCAAGTGGTCCTTTTCACATCTGGCACCATACTCCAATCACTCCAAGTGATATCAAATTCCTCCTTTACTAAAAATCCAATTGTGGCCCTAAATTTGGGTAGCGCCTCTAGAGGTGCTAAGGGCTCTCCGCGTGGACTTAACTCTATAATCCTATAAACTTCTTGTGGAAATCTATTCCTTCCTCTGTCTCCTCGTTCCCGATCACTCTTTTTCGTTTTACTTCTTGGCTTCAAGGATGTCCCAGTCATTTGAGGCGTCGTGTCCTTGTGAACATCTTGTTCTTCTGCCTCCATTTCGGCAACAACTTGAGAGAACACCTCCCATCAATTCAATTGTTAGGTACATACATATATACACATGTATTCTCTTGTATAGACACTCTACTATAATATATACCTCATCATCATCCAGATTAGCTTGAGGCTCGTATGTCGGGTCATGTAACAACTCTAGATGAGCTTTCTAGCTCTAGGGATTCACGTGGTGATACGCTCGGGCTCCTATAAGTGTCAGATCCAGAGGTGTCGGATCCTAGTGTTTCTATCTAGGCTTCAGCATTTGATAGAGTACTCATCTGCATGGAATACAAGTATAAACATATCCTAACTAACAAATAATTAATTACTAAATAATTAACAAAACTCTAATTAAGAAACCCTAATTAAACAAATAATTAATTATTAATTAATTAATTAACAAATAATTAACTAACAAACCCTAATGAAGAAACCCTACTTAACAAGTAATTAATTAATAAATAATTAACAATTAACTAACAGCGCAGCGGCTCACCTCAGCGGCGGCGCGGAGGTCCGGTGACATCTCAGCGGCGGCGCGGAGGTTCGGTGACCTCTCAGCGGCGGCACGGAGGTCTGATGATGTTGCGGCAGCGCATAGGCTCCCCTCGGTGGCGGGTGCGCGGAGGCGGCGCCGGTGACAGGTGGTGGCGCGCGATGGTGGATTTTGGAAGCCTGACGGCGTTTTTTCGTCAAAATCGCGCCACCACACTTAGAAATTTTCGCGTCCCATGCGCAGGAATTATATTTGAGTCGATTTATACAGGCGGTTGACTTTGACAGCTGACGGACGTCCTGGACAACCGCCAGTGTTAATCTTTTACACATTGAGAGCCGTCTGTATAAATATTTTAGTACACACCGCTCTCTAAGACAACCGCGTGAGCATCTCCTACAGTTTGCCAAAAATCACTTGGTAAATGTTATGTTTTGGCAAGTTGCGAAAAGATTATGACAAGTTAAAAATAGACTCTTTCTAATAGTTCTCTATTTTTAACTTGGCAAAATATAAAAAGAAAGGCCCACCACTATGCTGTTGACCGGTATCCCCTCACGCCGTGGTGTTCGTCGCGTACGAAGACAGGGCGCCGCCGCCGCAGGAGGCACTCCATCGGCTTCTGGGCCCCATTGATCTAACATATCCTAGCGCAGCCTATCAAGGGCCTTCTTGTTCACGAGATGACGAAGAACGGAGATGGGAAAGGGAAAGAAGACGTGCGCGATGGAAGGAGTCCAGTCACGTGCGCGGGAAGGAGTCCTAGACCGGCCGTGGGAAGGAAGCCGCGTCAACCGCGCGAAGACCGATGCGAAGTTGCGAACCTCGATAGGCACATGTATATTTACGCGCTGGAGGAGGAGATATGCCATGTTGGATAAATAAGAAGTCTAGATAGCAAACTGTTGGAGGCTTTTTTTTGTTTTGCTAAATTTTTGTGGATGGCAAGTTGAGATAGCAAACTGTTGATATTGTTTCAAAAAATAAATAATCTGTAACAAGTTGTAAAAATATCATAAAATAGAAAAGCAATACTTTGTTAATTAATTTACTTAGTAATTAATGGTTTGTTAATTATGATTGTTTCAAAAATTAAATAATCTGTAATAAATTGTAAAAATATCATAAAATAGAAAAGGAATACTTTGTTAATTAATTTACTTAGTAATTAATAGTTTGTTAATTATGATTGTTTCAAAAATTAAATAATCCGTAATAAATTGTAAAAATATCATAAAGTAGAAAAGGAATATTTGTTAATTAATTTACTTAGTAATTAATGGTTTGTTAATTCTTCATGTTCAAAATAGAAAAGGAATACTTTTTCTTACAACTTTCTATAATCATGCTCTTCATGTGACAAAGATGTATAATTAATAGCATAAGGTATAAAACAAATGGAAAATGTAAACATGTTGCTTAATAAGAAAGAATAGCATAAGGTACAAATGATAGGTGATACATGAGTTACATGAGTAATGACAACATATAGAATCTAGCGTGCTACAGTCCTTTCTTGTCCATCGTGGCGCACCCATGGCAATGAGGTTTGTGGGATACTTTTGTCAACATTTATTATGTTCTGTTGAAAGTTTGTAAAAAGAGACATCTCGCTAAACTGGTTAACATCCTCCAAATCCATTACACCATCAACTCCTATAATTTGTTGCTTTCCAAAGATAGCTACATGCTTTGGTTTCTGGGTACTTTTCTTTTCATCCTTAGAAAGGATTTGTTCCACATAGAAGACTTGTTCAATACGGTTAGTAAGGATCCACGGATCATCTTTGTAACCTACTTTACTTATGTTAAGAACTCTCTGACCATAGTTATCCATACTGACATGTTTATCTTAAACCCATCAGCATCGGAACACTAGAATCTACAAGCGTGGACCATATTCTACCTCCCATATGTCATCAATGAACCCAAAGTATGTAGTTGTTTCACCAGTTGCATCATCTATAGCCTCATATCGAACACCACTATTCTGTGCCATGCTCTTGGTGTCCCTATAGCTGGTGAAAAATGAAAACCACTAATGTCATAGCTCTGCCATGATGTGACCTGGCTTGATGGTCCAGATGCTAAAATCTTGATGGTTTCTGATTCCTCTGTCATGTCCAAATCCTTTAACCATGTGGTGAAGTGACGCTTGTGTTCCTTGTGTGTACCCAATCACTAGTGCATCCTGGATTCTCCTCACGAAGCTCTTTCATGTCCTGCTCAATGAATGGGTCCATTATTATGAGTTGTTGTAGTATGCTGTAATGTGCCTCTAGGACTATGTTGTAATCTGGCGGGATGAATAATTTCCGTCCCATCCTCCCACGTCCATCAAGCCTTCCCTCATGTCGCAATGGAGGCAAACTAATTGATACCTGCTCTTTTAGGAGATGATTATATAATGGTCTTCCAAACTCAATGGCCTCTGTAGTGTACGCCTCTATCATGGAACCCTCCGGATGAGCACGATTTGACATATAGTCACTCAATGTTGACATGAAACGCTCATACATCCACATTTCATGGAAATACATGGGACCCAATGCCTCTATTTGAGGCACCAAATGAGCAACAAGGTGTACCATGATATCAAAGAATGATGGGGGAAAGCACATCTCCAACTAGGTCAATATCTCTACAGCAAATTTCTGTAGGGACTCTAACTCATCACAGACAATTACCTTCTCAGATATCTTATTAAAGAAGTAGCACAACTGTGTGATTGCCATCTTTAAGAACACTAGATTTATAGCCCTGATGGCGATAGGAAGAAAAGTGGTCAGCATGACTTGACAATCATGTGAGTTGTAGTTGGTGAGTGTAAGGTCTTTCATCGACACAAGACTCCTTATGTTGGAGCAGAAACAAGATGGAACTTTTAAATTCTTCAACCACACACACATTGCATGTTTCTCCTCTCTGTTTAAGTTATAGCTTGCTGCCTGTAGATGGTACTTCCCATTCTATAGGAGTATAGGGAGAAGTTCTTTTCTGATCTTTAAATGTTGTATGTCCAAATGTGAATTGAGACCTTCCTTTGTCTTGCTCTTTATGTCTAGCAAGGTTCTAATTACGCTTTCAAACACATTCTTCTAAACATGCATACCATCGATCGCATGTCGTACGTCCAAGTCTTTCTAGTACGATAAGTACTTGAAGAAAATAGACTTCTTCTTGAATGTGTCCACTACATTTGTCTTCACAACCTTTCTTGGTTTCCCATATTTGGTCTTCTTTCCAAAAACAAACTTCACATTCTCAACTATCTTGTACACTTTATGCCCTTTACTACAACCTCATGGAGGAGTAGATTTTGATTCGTCAATATTGTTGAAGTACTTATTCATCTTTTGTAAGCAGTACTTATGGCCTGCCGGTAGCCATCTTCTATGCCTCATGTACACTATCTTGTTAGATGCAGGAAGAGACATGTGCCATGTTCCATCTATGCACTCTACACAACCAACCTTTCCCTTGAACTGGCCTGATAATGAGAAGATAGGAGGGTAATCATTAATTGTGACAATAATAATTGCTCTCAGTGTGAATGTCTATTTGTGGAACGCATTAATCATGTCCACACCTACTTCCCATAGTGTTTGCATGTCTTGCATTAAGGGCTCTAGAAATACATCCATATCAACTCCAGGTTGTGTAGGTCCAGAAATAAGAATGGTTAGCAAAAGATATTTTCTCTTTTGACACAACCATGAAGGAAGGTTGTATATTGTTAGGATCACCGGCCATGTGCTGTGTGTTCTGCTCCTTTCACCAAATGGATTCATTCCATCATTATTCAGTGCAAACCTTACATTCCGTGGATCATCAACAAAGTCCGAATATTTCTTATCGAAATCTTTCCATTGCTTTGCATCGGCTGGATGTCGTAACTTTCCATCATATTTCCTTTCATCAGAAGCATGTCAGGTCATAAGTTCCGCGTCTTTAGGGTTTGCAAACAAACACCTCAAACGATCAACGACGGGGAGATACCATATCACCAAAGCAGGAATTCTTCTCAATGCATAATAGTCCACATCTTCATTGCTACTAGGCTTTGAGCGTTTGTCTTGTTTAGTCTTTGTTTGGGTCTTCTTTCGCTTCCTCCCTATACAAACAGAGGCTAGATTCTCTTCCTCCCAATAATCTTTGTTCGTCTTGTACCTACTGGCACCACAGTTTGGACAGCTGTCTAAGTCTTTATACTGATCACCCTGATAAGAATACAATGATTTCTACATGCATGTATCTTCTCAACACCTATCGTAAGTGCACTGACTAGCATTTTTGCATAGTATGTGTTAGGAGGCACTTTGTTTCCTTAGGAAGAAGGTCTCCAAGTACACGAAAGAAATCATTGTAGCTAGCATCGGACCAACCATGTCTAGCCTTCATCGTCAAGAACTAAAGAACAACACGTAATGTCGACCACTGTTTGGTACAACCTTTCGACTCGTTGTACAAAGTGTCCTCTGCTGCCTTCTTCAATGCTTACATTCCCTTCATGAATAATATTGATGGATCCGCACAACGGTTCATTATTGCCTCTAAGAAATCTGCATCTTCAACGGCATCTATGTTAGCATGCTGAGTTTCATTGACATCAGACGTAGCATTATGAGTTTGATTGACATCTGGCACAACATGATGGGTTTCATTGACATCTGGCATATCATGACATTCATTAAGAGGTGGCATTGGACCCTCCAAATTGATGTTAGTTGCAGTGTTGTCAGTTGTCCGCATATAAGGTGCAGAACTACCCTCACCAAGTTTTGTCTAAATCAAGTAGTCCTCCATAAATCCTCTGCAAACCAGATGGGAAGTGATTGCTTCTACATTGTCAAATACCACAATATTTTTGCATTCTGCGCATCGGCAACATATGTGCTTCGCCTTTCTTCTCTGAGCATGTATCTTTGCAACAACAATAAATTTTTGGACCTCCACTACATATGATGGGTCCAATCTTGATAAGTTGTACATCCATAATGACCTCTCCATATTTAGTTGTAGTTAGTTAAGAACAATGTAGGTCAAACTAAAAACAAAACTAATATAACCCCCGAAAACAATCATAACTAACATACTAACCTCCCTCAATTAAATGGAGATGAAAACCTACACCTTACAGAGTTTACAATTTATGGAATTTAAATATTTGTTTAAACTTATTTTCATAATTATAAGGAACAATTGAATAAAATTTAGGAATAATTCAAGGATTTCTATGTTAATCTTTACTTTTTAATCAAACATGCCTTAATATAACAATATTTCATAAATTTACGCACAAAGATTTTAAAAAGTATTCCTTTGCCTTTTTATGATTTTCAACTTTTTAATGTATGAATTTATAAAGTGTTATTCATCTAAAAAAGAAAAGCTAAAACTGAATCAAAAATATAAACTTTAAAATGTGCTCATCATTACTCTATTGCAGAGATCTACTCACAAGAATTATGAAAAATATTTATTTTCTATTTTTTTAACTTTATACAATTTACTATAAATTTACATAAAAATTTAGCTAAAACACTCTCTCTCTTGCCCTATGAACCCTAACCCTAAGCAAGAATGCATGATGAACCCTAGATCTAGAGCACCTCCAATACAAGAATTGAACCAAAGAATCACTAAAAAATAGCATCAAGGACACTAACTAACCTTTTGGAAGTTTCACCAAAGAAATGAAGATCAAAACCTCCCCCTTGGAAACTGTAATTGTCTGGTCCGCCACCGTGCATAGCTCACGGGAGTAACTGTTATTGTCTGGAGGTGGACGAAGGGTATTTATAGCAAGCTTAACACAGATGGTTCATAAAGAGGGCCGCCTATGTAAATAAATTAGCACAAGCGGTCCTCTATACAAACCGGCTATGTAAAAAGGCATATTTATACAGGCTGTCACATTACGACATCCGCCTGTGTAAATGATATTTACATAGGCGGTTGTTATTGTAATCTACCTGTATAAATGGACAGTTTACACAGGCGGTTGAGTTACGAAAACCGCCTGTGTAAACTCATTTACACAGGCGTTCGCTTGTTGGCCCCAATAAATTTTTTCTACTAGCGCCATGATTTTGTGAGCCGCCTGTGAAAAAAAAATGCCAGCGAAAATGAATTTTGTACTAGTGTTATCAAGAAACAAACATTACCACTTAGATAGTCATTAACGTTTGAGGATTTACTTTGATACCTGTTATGCAATTGGGTGGGGGGGGGGGGGGGGCGGGGGGGCTCGAAGAAATACTTTTGATGTCATGTTGAGTGGTCGGTTTTAACCGTTACATGCGTCTCATCGGTCCTACTACACGTCTACACTCCTACGCAGTGCTGCAGGCCTGCAGTGCCTATCACGCGGTGAGAAGTGAGAACACTGGCCAACTGGCGACAGTGATTTACTAAATCAGATAAGAGGAAGGAAGTCGTAATCGCCGCTTCTTTTTTCAGGACTCCCGTGCCTTTCCGCAGCGCACTAATCACGGAATGTCACATGTGTACACCTTGACATATAGCACCAGGGGCGAAGCCACGTTCATCTTGCCTGGTGCACCGGCACCAGGGTAAGAGAAAAATTACCATTAACTTGATAAAATTTCACCATATATTGCTACCAAATTATGTATGTCTCCTTATAAGTGCACCATCATGAATTTTGAGTTGGCTTCGCCCCTGTATAGCACCCGATAAAGCGGAATCCTTCTTCCTTGTTGCCGCTTGCAGTTAGCTCATTGCTGCCCAAGGTTCTGATTTTTGAAAGACAGAAAACTCTGTGTACGCCAAACCCTGCATTTCCGGGTGGAATTTAGTAGTTAAATCCCACACTTGTGCACAGCATGGAAAAACTTACTACTAGTACTAGTACATAGGAGTAGTTGCATAACATGTTACTCATTCTAAACGATTGCACTCTTATTTACACTTGAAGGCTCTCCCTCAGTTTCCTCAATACATGTCACTCCGTTTTCAGAACTACAAAATGCATGAACGACACATAGAACACCTAGCTCGTCATCGAAGTGATGATTGGATGACCTCAGCCGCTCAGCGCGGTTCGATCATTGTGATGGAGACATCGTTGATGGACAGCGGAGACATCGTGGACTCGGTTTTCGTCGTGAGTGGCGGCGCCATCAGGGAGATGTTCCTGAGCCGCGTGAAGAGGGGCGGCATGGCTGGCTCAGGGAGCTTCATGTGGTCGCTGATGAGCATGAGCAGGACGTTGGACATGGTCGGCCGGACGTCGGGGTTCTCCTGCACGCAGAGCAGGCCGACGTGGTAGCACCGCCACGCCTCGTCCTTGGAGTAGGATCGCCCCAGCGACGGGTCCATGAACTCGCCCGCGCGATCTTCACTCCACAGCTTCCATCCCCGTCGTCAACATATATATATATATATATATATATAGCTTGGTTAACAACTCCGTTCAGATCACTGAAATGGATGTAGGTTCAGAGTGGTACGGTAGGGTACATCTTGGATGAGGGACTGCTGGTGCTCCTCGAGGTACAAGGCGCCGTTCCGCTGCCCGCTCAGGATCTCCAGCAGGAGGACTCCGAAGCTGAACACGTCGGACTTCACCGAGAAGACGCCCTCCAACGCGAACTCTGGCGCCATGTACCCGCTGCATATATATATGCATCGCATTTGCAGAACAGTTAGGGCCTAGCTTAGGAGAGCATTTCAGTAGGGTGCGTCCAGTTTGATATGATTTAATTTACTAGGTCCCGACGACGCGGCCCGTGTTGATCCCGTCGGAGTCGTCCTCGAAGATCTTGGCCATGCCGAAGTCGGAGATCTTGGGGCTCATCTTGTGGTCGAGGAGCACGTTGCTGGCCTTGAGGTCCCGGTGGACCACCTTGAGCAGCGAGTCCTCGTGGAGGTACAGCAGGCCGCGCGCGATGCCCAGGATGACGTTGTGCCGGGTGCTCCACCCAAGCTGCGCGCTCTTGCTCCGATCTGCGAACGAACCAGCCAGCATCTCATTAACTTACCACCAGTGCTACTGCTGATCAACCAACCAAATCAGTTGCTGTGAGTGAACACTAATTTAATTTGGACAATTAATGGTCTCGTTGCGCTGTGTGCGTCAAGTTACTCCTCAGTAGTGTAAATAGTACAGTCAATCAACCTCGAAATTAATTAGTGGATGAGCTCGTACTAGACACTACAGAACATGGAATTTATGGCGTGATGACACCACGCCCACCTACCGTGAGAGTGAGCTACAGCTACCTGGCCATGGCCCCTGGCGCTGCCCGTACCAGAACAGAGGATGATGACAACAAGGAGGAGACCTGAGCAAGAGCAGAGCAGCCCTTTGCTGGTTCGCTTACCGAAGAGGAAGGCGTCGAGACTGCGGTTGGGGAGGTACTCGTACACCAGTAGCTTCTCGTCGCGCTCGGCGCACCAGCCCAGCAGGCGCACCAGGTTGCGGTGCTGCAGCTTGGCGATCAGCTCCACCTCGTTACGGAACTCCGCCGCGCCCTGCCGCGACCGCGCCGACAAACGCTTCACGGCGATCTCGGAGCCGCCGCTCAGCACGCCCTGTGTTGAATTGCAAAGCATGCATGAACAAATGATGCTGGAACTGTGGCCACAGAGATCTTGGGCTGCTTGATTTCTCACTCTGTAGACCGGGCCGAAGCCGCCCTCGCCGAGCTTGTTGGCCTTGGAGAAGTTGTCGGTGGCAGCGAGGATGGAGGCGAGGTCCATGAGCGGCAGGTCCGAGCTCGACCGCGGCCATAGGCTGTCCAGCAGGGATCTCCGGATGGCTGTATTAAACAAATCATCATTCACCCAAGATTTCAACTAATAATTAGAACACACGCAGCGGACGGAAAGAAAGCAGAGAAGAAGCTCAGCAGAGCTCAGTTCACCATTGCGCTTCCGCCACCGCCAGCAGTAGACGCAGTAGAGCAGCGTGCAGACGATGACCGTCACCAGCACGCCCACCATGATCCGCATCGCGTCAGGGCTGGAGCTCGAGCCGTGGGACGCCCCGTCCCCGGCCGGAGCCGGGGCCGTTCCCAACAGCCGGCGGTGGCCACCAAGATGAGCCATGCTTCTACCAGCAGAGACTTGTTAGATCCTGCTCTCTCGGATGCTTCTGGGCGCGTGCACCGTTCCAAGAAAACGGATGGAATGGAGTTGATGGGGGTACGGGCAGCGCTAAGTGTGGAAGTGAGGGGCACGCAACGGGAGTACGGGACGGAAGTGGGGAGGAAAGGAGGTGAGAACGGGGAGAGAGGCGAGCGGAGCCGTGTGAGCCGAGCGCGACCGCGGTGGCGTCCTGTCCTGTCAACAAGTCACAAGTGAGTGTGTCACCATCGTCAAGCTTGGCCTTTTGTCCTGTCAGCACCTGCAGTCGGCGGATACGTTTGACCCAGCGACAGGTGATGCGCGTGCCTATCCGCAGCCTTGCGAGTGTGTCTCAGCCTGCGCGTTATTCGGTCCCAACAAAAACAGGCGCTGATCACTTCAAAAAACGCGGAGAATTTCGGTTTGGGTAATTCGGTTCGGAACCGAAAAAATTCAAAATGTAATAAACATCTCATTCAATTACAAATTTCGGTAGCATTTTGCCTATAGTCAACAGTGGCAATTTAAAGAGGGCAATTTAAAGAGCAATGCAGCATAAAACAACAGCACAACACATATTGGTTTCGGTTCCGTTGAGTTTTTGGTTTTCGGTTTTTGTGTCCAGACTGACTTGCGACGGGCAGGAGAAAAAATGACCTCAAAGGGAATCAGGTTTATTGAAACCTGGTGTCTCTTCTATACTACCGGAGAGCCGGCCTTTGCTATGTGTCCGGCCGTTTGCCGTGAGCAACACACGGTAAAGGTCGGGTTTGTCATGTGTGCCCACGCATACTGCAAACGCCATGCACACGGTATACCTGGCCTTTGCCGTGTGTTGCATACGGCAAACACCAGGCACACGGCGAACTCAAACGTTTGCCGTAAGCAACACACGGCAAAAACAGGACACACGACAAAAGCTAACCCATACTAACGTCCACCCGCAGCCGTCAACATTTATCGTGTGCGACCCTTAGGCACACGGCAAAGCCTGGGTTTGCCGTGTGCTTAGGCTGGCACACGACAAACACAAACTTTGTCGTGTGCTAGGGGTGCGGCACACGACAAACAATTTGTCTTTTTTTTACACTTTGCCCCTCCAAATTTTCTTCTCTACATACTCACCATTTGTAACTCCACACTCAAATTCCATAAATTTCGAAACATGTTTGCTATATTTTTGCAATTAACATTATTTATTTTCATTTTTCCAGATGCGTTCAAATTTAAACTACGAGTCAGTGAAATAGTTAGAAAAATATCAAGAAAAATAATATTCATGTTACCCAACCCTGTCTGAGAACACACATCGGAAACGAAAATGACTTTTGAATGTCGTGGTTAGGAGACACGACGCCGAACGTGCATCGGTATTTTTCAAAAATTCTAATGAATGCTATTTTATTCCGTAAATTCTGAAACTTGTACATATGTCATGTTATCATACATAGAGGCCATAGAAAAAGTTTGGGAAGATTTCGAACAAGTTGTCATGTATGAGTATAGAACCTAGACAATCTCCGAAGAAGTTTCACAAAGAGTGAAGGAGCATGACTTGGAGTAGATTCGACTTTCATATTTGAGTTTGATTTCGAAACATTTTCTATAGGCATTACACCACATAGGTTGTGTCGTGTCCAAATTTGAGAATTTTTCGGAATCGTTTACTATTTGTTAATTATTTTCAGCATTTTAATTTAAATTTTTAAAATTTGAATTTTTTAAATAACCTTGGATGGAAAAACTCTCTATATAAACTTTGTAGATCTCAAAAAGTTATGAAACTTTGTAGTTGACAACTTTTTGTTTTGGAATCATCTTGTCATGCAAAAACTATGTTTGAATTTCTCAAATTTGAAATTCAAATTTTATAAACGACCTCGGATGGAGAAACTCCCTAAATAAAAATTGTAGATCCCAAAAAGTTATGAAACTTTATAGTTGACAACTTTTTGATTCAAAATCATTTAGGACCTCAAATTATCAATTTACACATAATTTGATAAAATATTTGAGGAACCAAAATGTAATATAAACACAAGTCATAGTGTGGTGCAGTGGTTAAGAGTGAAAAAATGCAAGAGAGAGGTCTTGGGTTTGAATCCCATGGGCCGCAAAAAAAATTAGGACTTTGGATTTTTTGGTTGGGGTTTGTCGGGTGCCCAATCCTAGCACACGGCAAACATTGAGACTTTATTGTGTGCCTGCATGGTGACACACGGCAAACCCTGCCATCAAGCCGTCTCCCACCGTTCGTTATCTTTTTTTGCCATGTGTCAAGATTGACTCACGGCAAAGTTTTGCCATGTGACTTTGTTGTGTGCCTGCATGGTGACACACGGCAAACCCTGCCATCAAGCCGTCTCCCACCGTTCGTTATCTTTTTTTTGCCATGTGTCAAGATTGACTCACGGCAAAATTTCGCTGTGTGCCCACAATTTGGCTGTGAGTAAAGCTAAAGTTCACCGTGGGAGAGTTTATGGTGTGTTATTTGTCGTGGGCAACACACAGCAACGCACACGGCAAACCCCTCCTATCCGGTAGTGCTATATGCGTAATGCTGGACGTTATATAAAAAAGTCTCTCAAATCCAAAGAATCAACCAAGGCTTATTTAGTTCTATCTAAAATTTAATTATTTTTCAAGATTTCCCGCCACATTAAATTTTTGGAAACATGCATAGAGCATCAAATGTAGACGAAAACAAAAGCTAATTGCACAGTTTGACTGTAATTGACGAGATAAATCCTTTGAGTCTAGTTGGTTCACAATTGGACAACAATTATCAAATACAAAAAAAATGCTATAGTTACCAAATCTAGTTTTCGGAGCTAAACAATGCCCTAGCTAATATTTTATACATCAAAATCTAATTTTTTTTAACATAAAGGAGCGGGGAAAAAAGTCTGAAATTAAGTTGGTGTTTCAAAGATCCTATCATATTTTCTTAGAAAGAACTCCTGTCACCCTGCAGCCCTCATTTCACAGTATCACCCCCTCTTCTTTTTGTCCTCTCTCTCATCTACCTATCATGGTCGTTCTTCCCTAGCTCCTCTCCATGTAATCTCCACAACACTATTGCTCAAGCATGGAAGCCACGTGGCTTGTGTGGCATAAGGGGGCATGTGATGCCACATGAGATTAGGTGGCATGTAGATTAGGTGGACCTCACCGTCCCTCACCGTGGCCATGTTGGGAGATGAAGGAAGAAGCGCTAGCTCCTTAATACCCCCTCCCCTTTGCTTCGTGCACTGCCTCCATGTTAGCATGAGTGTTGTTGTTGCTCGAGCATGGGAAATCATGTCACCTCTTCCCCTTGCGACATGGGAGAGTAGGTGGAGTAGTTAAGATCTGGCACCATGCAAATTGTGTGGAGTAACCTTCATCGTCCTCCATGCCTCCCCATAAAAGGATGAAGGTGAGAAATATCGAGGCTTTCATGTCCTAGGTTTTGGTGAGGGTGGATTTGTACTCAAGCTCATGCATGGGCGTTTGGATGCTTTGGGGCAGAAAGGAAGCAGATGAACCAGCAAGTGTGACCCAAGTTTGAAGATGACAAGGAGTCAGAGCAACACAAGCCCACACAGTGCCATAAGCAAAGCTGCTCTCCATGTTTCCATTAGTCATGAGGTTCTAGGGTGGAATGTGGTCCACAAGAATGGTGTGTTGGGACAGGATCTGCTAGTTGTACGGCCACAAAGAGATTAGTTGACCATGGCTAATAGGAACAGTGAGCACATGCTGATCCATGTGCTCTAGGAGAGGGATGAAGCTTAGAACGAAGAAGATACCCTTAAGGCCCAACAGCTACAGCTAGAGCAGTAGTTGGCCAATGCTGAGGAGTATAATGACAATTTGCATGAGGAAGTGCATCAGCTACACACTTAGCTCCACCCTATGTTCCTCTTGGTGTGGCTGAAATGGATTGTGAGGAAGAAGAGGAAGATCCAGAGATGGAGGTTGTTGTTGACGGTAGATAAGTCCTCTATTTAACTGTCAAAATAACATGAGAAAGAACATAAACCAGAATATCATAAAGCTATAGGGGTTATCACTAACAGAATTTCACAAGTTTTGGTGTTTGTCTATTTCTGCAGGGGGTTATTGGAATAAGAACAAAAGGAGGTCCACATGTCAGAATTACATAGAGAGACGACCCCATCGGTAACTCAGGAATACTCTAGAAGACACAAGAAGGCAACCCTACAAAGTGGGGCCCACTTGGAAGCCACATAGGGGCGAGCACCTAATGGCCAGGGGCGGCCGCCCGGGGCTCTCAGCCAATCAGCTTGAACCTCATGGATCCTACTGAAAGGTCCTAATATGGCTAGAGAGGGTGAATAGCCTATTTAAAAATTCTACAAACTCACTAGAGCAAGAGGTTAGTAAATAACAAAGCAAAGCTTTTTGCTCTAGCTCTAATGGGGTGTTTGCAAGCCACCTATCCAACAATTCTAGTTGATATGAACACTAGGCACACAAGAGCTATGTCACTACAAGCTACACTAGTGAACTATGCTACACAAGACAAAGTAAGCAACTAAATTAATTACACTACTTTGCGGTAAGTAAATGAAGAGGATGAGATATTTATACTGCCGCATAGGGGATGAAGC
The DNA here is from genome assembly GCF_000003195.3 of Sorghum bicolor. Classification (NCBI taxonomy): domain Eukaryota; kingdom Viridiplantae; phylum Streptophyta; class Magnoliopsida; order Poales; family Poaceae; genus Sorghum; species Sorghum bicolor. The sequence continues at coordinate 21,882,143 of NC_012879.2, forward strand.
AATGACCAATGTATGAACAATCAATCACTAGGAGAATGTCAATCAAACACAATTGAGAAACCGATTTTTCTCCCGAGGTTCACGTGCTTGCCGGCACACTACGTCCCCGTTGGGTCGACCAACACTTAATGGTTCGGTGGCTAAGAGGTGTAGCACGAACCTCGTCCTCAGTAGGACACAACAAGAGCTTACCCACAAGTGAGGTAGCTCAATGACACAAGTAGTCCACTAAAGTTGCCTTTGGCTCTCTGCTAGGGTAGGCACAAAACCCATCACAATCACCAAGAGATGGCCATGAACAATCACCAACTCGTGCCAATGGCCCTCCGCTATGCCAAGCCGTATAGGTGGTGGCAACCACCAAGAGTAACAAGAAAACTGCAGCCAAATCGATTCCCAAGTGCCACTATGCAATCACTCAAGTAAATGCTCTTGGAATCACTCCCAATTTCACAAGGATGTTTAATCTATAGAGGAGATGAGTGGGAGGAGTTTGCTTAGGCTCACAAGGATGTTAAGTATGCTAGAATGCCAAGAGAGTGAGCTCCAAGCCAGCCAACACGTATTTATAAGCCCCTCAAACAAATTGAGCCGTTAGCTCATTCACTAGGCAAAACATGGGGCCACCGGACGCACAAACCCTGTGTCCGATGCTAAAAGCCCAAGTTTAGTTTTGGTAATTAATGACAGGATGCTGATCTAGTCTTATCCCTAGTTGCTGCATGTCAAGTCGGGCCTTCTCCCCATCCTTACATTTACCTTCTAATTCTAGCAGAGTGCCTAATATAGACTCACATATATTTTTCTCAATGTGCATAACATCCAAATTATGCCTGATGAGCAAAGAAGACCAGTATGGGAGCTCAAAAAAAACTCTTCTTCCTCCAGTTGTGCCATGTTTGATCATCATCACACTTCCTTTTTTTGTCAATGTCTTTCCAAAACTCACTTGTTCAAAACTTTCATACTGCTCAAGTACCTATTCACCAGTAAGTGGTACTGGTGCCTCCCTGGTTTTTCGACCATGTTGTTGAAGCTGACCATGTTCTGGCGCCATGCATGGTCCAAGGGCAAGAAACGTCGACTTCCCATGTAGTTGTGCTTTCTCCCATGCTTCAACCACAAATAATCAATATCTTTGTGGCAATATGGGCATGCAAACTTTCCTTTTGTGCTCCAACCAGATAGCATAGCATATGCTGGGAAGTCATTAATTGTCCAAAGTAAAATAGAACGCAATTTAAAGTTCTTCCTAGTTTGTGCATCCCATGTTGTAACACCGTTTTCCCATAGCTCCTTGAGCTCCAATACAAGGGGCCTCAAATATATGTCAATATCCATTCTACGAGATTTTGGACTGGGATCAACATTGACATAAACTAGTTACATTGTTTCTGACACAACCAAGGAGGGAAATTGTATGGTATTAGGACAACAAGCCATATGGAGTACGTTGTACTTTGCATCCCAAAGGGATTGAAGCCATCAGAAGCAAGACCCAGCCTAACATTACGAGCTTCTTTTTCAAACCAGCTATATTTTTCATCCACAAGCTTCCATGCCTTTGAGTCAGCAGGGTGACGCATTTTTCGATCATTGAACCTCTCTTTCTTATGCCATTGCATGTCCTCCAATGTGCTCTTCGACATATACATTCTTTGCAGCCGAGGAATAAGAGGAAAGTAGAATAGGATCTTCACTAGAAGCCGCTTCTTGAAAGTAGCACCATCCGAGGTGTTCTCGACAACTATCCACCTAGACTCCCCACATGCGGGGCATTCTTGCAGCTTTTTGTTTTCTTTGAAAAATAACACACAATCATTCTTGCAGGCGTGTATCTTGACATAGTCCAAGCCTAGATCTCGAACCACCTTTTGAACTTTATCCTGGCCTTCAGGGAGAATCCTTGAGAACAATTTAAGTATGGCCTCCAACATGCATTACTAATACCATACATGCACTTTATCTAAAAAAGTTGCACGATAAAAGAAACCTTAGTTGCCTCTTTGCATCCTGGATATAATTCCTTCTTTGCCTCCTCTAATAATTTCAAAAATATCTTTGCATCCCTATTTGGTTTGTCATCTTGGCTTTCTCCATGTATAGAGGCACTGATAATGTTTCTAATCATAGTATTAGTGGCAGCAGGGTCATCGCTTATGTCTTCTTCATCGTCTTCTCCAAAATAAGGGGGTACTGCTTCATCATTGCCTACATCATCATCAATAGGTTGTTCATCTTCAGGTTCTATTATAGCTGGATTCAGATGAGGATTGACATTAGGATCCACACGTCCCGAAGCTGATAAAGAAGTTTGTTAGCCTTCAAATTCATTGATGTAACAATCAACAAACCCTTTAGAAACTAAATGAAGATGAATTTGAAACACGTCACTACATCTTGTCATGCATTGACATTGAGCACATGGGCACATAATAGATCCCCCAGCTTGCTTTGCTGATGTGCCAAAGGTTTCTACAAAACTTTAGAATTGTCTTCCACGCCTCTGAATGTCGAGGCAAGTGCATCCAACTCCTATCTTCGGGTGATGACATTGAGATCTGCATATAGATGAGCGCAACAAGATCGATCATGATCTAGCATGAAGTAGGGTTTAGGGTTTAGGTTGAGACAACATACGTATCAGTGGCGGCGCAGAGATGTAGATCGATGGATGTAGCTTCAAAGTTCCGATCCAGATCGACGACGAGGTTGCTTGGATTGGCGGCGCGAACAAATGCTTAGTGGAACAATCTGTAAGACTTGAGGTGTTGGGTTCAAAGCCTGGTGTGGGTGCTTTTTTTGCTATTAGTGCATTTTTGGAGGCAAAAAAATGGCAGCATAGCTAGGAATCGAACTTGGAACCGCACACGTCACCAGCCAAAAAAGGCAACAATCCAGGAATCGAACCTGGAACCACAACGCTCGTGAAGCCAACGTTTGCCACTCGACCTATGTTTGTTTCTCGTTTGGGATGCACCCGCACGTCCATTTAAAAAAGTCAAACATGTCCTAGTGACGCAGCGAAGAGGTCTCCATTTAAAAAAGACAAACTTGGATCTCAACTATATTTGTGAGAAAATAAACTAATCTCAACTTCATTAATGTGCATCGGTGAGGGTTATTTTCGTAACTAGCCGGCCCATATTAAGCACGGCCACCTACTCAGTGTGGTTTCACTCTTCTCGGCTTCCTCATCTCTTCTTCTTCCACAGTCGGTTAGGCGAGGGCTTTTGGCAAGGCAGATTGCGCGGTGGTGAGGCCTGGGGATGGAGCGTGGAACCTATGGCGACGGCGGCGACGGCGGCACTAGCCGGAGGAGGCTCCTTCATCATGAGGCAACGAAGGTGGTGAAGAAGCCAAGGCGCAACACCAACTGTTCCTTGGGTGGCGGCCCCATGGAGTCCAATACTGATTTCATGGAGGCGGCATCCACCTTCCCACGCCCAGCCACCGGCAAGGAGAAGACCCTCATCAGCGAGGGCGGCAACCAGAAGGGCTAGGTATGCTCCATCGTGACCTCGCCCAATCTCAAGGGGTTAGGTTTTATTTTTGTAGGGATTCTAAAATTAGTGTTGTTAATTAGGTTTATTAGGGTTCAAATTGAGATTATGGCATAATGTATTTGTTAGTTACTATAGTTCATTAGGGTTTCACTTTGGGAATGAACTGTGAATGCGAAGTTTAGTGTTTATTATGGGTTGATATGTATAGATCATATGTTTGGCGTACTGGATTTAGTTTATTTTTGTTAACATTATTGTAGTGATTATTTATGTTGTTAATTATTTATGCCTTAATGATCATAGTTTTGGCCTATATGCATTGTTAGTTTAATTAAAGTTTTGCCTTATATGTTTACAACCGTGATGCTTTCATTAATTTTGTACTTTATATATGATTTATGCTTAAATTGATTAGGTTAAAATCAAATTAATCTAGTTTTGTTGTAATTACTTTATGTTTATCATAAGTTTGTTGCATTAGATAAGCTGAAAATTCAACATATCATCAATGTTAGTTTTGCATGGTCATATTTAATTGTTTATCAATGATTGTTGCATATGATCGATTACAGGTGCCGACAGAACCAAAAGCTACTTTCCGCTTCTGGGCTGAAACTACAAAGCATCAGGTGCAAGAAGACATGGAGGACGTCTTTGAGAAGATAAAGAAGGAGCTGCAAACCGGGGAAGACAGTGCAACAGTCTGTGACAAGATGAAGCAGGAGGTGAAGACCAAGATTGATCATAATATGGAGCAGATGTGGATGAAGCTGCTTTGGGATTACAATATGTATGGGCACCTTTGGGCTAATGATGGAGCAGATTGATCTACTATGTAGGAGTAGACTTAGAATCTGAACTAGTAGGACTGTGGTGGTGCTGTTGGGAAGAAAAACTTTAATTAACTAAATAGATGTTAGTAAAAAATTTCAGTCTGCCCAAAGTTTTCTGTCCACCAATCCGCGTTCGTCCTAAATTTGCGTCCCTCCTGAACTCCATCCGTGGCTTCAATGTGGGTGGAAGAGAAAGAAAATAGAAACTTTTCTAAGGTTCCTAATGCAAAATCTTCTATATATATTAGAAACCTATTTAAAATAAAGAAAGTACAGGGATCAAGGTGCAAAATGTTTGTCCCCTATTTGTGTATTCATGGGGAGTGTTTGCTTGAGATTTTTTTTAGCTTCGACTGATTGTGGCCAAAAAGGCTAACACATTGCTTCCATTGGAAACGATTGGAAACGAGGAAAACTTACCAAAATAAGTGCCTTGACATCCGTATGTGTAGTAATTCATAGAAAAAAAATCAAAAATTAAAAAATAAATTTTGTTCGGCTCCACATATGTAGATCCATGTAGTAAAGAAAAAATATCACAAATTTTAGTATATTTGTTGCTGGAGATGCTTGTCTGTGCTTTTTAGTGTAAAATTGAAAATATAGTTATCTTGCTCCAATTATTATGAAAATTTTATAGTAGCCTATTTTAATGTGATGCTTGATTTGTGGGAAAAATTTTAGCACCATTCCTACATATCTCACCGATTTACTAATTTACCTAGATTTATGCTTGCTAAATAGTTTACAATCAATTTAAGTATGTAAAAAAATGCTTCCACTACCTTTGCACGATGTGTTGTTATGTCATATGAACACTTCATAAGCCTATGTGTTCATAATCTACATGCATTTAACTAATATATATCGTATTTCATAGGAATTCTAATCTAAATAAAAAAATAAAGCTAGCAACAAACTTCTCATATTTTAATATAATACTAGGGTATATTAAGAGGTAATATATAAGGTTTGCCTAATTTTTATTTTTAATATTATATAAATATGTCTCCAAGCTACATATTATTATAAATATTAACTATCAAAATAAGTTATGGGCTTTAAATTTTATAAAAAGGATAAATATAAATAGATATGTAATGTTATATCATCACTTTTCCATTTGATGTTTTTCTCCCGTTGCAACGCACGGGCATATTTGCTAGTATATAATTAAGTACTGGTACATTTTAAATATTTGTGGGCTAATGATATTTTTTGGCTTTTGTGTGTCACCAATTCTTTCTATGACTACTGCTAGGAGGCTACTACCAGGAGGGCTGCTGGCCGGCTCCCTGGTGCTGGGGGCGCCTAGGAGAGTATTAGTATAATGTGAGCATGTGTGTGTGTGTTTTGATGGGATGCACATAAGCTTCAATAGATTATATGACAATGTGAGCTAGTACTGAGGTTTGATGATTGTATGTGCATGACTCATGTCACTCTTTATTGCATAGAATTTTTTGTGACAATGTGAGCTAGTCCAAGATGACAAATTAATGCTCATTTACAGCTGTCTTCTATAACTTAAACAAAGAAATCATCTTCCTCGCTTTCTACCACTATAGCACAAGTCACCAGCAAAAAATGGAACCACACATGTCACAAGCAAAAAAAATCAAACCTAGAACCGCACACGTCACCAGGAAAAAATGGCAACAAGCCAGGAATCGAACCTACAACCACAGAGCTCATGAAGCCAACACTTGCCACTCGAGCTACATTTATTTCTCGAGGTGGAAGGCACTTGCAGCTCCATTTAAAGAAGGCGAACATGTCTAAAGAAAAAATGGAAAAATGGCTAAGGTGCCTAGAAAAATCTAAAAACTTGTTTGGTCACATAATTTAGGTGTGTAATGGTGAGGAAAAAGTTTCAACCAATTCTAATAAAGTGGTCATACACTTCCTTTACAGAGGCACTCATCTGTCACACATGTCCTAGTCACTTAGTGAGGAGATGTCCACCTGCCTAGGGATGTGTAGCACAACTTTCATGAAACCACTTGAAACTTTTTTGGGATGTTAATGTAGGTGTGTAATGATGTTGTGTGCACCTAGGAATTTTTTAGGCAAAGTTTACCTATTATTGTAATTATTTGTTGATTTTCTAAAGGATTTATGGGGAAAATGCCTCAGGTGCCTAGAAAAATCTAAAAACTTGCATGGTCACATAATTTAGGTGTGTAGTGTTGAGGAAAAAGTTTCAACCAATTTTGAGAAAGTGGTCATAAACTTCCTTTACAAATATGTTCATCTATTAACATATATATTTATCCAAATTGGAACTACAAATGGCTATGAGTCAATGAATGGTCAACATTCCTTAAGTACATGCATGACTATAGGGGCACCACTTCAGTTCCCCTGGCCGTACTTTGCCCCCAATCTGTAACATCAACTACCTCTTCTCGCCCTCGTCGCTGTTGACGGTCCTTAAGTGCCAAATTCAACCGTCAACTAAACATGGAAAATGATCAATATGCACCAAACACCTAGAATTAGGTTTTATCTGACAGAATTCCACGAGTTTTGGTGTTTGTCTATTTCTGCAGGGGGTTATCAGAAAATATGGAGAGAAGGCCCACACGTTAGGTTTACATACGTGTCGTGCAATTTTCCTTAATCTAGAAGAGTCGAGAAGCCACGGGAGCAAACAGGAGGCCAGACGGGCCCGGGGGCAGGGCGCCCGCCCAACCCCCTTGGGCGCCCGCCCACCTGCGGTAGCCAATCAGGCTCCGTCTCCTAGATCGTGCTCCACCGCCTCTAATCTTCAAGACTAATCGTGCGATTAAGGTCGGTTTGATCCGATGGCCCACATTCATTTGAGGGGGCTATATAAGAAAGGCCTCTCCACCCCAAGGGGAGAAGAGAAATCATTATCAGAGGAAGCCATCAAAGTTAGGGTTTAGGAACTTCTCTCCTGCAGAGAATTAGAATGAGGTACTCCCAATTCCTTCAAGTTCTATAGGATTGATTAGATAGAATTAGAGAAGTAGAGCATTACGCTCTGGATTTCGGATCTTCATCAATAAAGATTGGTATTATTTCATATCTTTCTCTACTACTTTATTCTAATTGCATTATGTCTCTATTTATTATGTTCCTAGTTTGCTCTAGTTCTATATTTGATATAGTTATGATTGATAATGAGTTCATGTATAAGTTTGCAAAGCGCTTAGCTCTTGACTCGAGGGAGCTAAGTGGTAGATCATATGTGGGTGTGGTGCTTAGATATTATTTACCTGCAAATGTATTCTATTGGTCGGGTCGTATGGTAGTTCGTGATGGTGACAGCTTCGTTGATTCTTATATAGTCCATCCTCCGTCAGTAGGATAGATAGAATTTGTATTGCGGAGTAAGTCTTCCTATGTTCTGATTTACTTTAGTAGTGTTCCTTATACATGAATAAAGAATCTTTTGTGCTATATATGATCTTGTAGATAATTAGAGTAGATTGTGACTTAGTAGATAGTAGATACTTAGAATCCATTCTCTAGCTAATCACTGTGTTATTTACCCATGAGCCTATATTTCATTATCTTTATTATTATGGCTTACCCCTGCCAAAGAAGTGACCATGTGACGAGTTTCTCATTAGTAATCATGTTATTGCAAGTTTATCTCTAGTCTATGCCTTGATAGATTTTTTCTCTGTTTTCGTTTTCGTCGTTCTCTTAAGCAAAATATAAATAACGATACCCGGAATACTTTTCCTGGTGAAATGCTACAATTAGGTATTTTATCTGTGCACTTGCGGATAGAATAGATTATTTTCTAGAGAGCCTCCATATTTATAAATACCTTAGTACACTCTAGTGTCATGCTAGGGATGACAACCTAGTATCTAAGTGGTGTTAGCAAGTGTCAACAGTCACCCACCGTGAAACCTCCATTGGCGACATGGCCGACGCTCGCAAGACTCGCTCCAACAACCGCTCTCTTCGCTCCCCTGCTATGACCACCCAAGCGTCGACACCATCAGTGCACCACTCCACCAAGCAGTAGCATGACCGTAGGGGAAGATTCACGCGCAAGAGGAGTGGGACGACGCCGGCAAGTCGGAGACACAATGTCTAGGGGGAAGAGGCGCCGCGGCGTGAATCACGTCCAGGCGGCGGCACAACCTTCTTTTTCCCTCAGCCAACCCTAGGTAAAGGTTTTCGTGTCTAGTGTCCTTTACATGCAAGTGCAGATTTGGTTCTTTTTTCAGTTGTGGATCTTATTAATGACACGTCATTGATGTGGAAGTGTTGTAGAAACCACTATATTTCTGATCTAGATTGGATTTAGATTTAATTTGTCCCAACTTGGCTCACAAAAAAACCCAACTCTGTTTCTGATCTAAGCTATATATGATATAGTCAGGATTAATTTGCTCACTGATCTGCTTCTATCATTAATTTAGCACTTGTAATCATTCATGTTAAATTAACAGTCCCATATATATTCTGCTTGGAATTATGTGTGATTCTAATACCAACTCTATTTTTTGTTTACGAAGATTCCTGATCACGCCCACGTGTTCATTGTCAATCCATTGCACATTTTCTCATGAGAGCGATGATGAGACCCAACACTGGCCCGTCTTGTTGAACAGAGAGGTAATATATGGCTCATCTCTACTTTAAGACTCATGTGAAAATGCTTTGGATTGCAAAATTTGAGACAAAACTAGAAGGATTAGATTATGTTATGGTACTAGTAATGTAGGAACATAACATAATATATTTATAGATTTATTAGCTCAATCATGGAGATTTTATTCATACTGCATGATGTGAGTACTTTCGTGGATATTACAGTTTCTATGTTAGTGATTGATGATTTGTCGACATGTATATCATAATTCATGTGCTGGTGAACTTGAATTACAAATGATAGTAGACTCTATGGAGAACAATTTGCATAATAATATATGCTAAGTAGTATATGCTAAGTCTTGGTTAATTACTCCATGCCCTACAAATGTTAATGTAGGGAGTATATGCTAACTTGCCCTATTTTGAATTGACAGATCAAGAAAGAGGCTGAGAGAGTTTGTTTCCTGATGAAGCGCAAGTTCTATAGGAAGAATGAGCTAATCTCCAGCTCCGACGACGACGGTGACTCGGACGCCTCCTGCTCCCTGTGACGCAAGTGAAGAAGATGGTAGCCTGTGTCTACCTTTTGTGTGGAGATCATGTAGTGGTCACTACAATCATCTTAACTAAATAGTTCTAAATTAGTTTGTAATGAGTCAAGTACTATGTCAAACTGCAAGTTCTTGGCATAGCTGTTAACAGCTTTTGTTTAAAACTTTTCTTGGTGAACCATGAAGCCAGTAATATATTGCCGAGCAACGTTTATGATATTCTTGTTTTTGGAAATTTCATAAACTAAACATGGCCACAAGATGATGTGATGAGCAGAAAAACAGTTCATTACCCTATAAATAGACTATAAACACGTGCATGATGTTTTGTTTCCAAAATTAAATTTTGGAGACAGCGTGCAACTGGGAACGAAAATAATTAAAAGTGGCACCATTTTTTTAGCAATAGCACCAAACAAACGCGGCACTGCCCATGTTTAAGCCTAAACGTCGCGTTGATATATAACCGGACTCCTCATATCCCCTCATAATTAATCCCCTCTCGCTCAGTTAGGGTTCCACAGACGCCGTCTCCACCACCACCATGAGTTCTCGTCCTCCACCACACAGCCTAGGTTGCCGACGTCGAGCGAGGCGGCAAGAGGGACCCCTTCATCGTCCACAGAGCTGCACACACCTGTGTCGGCGTTGCTGCCTACAACAATGGTCAGCTCATCTGCTAGGACGGTGACTGCACCAACACTGGTCGCGGCCAGCAGATGTCGGGCGAAGGCTTCGCTCTTTGGGTCACAAAGTTCGGCCAACGACAACGCAAGCGACGACAACCAAGATCCACAAGATTTCCTTCCTACGTCTCAGGACATGACCGACAACAGGTACGTATACGCGCGTCTCATCAACACTTCCTTTTAAATTACGCTGTTGTTGTTATTAATTAACATGACCGGATCTATAAGAATATTTGTGTAAAAAGTAAATGATCCCTCTGCAGTGTTCCTATTAATATTTTTAGTAGTGTTCTTATCATTCTCTATTAGTGCATCATTCTCTGCTAGCGATTTAATTAAAGTGTCATCGCTTAATATGCAGAATGGAAGATAGATGGATAGTACATGTCGTTTGCATTGGGACTGAGAAGGGAGAACAACTTTATAAGGCATTTGCTATTGACAAGAGTAAAATCTTGCTAGGTAACTTAACAACATTGAAATAAAAACTGAGGTATTGGTCTAGGGACCACATGTATTTCAAGAAGAGAAGTGTTGATGATCATGCATCAGCAACACTACATGAAATCAAATACGACGTTGATGTATCAAACATGTTAGATAGTAACCAGGATGAGAGGGAGGTTAGATTAGTTTTATCGATGAATCCAGCATCGGACCTATGTGTTGCCATAACACCCATTAAAAAGATGAGAGGTTGCTCTGATGATGATGAAGACGAAGATTTTGATTTAGTTGCTTACAAAGATTGGCTATATTATCTACATGAAAAGGACAAAGGCTTGGGTGAGTTACGATAAATCCCGCCTTGTATATATATATATATATATATATATATATATATATATATATATATATATATATATATATATATATATATATTGCAATCACTCATGACTCATATTATTGTTCTTTTTCAGAGTTCCAAGATATATATAGGGAGGACACACAATCATTACATTCATAGAATGGTTGAGGGTTCAAGGAGACCTTGATGACATCAGTAATATCCCTATCCTACTTATCAAACAAATTACAATTCTTTTGCAAACTTCAAATTATGCTAGCTGATCATGTGACTATTGCCTGCAGATGCTTTTAAGTATCCTAGCAATCAGATACATTCCACTCAAGACAACAACCGATCACCACCAGTGCAGGCACCATCTTATGCTCGACGTTGGAGACTAGATCAAGTAAAAGGTAACAAAGAAAAAAGCTTTAATTCACAAAGTTGGCTAGCCATAAACACAAACTAATTTTCTTTCATCTCTTAGCTCTGAGCTTAGGCTTTTTGTCGTTTAATTTCAATTGTAACATCTTGTTTCAATGCAATTGGCTTAGAAAATGGGAAGAAAAGAGGATGTGGTACCCTCAAGTGCTTGAAGCCACTCTCCAAGAGACACAAGTCTGGCAACCAAAAGCTCCATGTTGAGTTCTCTAGACTTGGAGGAGCGGTAGGTGAGAGCTCGCGCATGTTCATTGATGAAATAGTGATGTTTACAAGGAAAATGGCACCACTCATTGGAGTGAGAACATGTAAAGATATCCATGATGATGTTAAATAGTCAATACCATCTGACATATTGGTAAGAATCTTTTGGCTTGTGTATACATTTTAATTATACAGTAACATAACAACTGACCAAGTATTTGCATGTCCTTGTAATTATATAATAGGCTTGGGACCTTGAGGATACTTATGATTCAAGGATGAAGATATGGGCCATTGCTAAAGAGCGTTACAAAGGGTGGCATTCAACTTTAAGTGCTACGGCCAAGGCATACAACACCTACGAGGAGAGAATGAGCCATAAGCCTGAAGAATTAGACATTGTAGAATGTCACTATTTATTAAAGTATTTTAGGAGTGCAAAATTCCAGGTTTGTTTCACATTTCTACTATGCTTAACAATAGCAATTTATGAAAAATGGCTATGTCTCAATCATTAAGATGACTGTTCAAATTGCATTCGGTAGGAAAAGAGCATGAAGAACTCTGGGAATCGATCTAAAAAAAGACCACACATTTGTCAGGCTCTAAGCCTTTTTCTTAGTCTAGCTATGAGAAGGTAATAACTAGAGAAGCACATCTACAAGCTTTCTTGCTACATGATTTACTAATTTTTCTGTTCTTGACATATCAGAGAGACCCAAAAACTGGTGATGAGCCCAATGACTTAGAACTTTGGTATATTACTCACACTAAGAATGGGGAATGGAAAGACCAAGTATCTGAAGATGTCTATGTGAGTTCCTAATGAATTTGTGCATAAGTTGCTAGTGCATGCAATTTCATCTTAAACTAACTCCTTCATCCGTGCCTTGTAAATGTTAGGAGAAAGCAAGGAGGGTTATTTGTGATAAGGAATCAAATGCAGAGGGAAACTTCCTTTTCCTAAGGGAGAGGAATGAGATTTTCCAGGATGCATACAAGGAAGTCACAAAGTGCAAATAAAAAAAGTTGCATGGTAATGGGTACCTTGCAAAAAAACCCAACTAGAAGGCACATGCTGAATGTGGATCGGGAGGAACAAATTCGTAGGGAAGAGGAACGACATCTTGAACACCTCAAGCTCATGGACTCATTTGATAAGCTGCAACAACAAATGAGTGTATGGGAAGCTGAGAGGGAAGCTGAAAGGGAAGCTCAAAGGTCATTTTATGCAAGACAGATTGAAGAAATTATGAGGGCAAGAGATGCTGATAAAGAAGCCTTTAGGCAAGAGATCCAAGCCTTGCTAGCAGGACAAGCACAGGCAGCTTTGCAGCAGGTACTACTAATGCAAAATGTTAAGTTGCCATGAAGCTAGTTATTGAATGACTTTATTTCCTTTGGTTCCATAACTAACCATCTCTATCTGTCTAGTCAAACAACAATGTCACTGAAATTGCAGAGGTGGCGACTGCTGCAGCAAACACAAGTACTCAAGTTGATGAGCCTATCTCAGAGATTTTGGACTCCTCAAATCAGGTTGACTGTGAATTAACAACTTTTCAATGCTATCATCTGATACTGCACAAAATGGCGACTAATTATTTTTATCCTTCAAACGTCCTTATTTGTTCCCAAGATAAGTAGACTGAAGGCAACCTAGAGGACTCTCAACTCACTGATAAACAAACGGCAAGAAGCATTCGCCATACAAGAAGTACTAGACCTGTAAGCAATGAACCATCTAAGGCAGCAGCGCCCAAATATGTTACTATAGAACAGCTCAAGTAGGGACCCAATAACAAGAAATGAAACACTACCAGCAACAAAAAGGCAGCAGATGAACATTTTTGTTTCTGCTGTCAAAGTATTTATAATTGAGTTCATTACATGCTATCATTCTGATAATTTTATGAAGACCAATTCAAAAAATTTTATGATGAGAAATTCATATAATTTTATGATGAGGATTTCATATAATTTTATGATGACCAATGAAGCTTTGGTTTAGTGTCCGTTGTTGTGTACCTTTAATGTTAATTTTAGTTTACTTGATGCTAAAACAAATGTCCTTCATTCTTTCTAGAAAAGTAAAAGCATTTCGATGGAGCGACAAGTGAAGGGATCGTCTTGGAGTATTTATCCTTTGCTGATCAAGTGATGGGATTGCTGATCGAGTGCTTTATTTCATATCAATTAGCCTAGGATGATATTCATTTCGATCATACAAAGTCGCTATTTTAAATACTTTGAAACAGTGGAGTAGTACATGTATGGTTGTCACAAACATTAATTCATGTGTGGTGTGGATGGTGTGGGAAACATTTAACTATGTGGTGTGTTGTAATTTCATACTACTTATGTGGTTTAATTAATTGTGTTTTGATGAATGTTAAATGCATAGTTAATTGAATGATCCTATATTATATTATTATTTTAAATTGTTGGTGACACGTGGCAGTATGTAGAAAAATATGGAAAGCAACACCATTCGTTGCAAACGATAATTCATCCTATAGCAACCTAGTTTTTTTATGTCACGACGGGTCGTGCCAATAGAGAAAGGTACAGATTTTTGCAACCGATTATTATGGTGTTAATAGAGACATGAACTCTACCCAACCAAAACGTTTAGGAAGCAATAGAGGAGATCACATCTAACAACAAATCACATTGTGTGGCAATAGAGTGTCCCACCTCTAGCCTCCAAACTAGGTTTAGTTGGAATAACATGTCCAACTTATACCAACCAAAATTGTTGGTGGCAATAGAGATGTCTACCTCTAGCATCCGAGAACATCTAGTAGCAATAGCGGAGACCCCTATTGCATCGTGATCCATTTCGTGGTAACATATGAAACCACATATAACAACCAATTCAAGTTGATGGCAATAGACGGGCTACGCCTGTAGCAACCACAACTTGGGTGTATTAATACAATATTTTGCAACGCCTTAGTTCACACATTGCAACATTTTGTAGATGGTGCAAGTGAAACCACTAGCATCACCTGGTGTGTCGCGATAGGATACATGGCAACCAACTCGAGTGCTGTGGTAGATGATTGTTTCAACGCCTCACTGTATTGCAATACCATAATTAGTGCAACGACACAAAGCCATTCGCTGTTCAAGGTTAATACCACGGGACTTTATGCATCATCTGTTTATGAAATTTTGTGGGTGCAGTTGCGGCTATTGCACCGAAAACAAGGCTATTGCAACATATTTTGGTCGTTGCTAAATGGTGAAAATGTAGTAGTGCAGGAAACCGTCATAGAAGATGCCATCTGCAACAAGTGGGAATAAACCCTGAGTACAAGGTTGTACTGAGCTAGACTTACCCGTCTAACCCAAACAAACGACACAAAGGATCATGCAAGGCTCACTTAAAAGTGGAGTTGGCTTGACACATTTTTGCAAAAGAGCTTAAATTTGATAGTAAACCATTCTTATTAGCTCACGTTAATTATCATTAACCTGCCACTAGATTAGCACCTTGACTAAGCACTTCACTTGATTAATGTCAAACAATAATAACCATATCAGGTTTCATCAATTGTTCATTCTTGCTGTCATCAACATCATCATTTTAGAACCATTAAGTGCTCAGTGAATGCTACATTTGTCGTTGCTTTGTCAAGTTCTCACTATCCGAGAGAGACAGCGATTCGAATTGATTCCTATCTAGCTGGAGGGTTATTCCTAGCACTCACTCATGCATCCCCCGTCAGAGAGCAAGCGGGTCACCTTTGGTACGACTCAGGAATCGTGGCTCTGATCAGCGCCGCTCTCCTAGGGCTGCCACTCTGCCAGGAAGATCAGGACTTTTAAATCACCTGCCCTTGGTCTTACGCCAATGCCCCCCCCACACACTGCACTTCCTCCGGTAGTGCGCACTTTATACTTGCCGGTCTTCCGGCCTGAGTCATACTACTAGGCTTCGCGGTCGGAACAAGTTATCCAGCCAGCTAAGTATCAGACATGCGTTCAACATGACAAGAGGACATGCAATGATTGGTCCTTAGATGTCATAGACGGAGTTACTACCATATTGCAAAACTCCGCCTGGTTTAGTCATCTTAACTAGGTTCTTTTCCACGATAGCAAATATAGCCAACCTTGATCCATCACAGACCCTAAACCTCGCAGCAGGGCATCACCCGACTTCTACTGGTTAAAGCATGGCTAAGCTACTACTCAATCCCGACTCTATACCAGGGTAAGGTGAGATATTTGGACAAGAAAAGATATAATGCAGCAAGGGTTTCATTCAACTCCTATATGTAATGCAGCAATAGATATAATATATTCACTCATGCTTGGTAAAATAAAGTGAGAGTCTTATAATGCTCTGAGGCTTGCCTTTCACGAACGACGTGGGCTCGTGACTTGGGCACTCGACTTCCTCTTTGGGCTCCTGGGGTTCTGCTGGCTGGGCCTCCGGCTCCTGGCTGTTCTCCTGGCCTTCCGGATTCACCCTCTCGATCTCGAGCGTGGCTCCGATCTCCGATGCACCTATTGCATGCACGTGCAGTGAGTGAGGGATGTATGCATACAAGGGATGACAGATGCATTACATGATGACTATCCCAACACCTCACTGGACACTCATTTACGGAGTAAACTTCTCAACAAGTTTACACAAGAGCTCCACAAGACCTAGCAAAGATACAAACTTAAACAATCAGCATACTATTCTCAACAGGGCATCCAAAGAACAGCTCATAACTCGAGATGCATAGATCTAGCGAACATGAATTAAGACATTCTGGAAAGCTTATAAAATTACCTACATTTCATCTTTAGACACCTCAGCAAGATTCATAAGTGAAACAGGTCAATTAAACAAAGTTTCAGATTTTGTCCCAGAAAAACAGAGAGCACCTATTTCGGGAACCTGATTTGGAACAGCTATAACTCTTAAACTACTGGGCCAAATGACCCCAAATTTTTACCACAGCTAGAACACAAAGTTTACAACAACTTTGGTATCGACAAGGTTTCCAGAAAACATACTTAGCATCTTGCAACTACCAGATTTATCCGTTGCTGTCCAGAAAAGCTAATTAACCTTAAATTAATTATTTGTTAACATGGCAAAAGCATATTTATTGTCAACCAAGTGACTCATCAGAACACTCATGATACACGATTACCAGAAAACCTTATGTTACTTACCAAACCATTATTTATAGGGCCTTCATTAATTTATTTCCATAAAAGAGCATAATTAGGATATACAAGCATAAGTACTCATAAAAATCTACAAAAATTACAGGAGCACATGCATGGCACCTAAACATCACTATAAAATTTTCAGGGCAATTGCACATGCCAAACTTCAGAAATTAAATTAACATGTGACAAGGTGCTTATTACCATTAATTAGGAAACTAGGATTAAACAGTGTCAAACAGCAGATTTCAGATTATTTTTATGATTCTACTACCATTAACACATGGCTCACCAAAAGAGAGCACCAGCATAAGCATATGTCATTTGTCATGATTTATACAAGGATTATAGCAATAGAGCAAGTATAAATTACATATCAGGGATACAACACTCCAAAAATCATTACATAATTACCAGAGCCTAGTATTACCATACAAAGCATGCCATAAAATTTTCATCACATTTGGAGCTTTACACAGAAAGATATGACTTTACTTTGAATAAACAAGATTAATTCATAACAATTATTTTCCACATAAAACATGGTAGATCTTATATTTTTAATAAAAACTAGCCATCTCATAGAATGTCACTCAGGAATAGGAGATATGATTTTTGCAAGATGGCACAAAATCTAGAATTTGAATAAATGAAGAGGAGGGAAACGGTGGGTCACTGACAATGGGACCCCTGTGTCAGGTTCTTCTTCCCCCCGACAGAGATGGAGTTCGCCGGTGATTTCTCCTCAACGGCGAGGTCTCCAGCCAAACCAAGGGAATAAGCGTGACCCAGAACCCTAGCGCCTCGATTGACCCCCTTTTCCCCACGGCGGAGCCACCGGAAGGTGCATGCCGTCGATCATGGCGGCTCAGCGGAGGTGCTCGGCAGTACGCCGGCGTTCTCCAACTGGTAGAGCGCATGCTGAAGCTTCCTATGGCTCCAGTGAACCACGGCGAAGCTTCCTAGGTATGTGACTTGGCTAGAAACAACGCAGTTAGGGCTGGCCACGAGATGATGACCGAGCTCCGGTGGAAACACGATGGCGCTGCGCGTCGTCTCTAGCGACGGTGAGCACGGTAGAGCGTCTCTCGTGCTGCGCTAAAGCTAACTAAGTACCTAGGCTACCCAAAGAAGCAAGAAATAGAGGAAGAGGACCTCCGAGGTGCGCAGCATTGAGTTTGCCGGAGAAAATGACTCCAGTGAACTATTTTGGGGAAGATGGGAAATGCGGGCTCACCGAGGCTCTCCATGGCAAGCTTGGAGGTGGACGGGGTGGAGGAGATTTGAGTGGAGCTGCAGACGGAGTTTGGCGGGCAGAGTTGCTGCGAAACGCGTGGGCGAGCTCGCCGGAGTGAGCTCGGCAATGGTGATGCCGCTGTCGCTGCGCTTTCAACGAGAGAGAGAGAGAGAGAGAGGCGAGGAAGAGAATGAGCATGACCGGGAGCTCGAGGATGTCGCCATGGAGGTCATGCACACACGGCAAGCTGATGAGCGAGCCTAGGGACGGCGTATGGGTGCTAAATGTCAGCCAGGTGCTGTCCCTGGTCGGCCACCTCCCCTGACTGAAGCTCGCCATCAGAGCTTCGATCAATGAGTGACAGAGCTACTTTGACGATGATTATCTCCAAAACCAAAGTGAATTAGGAGATGATGCAGTTGACAAACTTGGAGTATTAGCCGAGATCTACAACTTTGTCAACAAGAGCAAGAGCTAAATTTGTCTGGATGAAGAGATAGAAGGTTCTCAAAATCCTTCGAGCAAACTGGGTTGCCAGGAAGACAGAAACTTTCTAAGTGTTGAAACAGCCCCCAAATCTGCCTTGTGGGCCATTTTTGAGCAAGTTGTGATCATTTTCATAAGATGGCCCTAAAACAACTTTTGTTCCCTACAAAATTTTCTACAACTTCGCTTTAGAAAGTTTTGACATGCAAATATTTGATGAAACACTTTTTAAAAGCCTAAGCAAAAGAGGTCTATAGGTCACCCTATGTGAAACTATGACTTAAGAGCATAATTAGAGCAAGTGACCAACATGAACATTGATCCTTAGGGCAAAACAAGCATAGATAAACTAATTACCAAGGTTGTAACCACACCCTAGCACGAGGTAGACATGATCATGAGCATAACAAGCATAAATTAGCCAGCAAGCAAACACTTAGCACATGAAATGATAGGGTCCACATGGCATGATGCTCATGGAATGAAATGATGATGATCATGCTTATGTCATGCAAGAAAAGAATGCAACCATAACACTAGGGTGTTACAGCCCTCCCCCTTACAAAAATCTCGTCCTGAGATTTGAAGAGCTTACTAGTTTTCGTATATAGTCCTCCCATTCCCATGTAGCATCTTCGTCCCTGTGGTTACTCCACGAAACCTTGTAGAGCTTAACCACGTGATTACGTGTTACCCAGTCCTTACGGTTAATGATCGCCACAATTTTCTCTTCATACACTAAGTCTGATTCTAACTTGATATCCAAAATTTCCACTCTCTCTCTTCAGGGACTCGAAGACATTTCTTTAATTGAGACAAGTGGAAGATAGGAAAAATAGCTCACAACTCAGCTGGCAGTTGAACCTTGTAGGCTACGTACTTTCCCTTTTCTCTCAAGAATCCGATAAGGTCCTACATAGTGGGGTGCAAGCTTTCGCTTGACTCTGAACCTTTGTACACCTTTCATTGGAGACACATTGAGATAGACGTGATCCCCGACTGCAAAATCAATCAGTTTCCTTCTCTTGTCAGCATAACTCTTTTGTCAAGCTTGGGCAGCTTCCAAATGTTGCTGGATTATACAGAATTGCTGCTTCGCTTCATTCACAAAATCAATGCCACAATACCTTCGCTCCCCTGGTTCCACCAACTTCAACAGAGTTTGAAACTTTTGGCCATACAGGGCTTCAAAAGGAGCCATCTTAATTCTCTCTTGATAACTATTGTTATAGGAGAACTCAGCTAATGGCAACCATTTCACCCAAGATCCCTTCGAAGATAAAGCACATGCCTCAACATGTATTCTAAGATTTGGTTCACACGCTTAGCTTGGCCGGCAGTTTGCGGATGATAAGCAGAACTTCAGACCAAATGAGCACCGACTTGCTTATGAAGACACTCCCAAAAATGAGTAGTGAACTGTGGTCCACAATCCGATATGATAGTGTGAGTTACACCATACTGGTGGACAATGTGCTTGAAATACAACTCTGCATACTGATGTGGACGATACTCAGTTCAAACTAGGATAAAACGAGCAACCTTGGTCAAACGATCAACGATTACCCAAATTGAGTCGTAACCCTTTTCAGAAGGTGGAAGTCCAGAGATAAAGTCCATACTCACTTCTTTCCATTTCCAACCAGGGATTGGTAAGAGTTGAAGTAGACCCGCTTTCATGTGAACTGCTTTCACACGACAACAGTTATCGCAATGAGCAACAAAAGCAGCGATCTCCTTCATTTTTGTCCACCAAAACAGAGGTTTTAGGTCCTGATACATCTTACTACTACTAGGATGAATAGATACCTTGGACGAATGAGCCTCAAACAAGATCTGATTTCGGAGCTCACGATTCTTTGGTACTACAAGCCTATCCTTGAACCATAGAATTCCGTTCTTGTCAACCTGAAAATGCTTGGTTTCTTCCTCTTTCATCTTTCTCTTTATATGGTGGATTCCTACATCAGTTTGCTACAACTCAATCACTCGATTACGAAGAGAACTTTCTAGGGCAATATGGTGAAGCACTAAGGGATGCATAAGACGTGACAAGGGTGGATCCTCAATCCTGACCGAATTGCAATGTGACTTCTAACTCAAGGCATTCGCAACAACATTTGCCTTGCCCAAATGGTAGTGCACTTGAACATTATAATCTTTAATCAACTCAAGCCACCTTCGCTACCGCATGTTCAATTCAGGTTGGGTAAAGATATACTTGAGACTCTTATGATCAGTGTAGATATTACACAGATACCCAGCACATAATGCCTCCAGATCTTCAAAGCATGAACTACAGTGGCCAATTCTAGACCATGAGTAGGGTAATTAACCTCATGCTTTTGGAGTTGGCGTGACGCATAGGCGATAACTTGACCTTCTTGCATAAGAACACAACCCAGGCTGATACCATATGCATCACAAAAGACATCAAACGGCTTTTTGTTATCGGGTTGAGCTAAGACAGGAGCTGATGTTAACAAGGTTCTCAACTTGTGGAATGCCTCTTCACACTCCGGCATCCACAAAAACTTTTCATCTTTTCAAAGCAAATGAGTCATAGGCTTGAATATTTTGGAAACCTCCAGGATGAAACAACGCTAATACCCAGCCAAACCAGAAAACTCTAAACCTCATGTATTGAGGTTGGAACCTTCCAATCCAGCACTTCTTGCACCTTGGCCAGATCAACTGAAATTCCCTCTTTAGACAAGACATGGCCCAAGAAGGGTACTTTCTTTAGCCAGAACTCACACTTGCTAAACTTAGCATAAAGCTGATGCTCACGCAATCAAGTCAACACCACACGCACATGCTCTACATGTTCTTCTTCATTGCGAGAATATACCAAGATATCATCGATGAAGACCACCACGAACTTGTCCAACTCGGGCATAAAGACCGAGTTCATGAGATACATGAAATGTGCCAGTGCATTGGTTAGACCGAAGGACATAACGAGATACTCATAGAACCCATACCTCGTTGAGAAAGTCGTCTTGGGTACATCTTTAGAACGGATCTTGATCTGATGGTACCCAGATCGCAAATCAATCTTGGAGAACACCTTGGCTTTAGACAACTGATCAAACAAGATATCAATGCGAGGAAGAGGATACTTATTCTTGATAGTCACTGCATTGAGTGGGCAATAATCCACACACATGCGCAAGGATTGATCTTTCTTCTTCACAAAGATAGCTAGACAACCCCAAGGAGAAGAACTAGGGTGAATAAGACCCTTCTTCAACAACTCATTCAACTAGGTCTTAAGCTCAGCTAGCTCATTTGGCGGCATTCTATAAGGCCAGCAAGAAATAGGAGCAGTGCCTCAAAGAAATTCAATTTTGAACTCCACGTCCCGGTCTGGAGGAAGCCTGGGCAAGTCATCAAGAAAGACGTCCGGAAACTCACGCACAACCAGAATATTCTCGATGGCACTAGATGTAACTACGTTCATCGTGCTGCGGATATGAATATCTCGAGGAAGCTACACTAAGAATGGCTCCTTAGTACTAGGATCCCTCAAGATCACCATGCGAGTAGTGGTGTTGATAAGAACCCCATTACCACTCATGCACTTCATTCCTAGAATCAAATCTATGCCCACACCAGGAAAGACAACCAAATCAGCAATAAAATAATGGTCTCCTATTTCCACAGTCACCCCAAAACCACTTGATTTGTAAAAATATTATTCCTAGCGGCACTTATGCAAAAACTGCCTTTATCAAGGGTAACTACCTTGAGATTATGCTTAGATACAAAATCTGAACTCACAAATGAATTTGATGCCCAGAATCAAAAAGTACAACTGCATCACATTGGTTTACCAAAAACTTACCAGCTGTCACCACCTCACCAACAAGGATTTCATTAACAGTAGTGTAGTGAACAAGCCCCTGATGGACGTTCCCACGATTGGTCTTCTTGGGCGGGTAAGGACAGTTGCTTTGCCAAGGCGCCGTCTAATTGCAATTCTGGCACGGGCGGTTGGCAGGTGGAGTCTTGGCATTGCTGGGCCCAGTGTTTCCCCTAGGAACAGCAATAGAATACCCCTTGCAGAACACAGTCTTCATCGGATTCTTCCTCACTGGAGGGCGGTACTGCATATTTGGAGTCGGTCCACGGTACTGGGGTTTAGCTGCAACTGGAGCCTTGGACTAAGATGCCCCAGATTTAAAAGCTTGCTTGCGAGTTTTAGTAGCAGTATACACAGTATTATAATTCTCCTGAGTAAGAGCATCACTGACAAACTCGTTGAAGGTGGCACATTTGGTGCGGTCCATAGTCTTCAATAGCTTGGGGCCAAGACCCCTTTTGAAACTGGCAATCTTCTTGGCCTTAGTATTCACAAACTCAGGTGCATACCTCGACAAATGATTTAAAGCATGCAGATACTCTTTTAGAGTTTTGTTGCCCTAAGTCAACTGCATAAACTGTGTATGCTTCTTCTCCATGAGTCCTGGGCGTATGAAGTGCCCCTTAAATGCCTCACAGCAAAGATTCAAGTCCACCACTATATTTGCTGGAAGAGCGTCCCTGTGCTGGTTCCACCAGATACCAGCGGGACCCTGCAACTAATGAGCTACATATTCCACCTTCAAACTGTCGATCAGCCTGAGCAAGTGGAACTTTTGTTCCACCGTGTTCAGCCATTCCTCAATCTAAAAGGGTTCCTCAGCCTCCTTGAAGGGTGGGGACTTGGTATCCATGAAGTCCTTGAAACTGCTATACTGGTTGGTGTTGACTCTTCTTAGCATCAGTACCTAGGATTGTCAGTCCTTGGCACAACACTAGAAATGCTTGTGTGACACCAGAAGTGGCAAATGGTTTTACCGCAAGTGGAGAGTGGTCAATGCAGCACTTCACCAGGAGTATTCTAGGTATCGTATTTTCAACGGGGAACGAGAAGTGGACTAACTAGACCAATTGAGTCGTTGGATGATGATTAAAGGACTTAGGATTGGGTGGAGAGGTATTTCTAGTATTTGGCTTCTAGCTAAGCTATCCTAAGTATACTGAGAGTTAACTCCCTTCCTACTGTGGCCGATAGGTCAAAATGGTGTGGCGAAACACTTCCCTAGGAAGCTACCATGCAGGCCAACTATTATTTGCAACTTGCCTAACAACACACTGAAGAGAACTCCTAATATCCAGTAGAGGCCTATCACGCTTCGCTGCTGGTGTTCTTCAGGTGCGACAAGAAGTCCACAAGGGCAGACTGAGTCTAGACACCACGTCTACTCTAATTCTACTACTTTAGACCCAGCTAAGGTTTCGAGCACTTCACACAAGGCAAAGCAATGCGCCAGTAGGCCAAATGTATACTTAAAATAAACTAAGACAGAAAGTAAATACTCGAAGTACTTAGATGAAAGGCAACTAGAAGGAAGACTTACTAGAAGACAAGCATCTGCTGAGGCAGTCCTGGAAGAAACCTGACAAACCGAGACTTCTCCTCGGGAAACTCCTCACTCTCTTCCCTCTATTCTCATACTAGCTAAGAGTAGCTCTTCCTAAGATACATCATACCTAACTAGACTCTCTAAGGGAGTATTTATAGGGGGGGATGGAGTAGGGGCTACTCTAGTGCCACGTCACTGATCTGCATGCTCCTTCTTCCTCACCGTTGGATCAAACCGACCATGGAACAGCCATTTGATCAACGGTTGGGGATTTCCATCACATGTTCATCATGGGGATATCAGTGGGAGTGAACCAACTCAAGGTGGTCCCACATCACAGGTCAGTCGACCGACCTATTGCCTCCATGTGGGTCCCACCAATCTTCTAGAAGATGATGAGGTCGGTGGGATTGTGGGCCAGGTGGGGGCCCACCAAATGTAGGTTGGCCGACCAACACTTTGGGGGGTTGGCCCACCACCTTGCTCCACATGTTGTCCCCACTTGTCATCTTCAATGTTTTGTTGATATGTGGTAGTTTTGGTTCTTGATCATCTTTGCTTCATTTGAGCTTGATCAGGCTTGATTAGTGGCTGTTTGCACCTGCATCCAAATAATGACTTGTACATGTGGAACCAAGTGAATTGTACCTATGTCACTACTTAGTTGCTTGGTGTTATCCCAGAACTTAACCTTTGTTGATGGTTTTAGTGGTAAAAAATCATAGTGAAAATACTGTCAACAAGATCCCCCACACTTGAGTCTTTACTCGTCCTCGAGTAAAGGTTAGAGACAAGTTAAATATCATGGTGCATATAGTTGTATTCAGAACATAGCTCATGCAAATGGGTTATGTGGTAAGTGTCTAGCAGATTTCCTTGGGAAGTTGATAAGAGGAACAGTAGTAAGACAAAATCAGCTCCCAAACTTCTATTCTTGGTACTTAGAGTTTTCATGATAGTTCAAAGAAAGCACATAGTTTATTCTGACTCATTTATCACTCTCTCAAATCCCTCAGTTTGTAAAGCAATCTTACCAAGGCATAACTGTTAGCCCTTCTTGCTACATCCTACATCTATTACGCTTATGTGGAGCTTGGTAGGGAAAAACAAGGTAGCATATCATGCATTGCATTTATTGTAAAGTCAAAGCAAGGATCTAAGGACAGGAGTGTCATAGTCTGAGATCAAGATGTGCAAGTGTGTGTGATAGCTCCTTTATTGACTTTGCTCTCTCTATTTCTTTGTTTCTAAGAGACAAGGCTAGCTCTTTTTTTGCCTCTGCTTTTGTGTCTCATATATAATTAACTCTTAGAGAGAGATTCTACATTATTGAGCATATGGAGCATCTATATTTTATGGGATGAAATGGGATGTTGCGTGCTCCCAGTGTAGGAGTGGCACGAACTGTGGTGTGTGTGATCTTGATCTTAGGACTATGACAAAAACTCTCACTATGATCTACATGATTTGACCAAACTCAATACATATGCAAGCTGCACACAAGGGTTGTTTCAGACATACATGTTTTGGCTCTGGTAGGAATTTCATTGCTAATGAGGAGTGAATAAAACTATGGTTTTACGATATTTAAAATAAATTCCAAGTACCTTGAATAGAATTGGTGTGATGAGCTTAGAACTATGCCACTTTCATCAACAACTTAGTCAAAATGCATTCCTATATAATTTTTGTACCCATAAGCATAAACATATGTCAGAATGAACTATGTGTCACATATGGATCTTTAACTGCCAATACTCAAGTTAGTCATGTGAATTAAATTTCATTTTAAACATTTAGAATAGAGGAGGAAAAAGTAAGGACGAGAGGGAGTAAAGGATGCAAACCAGACAGGAAGATGCGAGTCATCGTGTTGATGCTGGCTAGTGGGCCTGGGGTCACCAGGTGGGGTCGACCGACGCTACCCTAGTGTGCCCAGGATGGCCCCTATGTTCTCCTCGACGCGTGGAGTGTTGCCATGACATCCATTTTCCGGATGGTGCAAAACCTACGGTCGACCGACCCAACTTTTGGGTCGATATTTGGCGTGTCAACTCGGGTCTGTGCTCCTGACCAAAGTGTGTGCTTTGTTTCGTCCAGTGACGACATTGGGTGGATCGGCCGATCCCCCACACTCGAGGTTTTCTGCGTTCTGAATTTCAACAATGCGCAGAGATGTCACGTGCACATGTTCTGCTGGTGGCAACACACCAGCAGAACTCGAAGTCTTATTTTATTCAACCTAAGCTTTTTATTCAAGAGTTCAAATATTGTAGGCACTTTTACATTTGAGAAAAAGGGAAATGGGACTAAAGAAATCAAAATGGAATAATTCAAAACTAAGTTCTAGTCTAATTAAAGTAAACTAGGGAGATGAGATCTCTAGTAGATCCTCTCTGTTGATCGCCTTAGCGATCCTCTTGATCTTCACATTATTGCTAACGTGAAGATGGTTGAACTCATCTTCCAAGTCCCGGTAGGCCATCATTAGCTCTGACACGGTCTCCATGAGGGCCGTGCTCTTCTTGCGCAGGAGACCCATGACGTGGAGGAGCTTCTCCACGTTGCTCTTCTCCTGCTCCCCCTCAAATTGGCTTGGAGGGCCTCTGATGGGAGGTGGAGACAGCCGACGGCGAACGGAGCCACTGCTGGAGTCGTTGGACTCCCTCAGGGCCCTCCGCTCTTCAGTGTCCAGGGACATTACGAGTTTCTTCCCCATCCTAGGCCCTGCGCTCATAATCTTACGCAACGGCGGTGAGGCTGAGGTGTAGGAAGGCGTGAACACCGAGCTGCCCGTAGTGTTGGAGGAGACGGCAATGGGGGCCTTGCTGGTGCCCACCGGAGACTTGCCCTTCGATGCCAATTGGCCTGTGGTATGCCACTTTGATGTGGTGGCCCTTATTGGAGATTTCCCAAGCGTTCTCCTCAGGGTGAGAGAAT
The DNA here is from genome assembly GCF_000003195.3 of Sorghum bicolor. Taxonomy (NCBI): domain Eukaryota; kingdom Viridiplantae; phylum Streptophyta; class Magnoliopsida; order Poales; family Poaceae; genus Sorghum; species Sorghum bicolor. The sequence goes on from NC_012879.2 coordinate 21,908,990, forward strand.
GTGACGAGGATCCCAACTTGGAGAAACGCTGGGGGGTCCTCGGGCGACCACGCTCTGGGTCGGACGACCCAAAGACATGGTCGATCGACCGGAGGTTTTGCCCCAACGGCCCTCCAGTGGGTGGCACCATGGTCAGCGGCTCTGCCTCGATGACATCCACCGCCATGAGCTGCTCCAATTCCTCCATAAGGGAGAGGGCAGGCATCGGTGAGTCAGGGCGGCGGATGATCTGGTTGTTTTTCAATGGAGGGGCCATGGCAAGGTGTTAGTGGTGATGGTGAGGTGTTCAATAGTTCAGAATGGCTCTTGATTTGAGGTGGAAAGCAATGGGAGCAAGAAGAAGAAGAGGGGGGAGCTATTTGTAGGCTTAGGAGGATGCTCCTGGCCGTAGGAATTTGAAATCTGCCTGGAGCGTCGAAGGGATAATCAAGACGGATGAGAGTGATCCGAGAATGTTTGGATCCCTTCAAAGAGGGATCGGTTGACCGGCCAATTTCAAAATTTTGAAATTTCGAGTTCGTGGCTACCTTCCCACTCTGTTCTAAACGTGGCAAGGTGCCTAGTTGCACTAAGTTTCGGTCGGTCGACCGCCTCTTTGGGGCCTGGTTCGACCGGGGTTTGTGCCCCAACCTCCCTTAGTCGTGAAAGGTGTGGTATCCTTTGGATCGACACTTACCTTGGTCGACCGACCCCTTTAGTGGGAGTCTGGCTCGACCAGGTGTGTCTCTCGGGCCACCCAAGAGTTTATTGTGTGGCCTGACCCCTAAATGTGTTAAGTCTACATTCCATCTAGTGATCAAGCAATCAAGAAGGAAATAGGATGACATATAGATTTTAGTTGATGGGGTTTAGAACAAATTCTATCATGTCTACTTCTTTTTCTAAAGGTTCATGTTCATAAAAGAGCTTGAGGTGATGACCATTTACCTTAAAGACGTTGCCATTGTTGTCCTGAAGTGTTACGGCTCCATGTGTCGTGACGTCGATCACCACGTATGGGCCCTCCCACTTGCTTCTTAGCTTCCCATGGCCAAAAATTTTGACCCTGGAGTTGAACAAAAGAACCTTGTTCCCAAGATGGAACTCTTTTTGCGTGATTCGCTTATCATGCCATCTTTTGGTTCTTTCCTTGTAGACTCTGGCATTGTTATAAGCTTTATCTCTCCATTCTTCGAGTTCTGAGATTTGAAGCTTTCGATTGAGGCCGGCTGAGGGCAGGTCCATGTTCCATCTTTTTATGGCCCAATGTGCCCTATGCTCGAGCTCAAATGGTAAGTGGCATGTCTTTCCATATACAAGCTGGTATGGTGACATACCGATGGGGGTCTTGTATGCGGTCCTATATGCCCAAAGTGCATCATGGAGTTTGTTCACCCATCCTGTCCCCATTTCCTTGACAGTCTTTTGCAGAATGTTCTTGATTTTTTTATTTGAGGTTTCTGCTTGTCTGCTTGTTTGGGGATGATAAGGTGTACCCACATTGTGCCTTATCCTCACTTCTGTTAGGAATTCATGGAATCTCCTGTCAATGAAGTGGCTGCCCCCATCACTAATAACCAACCTTGGGGTGCAAAATCTTAGGAAGATGATCTCCTAGAACATCTTTTTGGCATGTTTTGAGTCAGCTGCTCTGCAAGGCAGTGCTTCAACCCATTTGGACACGTAGTCCACTGCCACCAAGATGTACTCGTAGCCTTGACATGGCGAGAATGGACCCATGTAGTCTACTCCCCATACATCAAACAACTCCAATTGAAAGTTGTTTGTAAGAGGCATGGCATCACAGGTATTGATGAAGTCTTGAGTGTCTTGGTACATGACAAGTGGTCTGCGACCGAGTTCTCTACTCCCTTTTTATCTTTCATCTCTAAGTCAAATTCTTGGAGTAGCAGGATCCATCTTATTAGCATTGGTTTAGCATCTTTCTTAGTGAGCAGGTATTTTAATGCAGCGTGATCGGTGTAAATGATCACCTTTGCCCCTACTAAGTAAGATCTAAACTTGTCTATAGCAAACACTACAGCTAAAAGCTCCTTTTCTGCTGTTGCATAGTTTAGCTGTGGGCCAGTTAGTGTTTTGTTAGCATAAGAGATAGCGTGATGCTTTTTATCTTTGGTCTGTCCTAAGATAGCACCTACAGTATAATCACTAGAATCACACATTTATCTCAAAAGGAAGCGACCAATCAGGGGGTTGTATGATTGGTGCAGAAATAAGTGCTTTCTTGAGGTAGTAAAAAGCATCTAAGCACCCACGAACAAACTTAAAGGGTGCATCTTTAGCTAACAGGTTTGTTAGAGGTCTAGTGATTTGTGAAAAATCTTGTATAAACCTCCTATAAAAACCCGCATGACCAAGAAAATTGCGTACACCTCTAACATTCGTGGGAGGTGGGAGCTGTTCTATGACCTCTATTTTAGCTTTATCTACCTCTATCCCACGCTCAAACACTCTATGTCCTAGCACTATCCCCTCCCGAACCATGAAATGACATTTCTCCCAGTTTAGGATCGAGTGCTTCTCTTGGCATCTTTGTAAGATGCGGTCCAGGTTATCAAGAGAGTCATCAAAAGTCTTCCCATAGACGGAAAAGTTGTCCATGAAGACTTCCATGATTTCTTCAATCATGTCTGAGAACATGGACATCATGCACCTTTGGAAGGAAGCGGGAGCATTGCATAGGCCAAAAGACATGCGCCTATATGCATATGTCCCATAAGGGCATGTGAATGTCGTCTTACTCTGATCATCGGGATGGATTGGGATTTGATGATAACCCGAATAACCGTTAAGGAAGCAAAAGAAAGAATGCTTTGCTAACCGTTCTAGCATCTCATCGATGAACGATAACGGGAAGTGATCTTTCTTTGTAGCCTTGTTGAGTTTTCGGTAATCTATGCACATCCTCCATCCCGTGACGGTTCTTTGTGGGATAAGGTCATTATTATTGTTTTTAACTACCGCCATTCCTCTCTTCTTAGGACTACTTGTACGGGGCTGACCCACTCACTGTTTGGAACAGGGTAGATTATGCCCGCGTGTAAGAGCTTCAAGACCTCTTTCTTCACTACTTCTCTCATCGCATTATTTAGCCTTCTTTGAGGCTCCCTTGAAGGTGTAGCATCGGGTTCTATGGGTATGCGATGAGTGAAGAGAGCGGGACTAATTCCCTTAAGGTCTTGGAGGGAGTATCCTAAGACAGAGCGGTGTTTCTCTAACACGACATAAGTTTAGCGGCCTCCTCCTTAGAGAGCTAATCGCAAATGATGACAGGGCTATCCCTATCGCTGTTAAGGAAGACATACTTAAGCCCAGGGGGAAGTGGCTTAAGTTCTAGGGAGGGCTTAGGTGGTGGCTCGGATTCATCTAGCTCTAGTGGTTCATCTAGTTCTGTTTCTAGCTCTTTGATGTAATCCTTAGCTTCCTCCTTTAGATTAGGCTGTGATGCCTCTAGGTGAGTGGCTACCATCACCTCCTCCATCAGGTCAGTTTTGGGATTTGGCTCGATTTCGGCATCAATCGAGTCGACATAGGGGATGGACAGGTTTAGGTTCTTCCCTATTTGACCCTTGAGGTGCCCTCTATGAAATGCATCAATGAATCTGATAAGCGGGTGCCCAATTAACAGGTCAATGTCCTCTACATCAAAGATGTAGAAATTCAAGAAGATATGGACCTTGTTAATGAAAACAAACATGTTCTATGCAAGGCAGCAGCTCTCGACCAATTGAAAGGTCCTAATATGGCTAGAGGGGGGGTGAATAGCCTATTTAAAAATTCTACAAACTCACTAGAGCAAAAGGTTAGTAAATAACAAAGCGAAGCTTTTTGCTCTAGCTCTAAAGGGCTGTTTGCAAGCCACCTACCCAACAATTCTAGTTGCTAAGATCTCTATGCACACAAGAACTAAGTCTCTACAAGTTACACTAGAGAACTAAGCTACACAAGTCAAAGTAAGCAACTAAACTAATTACACTAGTTTGCGGTAAGTAAAGATAAGATGAGATATTTATACCACCGTGTAGGGGATGAACCAATCACCAATATAAACAATCAAGCACCGGGAGAATGCCAATCAAACACAATTGAGACACCGATTTTTCTCCCGAGGTTCACGTGCTTGCCGGCACGCTACGTCCCCGTTGTGTCGACCAACACTTGGTGGTTCAATGGCTAAGAGGTGTAGCACGAACCTCGTCCTCACTAGGACACCACAAGAACCTACCCACAAGTGAGGTAGCTCAATGACACGAGCAATCTACTAGAGTTACCTTTCGGCTCTCCGCCGGGGAAGGTACAAGACCCCTCACAATCACCGGGAGATGGCCACGAACAATCACCAACTCGTGCCAAAGCTCCTCCGCTGCTCCAAGCCGTTTAGGTGGCGGCAACCACCAAGTGTAACAAGAAAACCGCAGCTAGAACGATCCCCAAGTGCCACTAGATGCAATCACTCAAGCAAATGCACTTGGAATCACTCCCAATCTCACAAAGATGTATAATCTATGAAGGAGATGAGTGGGAGGTGTTTGCTTAGGCTCACAAGGATGTCTAGTAGTCAAGAATGCCAAGAGAATTAGCCCCAAGCTGGCCAAACACGTATTTATAGCCCCTCAAACAAATAGAGCCGTTGGCTCTTACATTAGGCGAAATACGGGGTCACCGGACGCTCTTAAAGGGGCACCGGACGCTCAACACCTGCGTCCGGTGCTCCAACGTCAGCCGCGTGTCCGAGTCTAACGGTAACCTGCAGTGCACCGGACGCTGAGCAAGTTGGCACCAGACGTGTAACTCATGCGCAGAGAGTTCCGCAAACCTGCGGGTCACCGGACGCTAAGCACCGGTAGCGTCCGGTGCTCACCGGACCCATGCGCAGTGAGGGTCGCAAAACACCCGCACACCGGACGCTAACCACCGGACGCTCCAAGCTGCGTCCGGTGCATATCGTCCGGTGCCTAACCCTAACCGAGTCAGGCTGCCTACTCACGGACGCACAGGAACAGCGTCCGGTGCTTCTGAGTCAGCGTCCGGTGAGTGTTCCTCAGCGAGAAACACTCCCACGACTTCTCCAATTTTCCCACCGACGCAATAGAAAATATGCACTTCATTTTCTCGAAAAGCGCCGACACCACAACGTGTGTACCAACACCACAACGTGTGTACCAACAAGTGCACGTGTGTTAGCATTTTCACAATCATTTTTCTTCGAAGGGGTTAAGTTAGCTCACTAGGTTCTAAATGCATGCACATGAACAATGACACCTAGTGGCACTTGATAACCACTTAGCCAAAGAATTCCCCTCTTTATAATACGGCTATCTATCCCAAATGTGATCACACCCTCTATGGTGTCTTGATCACCAAAACCAAAACCCTAAGCAATACCTTTGCCTTGATCTCCATAGGGTTTTGTTTTTCTCTTTCTTCTTTTCCAAGTTGAGCACTTGATCACCTTGTGGTCATCATCATCATCACCATGATCATCACTTGCTCCATCACTTGGCATGTACCAACCTCATTAAGTCTACACACACTTAGCATAGAGGTTAGTACTAGGGTTTCATCAATTATCCAAAACCAAACTAGGTCTTTCACAAATTCTCCAGATGGTAACTTGAGAAACTTTTTGGTCGGAACTAACAGTTCCTCACCTAGGAGTGTTGATGCTAAATTCTTGGACATTACAGATGCTCCTACGGCGGTGTCATAAAGAGAATACACGGGAGTCCTGCTTATGAGACAATGAATGGTTGTGAAACAAGAGAGAACCTTGATAACATCAAACGACACTTCTGACTCCTTTAGCCATTCACTGCTCATAACGGCCATGAGTTCCTGATTAGTTGCTTTGAGGTAACAAGCCTCTAAGCGAGAAGATACTTGCTTTTTTGGAGCATTGTGGTTTCTCTTTTGCATAGGCTGTTTCGCGACGTTGCCATAATCAGTGAAAAGATCCATCTCAATGTTAAGAGGATACTCCAAGGGATGAATCACTTCTTCCCTTGGAGGTGTTTGGGATTGTGGTTCAGGCTCGACAGCTTGTGATGTGGCTACTATAGCGTCGGCTGACGAGGTCTCGTCCCTTGGGGCTTGGTCTTCCTCAGGGGCATCACTATGGTCATCAATGTAGGGGGTGTTGTCTAGTATGGTTGCTAGGACCACCCTACCTTCACTAATGGGTAAATGAAGGAATGCTCCCTTCGAGGCTAGATCAAGGAATTGTGCGGAACTTTGCCTAAGACCGAGATAGAAATGCTGCATTAGCGTTGGCTCAGTTATGGTGGCTCAGTTATGGCTAAGTATAGGCATGAGGATGCTAAGTCTGTGATTCGCGCCCAAGCCGCACGTAGAGATTCCTTCTCTTCTTGCTTGAAGTTTAGGATCTCTCTACAGAGACGAGCCACACAAGAAATGGGGAAGTAGGTAAGACAAAACTTGGCTTGTCGCTTCTCCCATTCTCCGTCTACACTACCTACATAGCAAGAGTACCACCGTCTGGCTTTTCCTGTCAAAGAGAACAGGAAGAGCTTCCACTTAAGGGTAACTCGCCTCATCCCTTGGATGTGAATGCATGAGCAAAGCTACTCGAAATCACATAGGTGGGTATAGGGATTTTGATCTCCTTCTCCTGAAAAGGGATTCTCCTGAACCATCGCTATGAGACTGGGGCAAAGCTCATAACGAACGGCAAAAATGGCCTGAGAAGAACTAGGCGACTCAAGCTCAGCGCCCGATGGAGCAGCGTAGTCAAAGAGGGTTGTTTGATCCATGGGATAGGTAAAGGTTCTAATCAAACAAGGATAACTTGACAACTTTGAGTCTAGTTGACCAGCTACCGTTCCTCGGCAACGGCGCTAGAAATGCTTGTTGACTCTTCTTAGCGTCACTACCTAGGATTGTCACTCCTTGGCACATTACTAGAAATGCTTGTGTGACACCAGAAGTGGCAAATGGTTTTACTGCAAGCGGACGGTGGTCAATGTAGCACTTCACCAGGACTATTCCAGGTATCGTATTTTCCACAGGGAACAAGAAGTGGACTAACTAGACCAATTGAGTCGTTGGATGATGATCAAAGGGCTTAGGATTGGGTGGAGAGGTATTTCTAGTATTTGGCTTCTGGCTAAGCTATCCTAAGTATATTGAGAATTAACTCCCTTCCTACTGTGGCCGATAGGTGAAAAGGGTGTGGCGAAACACTTCCCTAGGCAGCTACCATGTAGGCCAACTATTATTTGCAACTTGCCTAACAACACACTGCAAAGCTTCCTAGGTAGGCGAGCTTGCCGGAGTGAGCTCGGCAATGGCGATGCCGCTGCTGCTGCGCTTTCAGCGAGAGAGGCGAGGAAGAGAATGAGCGTGGCCGGGAGCTCAAGGACGGCGCCGTGGAGGTCATGCACACACGGTGAGCTGACGAGCAGGCCCAGGGACAGCGTATGGGCGCCAAATGTCAGCCAGGTGTTATCGTCGGTCGGCCACCTCCCCTGACTGAAGCTCGCCATCAGAGCTTCGATCAATGACTGACAGAGCTAATTTGACAACGATTATCTCCCAAACCAAAGTGAATTAAGAGATGGTGCAGTTGACAAACTTAGAGTATTAGCCGAGGTCTACAACTTTGTCAACATCTGCAAGAGCTAAATCTGTCTGGGTGAAGAGATACAAGGTTCCCAAAATCCTTTGAGCAAACTTCGTTGCCAGGAAGACAGAAAATTTCTAAGTGTTGAAACAGCCCCCAAATTTGCCTTATCGGACATTTTTCAGCAAGTTGTGATCATTTTCATGAGATGGACCTAAAACAACTTTTGTTCATTAGAAAATTTGAGACAACTTTGATCTAGAAAGTTTTGACATGCAAACATTTTATGAAACACTTTTTAAAATCCTAAGCAAAAGAGGTCTATAGTTCACCCTATGTGAAACTATGACTTAAGAGCATAATTAGAGCAAGTGACCAACATGAAGATTGATCCTTAGGGCAAGACAAACATAGATAAACTAATTACCAAGGTTGTAATCACACCCTAGCATAAGTGAAAGGTCGTAATATGGCTAGAGGCGGTGAATAGCCTATTTAAAAATCTACAAAGCACTGGAGCAACGGATTAATATAACAAAAGGCGTAAAGGAATTTTGCTCTAGCTCTACAAGAGTTGCAAGCCACCTATCCAATAATTCTAGTTGTTAAGATCACTAGGCACAAGCAATGACTATGTCACTGCTCTCTACTACTAGTAACAACTAGCTAAAACAAAGTAAAGAGATGTGTGATAATTATACTGAAGTGTAGAGAATGAACCAATCACAATGTGTACCAAAATATTCACATGGAGAATACAAATCACAATATTTGCACCAATATTTTTCTCCCAAGGTTCACATGCTTGCCGACACGCTAGTCCCTGTTGTGTCGACCAACGCTTGGTGGTTCAGCGGCTAATAGGTGTTTCACAAACCTAGCCCAACAAATGGGCACCACAAGAACCTCCCCGCAAGTGAGGTAGCTCAATGACACGAGCAATCCACTAGAGTGGCTTTTGGCACTCTACTGGGGAATAAGCCCAAGAACCCCTCACAGTTAAATCCTTGATTGGGGCGGACACAATCACCAAATCCCCTCACCAATCAACAAATCCACAACCGTCTAGGTGACGGCAATCACTAAGGGTAATAAGAAATCAACGATTGCAATCACAACCTAGTGCCACAAATATGAATCACAAATGCATGAACACTATGGTTTCCTCAACTCCTCTCACCAAAGAGAACCAACCATGGGAATGGAGAGGAGAAGGAGGAGATCCTCTTGGAGCTCTCAAACCGATCTCTTGAGCTTGCTCTCTCACTTGAATGGAGCACAAATCCTTGGGAGTGAGAGAGGAGGAGAGAGCTTTTCTTAGGGTTCTTCAAGAGAGCAAGAATGGGAAATAGATTGAGGAGGAAGAAAGGAAGGGGTAAGACCCAACCTTATCCTTAGCCAGCCACTCATCCGACTGTTGTAGCAGCCCAATCTCGCGAGAAATTCTAGTGCGGGTAGGAAATAATTCCAGGCGCACACACTTTTGACCGTTGGTGTGGGTGAACTCCAGTACTGAAAAGTTTCCAGTGCGGGGCAACTAAATTTCTAGCCAAAACTCTCTGTTGCATGCACAAGACCATTGGGCGCAAGTAGATCTGAGCTCAACCGAAATTTCTAGGTAGGTTCTGAAAATATCCAGGTAGAGCAAGGAAAATTCCGATCGACCCCTCTCTATTGCAAGCACAGACACTAGAATATCCATTAGGGTAGTGAATAACTCTGGTCGACCCCTTGCTATTTGGGCATGACTACTAACTTGTTTTTCAACTAAAACCCCCCATTTCAAGGTGCTAACTCTCCCATGAAGTACAAAAACAATTGAGCACTTAGGTTAGCATTTTCACAAATAATGTTTAGGGCTTTCTCAAATATTCTCACCACGTCACTAAGCACAACAAATGTATGCAAGAGAGACGCACACTTAGTGGCACTAGATAACCATTGCAATTAAAGATTTCCCCTCTTTATAGTACGGTTATCTATTCTAAATCCAGTCACACCCTCGGTGTCTTCAGTGGCAAAACAAAATGGTCCTATTAAAAATACCTTTGCCTTGAGCCCATTTTGTTTTTCTCTTCCTTCTTTTCCAAGTTGGAGCACATGAATATCATCTTTTGGTCACCTCCATCACCATGACCATGATCTAGCTCCATCACTTGTTGTGTACCAACCTATCTTTGTATTTCACTCATGACAAAGGTTAGTACACAAAGGTTTCATAAATTATCCAAAGCCAAACTAGGGCTTTCAATCTCCCCCTTTTTGGTAATTGATGACAACCTTTTCACAAAGATATTCAATAAAATCTTTTTGGATTCATGTTGCTTGCCCAAGCATTTTACCATGTGTAAAGGGTATGGACGAGTTTCATAAACTTGAATTGTTAGCATTGGCTCCCCCTACATATGTGCTAAGAGTTTGGATTTGAAAGCTTGCACATATGCTTAGATAGGAAACATAGGAGACACTGACTACCAAATGATGCTAAGGTGTAAAGAATGGACCTTTGAAGCGTGATACCAATCGGAGTTGCCATTTAAACACCATCCTTAGCACCATGGTTTGTTAGATAGCACTTGCAAACATAAACACTAGATACCTCATGAGATCAACATTATAAACAAGGATCTAGTTCCACTTGTAAAAACAAAGCATGCAAGGAACATCTAACTATCATCCTATGAATGCTAGTATTTTATTTTATCAAACAATTTTACAACTAGCATACACCACACAAGTATTGAAAAAATTTGTGTTATGCAAGCAAGCATATGTAATGCACATCCAAATGCAACATACAAGTTTATGAGCTTGCTCCCCCTACTTGTGTGCTTCAAAATAATTTGATCCCCTTCTTTTAGCAAAACCTATCTTTGTGAATTACTTCTCCCCCTTTGTCATCAATGACCACAAAAGGTGAGCTCAAATTTTAGATAGGTTGTGTAAAACCGTGTTATGTGAGGATCATTTTCCCAAAAAATTGGTTCAAACTATTTTACTTGCCTAAGATGTTTAACTCGGTTTGATCCAATGACAAGCTTTTTCACACCTCATTTCAAGGCTTATCTTGACAGTGTTGAGTTAAACACTCATAGATCATTTTATAGATCAAACACTAGGATTGCAAGCCCACAAACATGTCATATGCTACCACTAGATTATTTCAAACGTAGAAGCAATAGTGGTAACATACAAGCATCAAATTCATTTTTATTTTCATGAATGAGCCTAGTGTTGACGGTTCTTAAGTATCAATTTTAATTATCAAATAAACAAGAGAATGGACCAATATGCAACCATCACCTAGAATTAGGGTTTGATCTGACAGAATTCCATGAGTTTTGTTGTTTATCTATTTCTGCAGGGGGTTATCAGGAAATAAGGAAGAAAGGCCCACATGTCGGGATTACATAGAGATATCAACGCACCGCGCAATTTTACTTCATCTAGAAGACTCCAGAAGCCACGAGACCGAAGCGGAGGCAAAACTGGGCCAGGCCCAGGGCGCCCGCCCTGGAAGCCTAGGCGCCCGCCCCCCTGCTGGAGCCAAATCAGGACTCTTTCGCTCGGGATATTCCACCGACCAAATGGATCAAGAAAAACATAGTACCACCTCGCCTATCGACCCAAAAACGCATAGAAGGGGAGGACTATATAAGCAAGGCCCCCCTGGCCCCTGGAGAAGACATGAAGAAATTATCATAGAGACTGAGGGGTGCCCTCGAAGGAAAACCTCTTCTCTAATTAATATTTCTTTTTATGCTTAGCAATCAATGTAAGGTAGAAATAGATCTTCTAGTTTCTACTAGATTGAGAGAGATAGAGTGGAGGTGTAGAGTGGAGGATGCCCGGCCTGTCGGTGTCTACTCCAAGCTTGTACCTGCGGGATCAAGTTCTCCTAACCCGAAGCTTGATCCTAGGATTCTTCAGTAATTCGACTTCTAAATTCTAGTAAGTTCTTGTTTTATTGTTCTTATGGTTTATGAGTTTACTTTAATCTCTTCGCGTAGGGTTTAGAGTAATCATTGCTGGCGTAAACGTGGTGTTTAGGCTGGGGTACTCATAAATATTCCCTGACTAGCTGGACCGTGGTAGTAGTGAGGAACGTGACAATTCCGAGCTACCTTTGTAGATCACATCTCGTTAGCAGGAAGGATAGGGTTTATAGGTGCGGGTTGAACATCCTTTGTGGTGTCTAGATTCCGTTAGCCTCCCCATTAGAACAGTAGATCATCCTTACCAAGGTTAGAAGGAGACTACGGTTGCAGTCTTCTCTATTTATCACTCACATCGAAAGACATTCTTTGTGCCTAAAGGTTAGTAGTAATAGACCGGTTAGTCAGATGCACTCTTTCTCCTAGTGGTAAAAAAATAAATATGATACTCTGGATAATTTCCCGGGTGAAGTGCTCACCGATATCCGTGCGCTTGCGGATCAATTCCTTATTGCGTTCCCAAATATCAACAAGCATTTCTGGCGCCGTTGCCGGGGAGAAAGACGGTTGCTGAGATAACCTGTGTCTTGCTATTAGCTTGTATCGATACTTTTATCTTTTCTTATCTTTTATATCCTTTATTTATTTTCTTTACTCTTACCCTATGGAAAACCAAAATTCTAAATCGATCCATGAGTCTGCAATCCCTTTAGCAACTGACCTTTTACCATGGGAATCATCACAGCCTATCCAAACATCCCAGTATAAGTTAAGTTCTAGGTTGATTGCCATGATTCAAAACCTATCTTTTTTGGGAAAGGAAGACGAAAACCCTTACCTTCATATTAGAGATTTTGAGCAAACATGTGATTGTCTTCGCATTGAAGGCATTTCTGATAAGACTTTACATTGGAAGCTTTTTCCTTTTTCCTTAAGGGGAGAAGCTAGACAATGGTACAGTTAGAAGGTAAGTCAACAACAAGGTGAATGGGGAGTTTTACGAGCCAACTTTTGTCTAGATTTCTATTCCCTTGACCGTATAGGTGACCTTAGACTCGAAGTCCTATCTTTTAAACAAAAAGATAATGAAACTTTGGGAAAATCCTGGAAACGTTTTTCTGATCTTTTAGAATCTGGTCCAAACCTTAATCTTGAAGACCCTGTTCTTTTATTTCACTATTTTCGAGGTCTTCATAAAAATCACAAACAAATGCTACACACAATGTCTAGAGGTTCTTTCTTTCGCATCCCTGCTGATGAAGCTAGAGTGATCCTAGATAGAATCCTAGAAGCTGAGATGGATAATACCCTTCATGATGAAACCTACGAAGCCGAAGTAGACACTCTGCCAAATTCTTCATCTACTTTAGCTATCCCAAGTTTTGAGCCACAAGAGGAAGAAATTCCACTACCGGACTTCATGCTGGATATAGAATCCGATCTTTTTGCCGATTTTGGAAATATTTCAAACTACCATTCGATTGACAAACCCCAAAACGGCCAGTTTAGCATTTATTTACCAAGTGAATATCAATTGAGAGAGCTTATCTCAGTAATGAGTAGCGAATGGTTGGAGGAATCAGAGCTTTCCTCTGATGTGATCCGTTTGGACACACCCTCTATAACTATACGTTGTGCTTATAATTCTGATCGATTTAATGCTCTTTATAATCCTGTTGTGGGGATCAACATCATGTCTGAATCTTTTGCACTTAAACTATTTAAAAATCTTGTCTTAACCCCCACAACAAAGATCATAAAGGAATCTTCGGGACGATTAATCCCCAGTCTTGGAATTATTAATGTCCTACCTCTTACGGTAGAAGGCTCCATGGTTCATTTGAACTTCTATATCTTTGATACATGGGACTTCGACCTGTTAATAGGACAACCTTTTAGAAGACTCCTTTATGAAGGTCATACTAGAAAGCTACACATTTCTTTTGGAAAAACTTTTCAATTCCCAATGATAATTTCACACTCCTTAAATAATAAGGCCGAGTCATATCTTTTGCCTGATCCTATGGAGGAAGTAAAGGCTGCATCTCTAGAGCTTTTAGATGAATCAGACTTAGAAGACGAAACTCCTTTATTCACAGAAGAAGAAGACGAACCTTCTGAGCCTGAACCCTTAGACGAGTTTGCAGAAACACCTAGACCCCCCATAGAACTTAAAACTTTACCACCCGGTCTTACCTATGCTTTCCTAAACAATAATCCAGAGTTCCCTGTGATCATTAGCGATAAACTCACTCAGGATCAAACTCTGCGATTAATGACCATTCTTGAGAAACATCACTCAGTATTCGGCTACTCACTTCAAGATCTTACAGGAATCAGTCCTATGATTTGTACCCATCGTATTCCAACAGATCCTTCTGTTACACCCTCTCGAGAACCCCAACGTAGACTTAACAACACTATGAGAGAGGTAGTTAAAAAGGAAGTTATAAAGTTGCTGCATGCAGGGATTATATATCCTGTGCCGCACAGTGAGTGGGTGAGCCCAGTCCAAGTTGTGCCCAAAAAGGGAGGCATGACAGTTATTATGAATGAAAAGAACGAGCTAATTCCGCAACGCACCGTCACAGGATGGCGGATGTGCATAGACTATAGAAAACTAAACAAAGTCACGAGAAAAGATCACTTTCCTTTACCTTTTATAGATGAGATGCTAGAGCGGTTAGCAAACCATTCATTCTTCTGTTTCTTAGATGGATATTCAGGGTATCATCAAATCCCGATCCATCCTGATGATCAAAGCAAAACCACTTTTACATGCCCTTATGGAACTTATGCTTACCGTAGAATGTCTTTTGGGTTATGTAATGCACCAGCTTCTTTTCAAAGATGCATGATGTCTATATTTTCTGATATGATTGAAGAGATTATGGAAGTTTTCATGGATGATTTCTCTGTTTATGGAAAAACCTTTGATAGTTGTCTTGAAAACTTAGACAAGGTTTTGCAAAGATGTGAAGAAAAGCACTTAATCCATAATTGGGAAAAATGTCATTTTATGGTTAGGGAAGGAATAGTGCTAGGACACTTAGTGTCTGAAAGGGGGATTGAGGTAGACAAAGCTAAAATTGAAGTAATTGAACAACTACCTCCACATGTGAATATAAAAGGAATTCGAAGCTTTCTTGGCCATGCTGGTTTTTATCGTAGATTCATAAAAGATTTTTCATATATTGCTAGACCACTTACTCTTTTGCTATCCAAGGATGCTCCTTTCGAATTTGATGATGCATGTTTAACATCTTTCAATTTATTAAAGAAAGCACTCATCTCTGCACCAATCATTCAACCCCCTGATTGGTCGTTGCCTTTTGAAATTATGTGTGATGCTAGTGATTATGCTGTGGGGGCAGTATTGGGACAAACTAAAGATAAGAAGCATCATGCAATTGCTTATGCCAGTAAAACTTTGACAGGAGCTCAACTTAATTATGCAACCACTGAAAAAGAGCTTCTGGCTGTTGTCTTTGCCATTGATAAATTTAGATCTTATTTAGTTGGAGCTAAAATAATTGTTTACACTGATCATGCTGCACTAAAATATTTGCTCACTAAAAAAGATGCTAAACCTCGCCTGATTAGATGGATTTTATTACTCCCAGAATTTGACTTAGAAATAAAAGATAAAAAAGGAGTAGAAAATTCTGTTGCTGATCACTTGTCTAGAATGTATTTTAAGAGTCCACAGGAAACCCCCATCAATGATTCACTCCGGGACGACATGCTCTACGGGATTAACAGGTCTGACCCCTGGTATGCAGATATTGTTAATTTTATGGTTTCAGGGTATGTACCACCAGGAGCAAACAAGAAGAAGCTTATTCAAGAAAGTCGTTCACATATATGGGACGAGCCATACCTCTTCCGAGTATGCTCTGATGGCTTACTCAGGAGATGTGTGACCACTGAGGAAGGATGGAAGATCATCGACAGATGTCATTCATCACCATATGGAGGTCACTATGGAGCATTCCGTACACATTCAAAGATCTGGCAGTGTAGATTCTATTGGCCTACAATGTATGAAGACACGAAGCAATATATCAGAAGATGTGGGCCATGTCAAAGGCACGGAAACATAAATACAAGGGATGCAATGCCACTCACCAACAACCTTCATATTGAGCTCTTTGATGTCTGGGGAATAGACTACATGGGTCCATTTCCTCCATCAAAGAAGTGTGAGTACATCTTGGTGGCGGTTGACTATGTCTCCAAGTGGGTAGAAGCATTACCTTGCAAGCATGCCGACAACGTCAGTTCAAAGAGGATGTTTGAAGAAATTATATTTCCAAGATTTGGAGTACCCAGAGTAGTGATAAGTGATGGAGGAGCACACTTCATCGACAAACGCTTCAAGCAATATCTATCAAGACATGGAATCCGTCACAACGTCGCTACCCCTTATCATCCTCAGACAAGTGGCCAAGCAGAGACTTCCAACAAACAAATCAAGAATATTCTTCAGAAGACAGTAAATGAAATGGGAACGGCGTGGAAAGACAAGTTACCCGATGCACTCTGGGCATACCGGACAGCATACAAGACCCCAATTGGAATGTCTCCATACCAATTGGTGTACGGGAAGACTTGCCATCTACCTGTTGAACTGGAATTCAAAGCACACTGGGCCATAAAGAGATGGAATATGGACCTAGATGTTGCTGGAGATTATAGAAGAATGCAATTATCAGAATTGGAAGAATGGCGAGAGAAGGCATATCACAATTCAAAGATCTACAAAGAAAGAGTCAAGAGGTGGCATGACAAGAGAATCAAGAAGAAGGAGTTCACACCCGGAGATAAGGTATTACTTTTTAATTCCAGGGTGAAGCTTTTCGGGCATGGAAAACTCCGGAGCAAATGGGAAGGACCATTCAAGGTAATCAATTCATCATCCCACGGAGCTATCACACTTCAAAACAGCGAAGGTACGTTATTCAAGGTAAATGGTCAACGTCTTAAATTATTTTTAGAGCCCAATGAGGAATTTGAAGAAATAGACGTAGTCCATTTTTACCTTCCCATGGAGAATTAGAGCCCGACACTTTTGGTCTGATGGTTTTGGGTCATATATATATTTTTCTAAATAATTTCGCATCTAGAAACGCGCTCGGAGAAGTGGGCCCACAGAGGAGCCAGAGAGAGGGCGGGCGCCCAGGTCAAGTGGGCGGGCGCCCAGCCCCTGTTCCCCCTCGGTCCCGACTTTCTCTGTTATGGAAAATGCACTTAGGGTGATCCGAATAATCCCTCGGATGGAAAGTTTCGCACGCACATCGACGGGAGCAACCCGAACAACCCATAGAGGCATCCTTTTGACCCCTATATAAATAGACCCCTAACCTCAGTTTTCAAACACCAAGCCACCAAGCTTTCTCTCCTTCAATTAGAGCTTGATTAGCTCTCCTTTAATTAGAGCTTAATTAGCTCTACTTCAATTAAAATTTTATTAGTTCCTTGCTACTCCAATGGCCGACAAGTACCACGACGATTGGGAAGTCGTCCCCTTCAACCTCAACATGGAGCCAGTGGAAGACCCCGATGCCCGTGCTCTCGTCCCGGCCAACACAGAGCATCAGCTAGAAGCCATGCCATTACGTCAACGCAGCTCCGCCCAATCTTACCATGCTCAACCAGTTCTCACCGCACCACCACAACCCCTACTCCTCAAAGGACCATCATCCAAGACGAAGACCACTATCAAGGTGCCAACCGGCACTAGGATCCTTCCACCTAGACCCAATGAGAGGGTCGTTGGAGTCAAGACCAACCGAAGCGGCGAGATCAGCAGCGTACGCTACACTATGGAGGAGGAAAGACCTTACTTTGAAGGGATTAGAACAGCCAAAGTCCGTTTCATCCCTCCAAAGGCAGCCCCAAAGCATGCTCTCAACGCTTTTGAGACACCTCCCAAGCGTCGCAAGACTATAATGGATATTGATGAGGAAGTTCGCAGGCTAGATAGAGTTATCATAGACCTCCAGTCCTCGATCAACTCCCTCACTAGGCAGCTCTCTAACCACAACACCATTATACTAGGCCTTAGGCAGGATCTTGCCAGTGCCAACAAGAAGATCAAGGAATTAGAGCGCCGCTAAGTTATCTAGATTAGACCTTGAGGCAATACATCTTACTCATCTATCTTTAAATTCGGTTTAGGTTTGCTATTATCATCAGTTTGTTAGCAGTTTGCTACTAGTCTTTTGTAATAAATGCCTCAAGATTAATAAAGAGTATTACTATTATTATTATGTCTTGTGTGTCTCTACTTTATTTTTGTGCAAGAAAGCAGAAAACAAGTATGGGGGAGATCCCTCAACATGCCAAACACACTCCGACTACACCACTCCACGATTCAGGTACACACTCTGCACACTTTACTTCATACATACATTTATTTTGAATTATGCAGATTACTGTTTTCGACATGATAAAATAAAAAGATTAAAATATTTCTAATCATGATTAATCTCAATCTGTGATATTTCCTGAAAACATACAATTATTATAAAATCATTTTAAAATCCTGTATTACTTAAGTCAATATGGAATATGTGATGGTAGAGTATGAGTTTCTTATTCTTGATATCATTGTTGCTTGGAGAATTTATTTCAAAATATTCAAAATTCTAGCTACCATCCTCAGTGTTTTATATACCTGATAAAAATAAAAATATTAATTATGATTATAAAAGCTATCTACTCTGTATTGAGTTTGTTCAAAATGAGTTAGACCCTTGTTGAGAGATTTATCATGCTCCCAAGATCAAGACACTATTTCAGTAAGATTCACTCTTCCGAAGTATTATTGCATTAGAGGCATGGGCTATGCAAAAATAAAAATATTTCGAGGAAATAAAAAGGAGCAAGTGCTCGACAACCTCGCAAAAAAAAATGAACAAGTGTCCGGTAGAAGAATTAGGGGTACCTCGGTATCCACTTAAAAAAAATGATAGCCCATGGTCCCTCTAATAAGCAATATGCCAGCAAGAGTTGACAAAGTTTTTAATTTTCAAAGTCTTTGATCTAAGAGTATGACATTCCCCTCCTCGGATCCCGTTTTGATCAGGCAATAAATGCAAAGTAAGTATGCTTGAGAATTTTTGCAAAATAAAACAGCCTCAGTGAGATATATATAAAAGATAATGAGTGATCTGAGAGAACCTATGAGGATAAAAAGGTATGCTAACTTTCTTTCAAAAATATACAAAAACTCCAAGTGACAGGATCGAGAAGAAAGGATCTTTACTCTTAATCATAAACTTCCCTGACTATGGTACACAGTGGAATTTTAACACCCTGCAATTATATAAAGAGAATGTTTTAAATGTTTACCCCAGATATTGTTCTTAACCATCCTTTTCTCGAGGACGAGTAAAAGCCTAAGTATGGGGGTATTTGTTGACGGTTCTTAAGTATCAATTTTAGTTATCAAATAAACAAGAGAATGGACCAATATGCAACCATCACCTAGAATTAGGGTTTGATCTGACAGAATTCCACAAGTTTTGTTGTTTATCTATTTCTGCAGGGGGTTATCAGGAAATAAGGAAGAAAGGCCCACATGTCGGGGTTACATAGAGATATCAACGCACCGCGCAATTTTACTTCATCTAGAAGACTCCAGAAGCCACGAGACCGAAGCGGAGGCAAAACTGGGCCAGGCCCAGGGCGCCCGCCCTGGAAGCCTGGGCGCCCGCCCCCCTGCTGGAGCCAAATCAGGACTCTTTCGCTCGGGATATTCCACCGACCTATTGGATCAAGAAAAACATAGTACCACCTCGCCTATCGACCCAAAAACGCATAGAAGGGGAGGACTATATAAGCAAGGCCCCCCTGGCCCCTGGAGAAGACATGAAGAAATTATCATAGAGACTGAGGGGTGCCCTCGAAGGAAAACCTCTTCTCTAATTAATATTTCTTTTTACGCTTAGCAATCAATGTAAGGTAGAAATAGATCTTCTAGTTTCTACTAGATTGAGAGAGATAGAGTGGAGGTGTAGAGTGGAGGATGCACGGCCTGTCGGTGTCTACTCCAAGCTTGTACCTGCGGGATCAAGTTCTCCTAACCCGAAGCTTGCTCCTAGGATTCTTCAGTAATTCGACTTCTAAATTCTAGTAAGTTCTTGTTTTATTGTTCTTATGGTTTATGAGTTTACTTTAATCTCTTCGCGTAGAGTTTAGAGTAATCATTGCTGGCGTAAACGTGGTGTTTAGGCTGGGGTACTCATAAATATTCCCTGACTAGCTGGACCGTGGTAGTAGTGAGGAACGTGACAATTCCGAGCTACCTTTGTAGATCACATCTCGTTAGCAGGAAGGATAGGGTTTATAGGTGCGGGTTGAACATCCTTTGTGGTGTCTAGATTCCGTTAGCCTCCCCATTAGAACAGTAGATCATCCTTACCAAGGTTAGAAGGAGACTACGGTTGCAGTCTTCTCTATTTATCACTCACATCGAAAGACATTCTTTGTGCCTAAAGGTTAGTAGTAATAGACCGGTTAGTCAGATGCACTCTTTCTCCTAGTGGTAAAAAAATAAATACGATACTCTGGATAATTTCCCGGGTGAAGTGCTCACCGATATCTGTGCGCTTGCGGATCAATTCCTTATTGCGTTCCCAAATATCAACACCTAGGACATGTGAGGAATGACTAGATGCACTAAACAAGTCCTTAGCAAGGATGGATGACATGTCAATCAATTTTACCTTGCTTTGCTCGAAGGCGAGGCATGTGATATTATGGGGGTGCATCAACACATATTTGAGAAGTCAAGTATGTTCAATTCATTCCTTAGCTTGCAAAACCTCTTCTCATCAAGTGGCTTGTGAATATATCGGCAAGTTGATCATTGGTACCTATACTCTCAATGCAAATGTCCCCTTTTTGTTGATGCTCTCTTATGAAATGATGTTAGACATCTATGTGCTTTGTTCTTGAGTGTTGAACCAAATTATTGGTGAGTTTCATAGCACTTTCATTGTCACATAGCAATGGCACTTGTTTAACGTTGATTCCAAAATCCTTTAATGTGGCCTTCATCCATAGAATTTGTGCACAACAACTACCGGCGGGAATGTACTCTACTTCAGCGGTTGATAGTTCTACACTATTTTGCTTCTTGGATGACCATGAGACAAGTGATCTTCCCAATAGTTGACATGTGCCCGATGTGCTTCTTCTTTCAACTTTGCATCCCGCATAGTCTGTATCGAAATATCCAATAAGTTCAAACTTTGCACCTTTGGGATACCACAAACCAACATTTTGTGTATGCTTCATGTACCTCAGTATTCTCTTTGTTGCTTTCAAATGACTCTCTCTTGGTGAGGCTTGGAATCTTGCACACATGCATACACTAAACATCACATCCGGTCTTGATGCGGCCACATATAGTAGGCATCCAATCATAGACTGATATAACTTTTGATCCATCATATTTCCACTTGTATCACTCTCTAGGCTTCCATTTGTTCCCATTGGAGTGCTAATTGCCTTTGCATCATCCATTCCAAACTTTTTGACAATGTCTTTGATGTACTTGCCTTGACTCACAAATGTGCCATTCTTCAATTGTTTGATTTGAAGACCAAGGAAGTAACTAAGCTCTCCAATCATGGACATCTCAAATTCATTTGCCATCATCTTTACAAACTCTTCACAAAATTCTTGATTGGTTGAACCAAATATAATGTCATCAACATAAATTTGCAACACAAACAAGTTTTTGCCTATCTTTTTAGTGAAGAGGGTGGTGTCAACCTTACCCATAATGAATCCTTTAGAGAGTAAGAAATCCCTTAATCTCTCATACCATGCTCTAGGTGCTTGCTTCAAACCATACAAGGCTTTCTTGAACTTGTAAACATGGTTGGGCTTCTTGTTTGTTTTCAAAACTGGGAGGTTGCTCAACAAACCAACTCATTTATATACCCATTCAAGAATGCTCTCTTCACATCCATTTTTGATACAACTTGACGTTGTGAGCACAAGGATAGGCTAACAAGATCCTAATTGCTTCCAATCTAGCAACCAAGGCATATGTTTCACCAAAGTCAAGACCTTCAATTTGTGTGTATCCTTGTGCTACCAATCTTACTTGGTTCCTTATCACTATCCCATCTTGATCTTGTTTGTTTTGAAACACCCATTTGGTTCCAATCATATTATGATCCTTAGGCCCCTCTAATAATTCCTATACTTGATTTCTAGTAAAATTGTTTAGCTCTTCATGCATAACATTTACCCAATCAACATCTCTCAAAGCTTCTTCTATGTTCTTTGCTTCAATGGATGATACAAATGAGAAATGTTCACATGATGATACCAATCTTGATCTAGTTTGCACACCTCTAAATATATCACCAATAATATGATCCAACGAATGATCTCTTGCAATGTTAGTTGGCTGGAGTATTCGAACTTGATTGCTTGCACTTGGTTGGGCATTTGGTTGAGATGATGAATGTTGACACTTCCTAACACCACTTGAATACTAGGTTGTCATCCCCAGCATGGCACTAGAGTGTACTATGGTATTTATACGCACACAGATAAATCCGCAAGCGCACGGATACTGTTGTAGCTTTTACCCGATTAAAGGTTTTATCGTATCCACAGGAAAATGGGAGAACCAACTACGCTCTAACTTAACCAAGATAGATAGATAGGTGTAAATAAGAAAGATGGTAGAATTGAATAAGAACAATATTAAAGGTAAGATAACAATGGGTGTTAATACGGAAATAGAGAGTAGAGCAATCTAATATATAGGCGATAATAGGAGAATAGAGAGCATAACTAGGGTTTCTCTACTTCAAAGGGGTATGTCTGTCTGTGGTGTACCATAAGTATAAAACAACACAGAGGATGCTTATACCTAAGGTCGAGGACTCCTACACTACTACAGAACAGGCCTTTGGTCACTTGCCCAAAATGAACAATAATCTCGGCCCAAACAGCGTCCGGGACAAAAACATATTTAGTCCCGGTTGTTGAGACCAACCGGGACTAAAAGTCCCCTGCCCAACGGCTATTGTGTCAGACATCGGCAGAGGGGACCTTTAGTCCCGGTTGGTCTCACCAACCGGGACAAAAGCCTAGCCTTTAATCCCGGTTGGTACCACCAACCGGGATTAAAAGCTGTTGTCCCGGTCCGTCCCACCGGCCGGGACTAGTGTTGGAATTTAGACCTGGTTTTTAAAAGGAACTGGGACTAAATGTCCCTCCTCATATTTGAACTCTTCTTCCCCTGGTCGAGCCCATCGGTCTTTACTCTTTTGCTGTGTTCTTCATTTGGAGTTGCTTGTTCTTGGTCTCATCTCCGGCTATTGATTCATTTCATTGTTTCTACACCGTCATCGACTTGTTAAGAGGTCACTAGCTTCATCTTCTCAACATTTAGAAGCGGCATATGTCATTTCCTAGTGTTATGTATATTGTTTTTTATTTTATTGTTTTTTTAAGGGGTTATTAGCTTCATCGCCATTTCAAAAGCGACGCGTTTTTTTAGAGAAATAGTGATAATATGTTTTTTTATTTTAATTAGTTTAGAAAAAAATTAAAAACATATAATACTTTAATTTGCAATTTTTGACCGATTTAGTTAGTTAATTATAACTAGTATGCATACCACATTTCATGATTATTTAGGAAAATAGAGAATTTTTGTGCTTTTTTAATTTTGCTTGTTTAGAAAAATTAGAAATAGAGAATTTTAGGTTTTTTGTTACTTTAATTTCTCTATTAAAAATTAGAAACTTATAATACTTTAATTTGCAATTTATGACAAGGTTAATTAGTTAATTATAACTAGTATGCATACCACATTTCATGATTAGTTAGAAACATAGATAACTTTTGTGCTTTTTTAATTTTGGTTGTTTAGAAAAATTAGAAATAGAGAATTTTAGGTTTTTTTTACTTTAATTTCTCTATTAAAAATTGGAAACTTATATTTCTTTAATTTGCACTTTATGACATGGTTAATTAGTTAATTATAACTAGTATGCATGCCACATTTCATGATTAGTTAAAAAATAGAGAACTTTTATGTCTTTTTAATTTTGTTGGTTTAGAAAAACTAGAAATAGAGAATTTTAGGTTATTTGTTACTTTAATTTCTTTATAAAAAATTAGAAACTTATAATACTTTACGTTGCAATGCAGACAATGACACGTCATTGGATGTACAATGCCGATCGCAGCTCCAAAGAATTCATTGATGGTGTGCATTATTTCTTAAGAGTGGCCGAGGAAAACAAGCGGAATGGATTCATATGTTGCCCATGTGCCTGGTATCAGAATTTGAAGGAATATTCTAGCTCTAGAAATATTCACTCACATTTGTTGAAGTCGGGTTTTATGGCAAACTATATTTATTGGACCAAGCATGGAGAAAACGGGATAATGATGGAAGAAGGTGAAGAAGAACAGTTGGAGCCTGACGACATTATTGTTCAATACGGTGACTTCGGTGATATAGCAACGGGAGAAGCTAAAGATGAGGCAGGTGCAGAAGGCGCACCTGTTGAAGATGATGCTCTTGGTGATGTCATTCGTGATGCACAAAAATATTGCGAAAGTGAAAAAGAGAAGACAAAGTTTGACCACATGTTAGAAGATCATAAGAAATTACTATACCCATTTGCCCAGGATGGGCAAAAAAACTAGGTACAACACTAGAATTGTTAAAATAAAAGGCACAGAATGGTGTATCCGATAAGGCATTTGGGCAATTACTGAAGATCCAAAAAAATGCTGCCAAAGCCTAATGAACTGCCCACTACTACGTACGAAGCAAAACAGATCGTCTGTCCTTTGGGATTAGAAATCAAGAAGATACATGCATGTCCTAACGACTGCATCCTGTACCGTGGCAAGGACTATGAGAATTTAGATGAATGCCCCGTATGTAAAGCATCACGGTATAAGATCAGGCGAGATGACCCTAGCGATGTTGAGGGGGAAGAACGTCCCAGAAAAAAAATCCCTGCAAAGGTTATGTGGTATGCTCCTATAATACCACATCTGAAACGTCTTTTTAGAAATAAGGACCATGCAAAATTGTTGCGGTGGCACAAAGAAGACCGTAAAGTAGACAACATGTTGAGACACCCTGCTGATGGGTCCCAGTGGAGAGCAATAGATAGGGAATTTCCAGAGTTTGCAAAAGACGCAAGAAACTTAAGGTTCGCTTTAAGTACGGACGGTATGAATCCTTTTGGTGAGCAAAGCAGTAGTCATAGCACTTGTCCTGTTACACTATGTATCTACAACCTTCCTCCATGGTTGTCCATAAAGCAAAAGTTCATTATGATGCTGGTGCTCATACAAGGCCCGAAGCAACCGGGCAATGACATTGATGTCTATCTGTAAGGTCCTGATGGCTAGAGGGGGGGTGAATAGCCTATTTAAAATTCTACAATCTTCAACTAGACAAGTTGATTAGTAAAACAAAAGGCGAAGCTATTCTAGCACTAGCACAACTAAGCTATGCAAGCCACCTAAACAAGTCTAGCAAGAAAGCTAAACACTAGTTACAACAAGAAGGCTAAGCTGAACAAGCTACACAACTAGCAAGGTATACACAAAGGTAAAGGAGAGGGGAGTGATTGTTATACCGACGTTGTAGAGTAGAAATATATCCAATCAATCACGTGCACAAACACAAGAGAAACCTCGGCAAGAGATGACACAAGATTTTTTACCGAGGTTCACTTGCTTCCCGGCAAGCTACTCCTCGTTGTGGCGATACACCCACTTGATGGATCACGAGCTAATTGGCAATCCAAAGCCAAACCCTCAGCGCGTGCCGCACATCCACTCACAAGATGGGGATCCTCCAAGCCACGAGTAATCCACTAGAGTAGCCAATTGCGATCTCCCGTGGGGAAGGCTCAAGAACCCCTCACAAGTCACTTGGTGAGGCTCGAAACAATCTCCAATCACGAGCTCAACACCACCGCTGCTCCAAGCCGTCTAGGGCGTCGGGAAACACCCAAGAGTTACAAGAAATCCGCAGCAAACTCAAGAATCAAGTGCCACTAAATGCAACTCTCAAAGCAATGCACTTGAATCTCACTCAATCTCACTGGGATTAGCAATCAAGCAAGGAGATGAGTGGAGGGAGTATTCTCTAGCTCAATGTATGTCTCAAGTATTCAAGAGTGCAAGAGAGAGCCCCCCAAAGCCGGCCACCAACTATTTATAAGCCCCTCAAAGAAACTAGCCGTTGACCACTTTCACTAGGCTGAAAACGGGGGCACCGGACGCTACTAAGTGAGCACCGGACGCTCGACTCCCTGCGTCCGGTGCACTGGAGTTGGCCACGTGTCCTCTTTCAAACTCGCGTGTCAGATCCTAACGGCTACCTGCAACACACCGGACGCTCTGCAAGTCCACACCGGACGGTCCGGTGCACACCGGACTCATGCGCAGAGAGTTTGTCAAACTCGCAACCTCACCGGACGCTAGGCACCGGACGGTCCGGTGCTCACCGGACTCGTGCGCAGAGAGGGTTGCAAAAACCCCTCACACCGGACGCTAACCACCGGACGCTACCAGAGTGCGTCCGGTGCTCAACCCTAGCAGGGTCAAGCACACCGGACGCTGAGGCCAGCGTCCGGTGAGTGTTTCTCAGAGAGAAAACACTCCCGCGACTTCTCAAAATTTCCCACCGGCGCAATAGAAAATATACACTTATTTTTCTCAAAAGCGCCGAATCCCGCCTCGCAAGCTCGGCGAGAGGGAGAGAGGAACCCACACCCCTCTCAACCCTAGGAACTCCACCTCCTTTGAAAAAGTGCTAACACCAACAAGTGTCCACCACCAAAGTGCATGTGTGTTAGCTTTTCACAAACATTTTCACCAAAGGAGTTAAGTTAGCACTTTACTAGATCCTAATGCATATGCTTAAGATATGGACCTAGTAGCACTTGATTAGAGAGATGACCGTGATTTCCCCTCTTGATAGTCGGCTATCTATCCTAAACCCGGTCAATCACTTCTCTACTCATCTTAGACCGGCAAATGTAAAACCCTATGTTTATACCTTTGCCTTGATAACTTTGCTCCTCGTCTATCATCATGATCTCCACATCATGCTTCATTTCTTTGTAATCATGTGGCCACCTTTCCATGCCACCATGCACCTTCATCACATGTGTTGCTATGCCTAACTCAAATCACTTAAACACAAGGCATTAGCAACTTGGTGTCATTAATTACCAAAACCAAACTTGGGCTTTCAATCTCCCCCTTTTTGGTAATTGATGACAACCATCATAAAGATATGAAATGAAATCATAATGAACTTGAATTGCTTGTCCACAGCATTTTAATCATGAGAGAAGATTGGACAAACATTTCAATTTCGATTTTGGTAGTACTAGCTCCCCCTACATAAGTGCTTCCATGAGTTTGGTTCAAGTTTGCACATATGCATGAATTAGAATTTTGGGAGATTTATTACTACCAAAATGATGCTAAGGTATATAGAATGGACCTTTGAAGCGTGATACCAATCGGAGTTGCCAATATACCATCCTTAGCACCAATGTAGCTAGACATACATCAAAAACTCAAGATACCTCGTGAGAACACATTATATGTCTAGATACCACATGAAAATAAGACTCTATGCTAGAATTCAAAGCATCATTCAAGTTCTATTTCTAGCAAACACCAATCAAACAAGAGTAGTGAATTTAAACTTGCAAGCAACACCTCATTATGTTAGTGCACATTCAAATGCAACAAATGGTTCATGAGCTTGCTCCCCCTATTTGTGTGCTCAAGTTTTAATTTAATTTTCCAAAAGTTATCTCTCCCCCTTAAGCACTTTTCTCCCCCTTTATGACTTTATCTTTGTTTCTCTCCCCCTTTGTCATCAATGACCACAATGGTTCAAATTGTAGTGAGAATTAAGTCAATCAATGTGAGGGTCAAATTATGGTTCAATCTAGATCACTTGCCTAAAACATATAATTCAGTTTGATCCAAGTACAAGCTTTTTCACACCTCATGAAGTATAAGGGTTATCTTGACCATGTTGAATTACACATCATAAGCTCATATTCTAGATTCAACACTAGGCTCACAAGCTCACAAACATGTCATATGCTACCACTAGATCAATCAAACATAGAAGCAATAGTGGTACCATACATACATCAAAATCTTTTGATTTTCATGAATGAGCCTACTGTCATGCAAGCATGTCTATATGTTCTAATCATGTCCTTAGCAAAGCATGAATGCTATGTCAACCATCATTACCTTGCTTTGTTGGAGGAGAGGCATGTCTTATATATAAATGTGGGGGTGCACTCATCTCAAGTTGGAGAAGTCAAGTATGTTCAATTCATTCCTCAACTTGCAAAATCTCTTCTCATCAAGTGGCTTTGTGAAGATGTCGGCTAGTTGATCTTCGGTGCCAATGCTTTCAATGCTAATATCACCCTTTTGTTGATGATCTCTTATGAAATGGTGCCTTATGTCAATGTGCTTGGTTCTTGAATGTTGAACTGGATTTTGTGTCATCTTGATTGCACTCTCATTGTCACAAAGCAAAGGCACATTCTTGAATTTGATTCCAAAGTCATTCAAGGTAGCTTTCATCCAAAGCAATTGTGCACAACAACTACCGGCACTAATGTATTCGGCCTCGGCGGTTGATAGTGCAACACTATTTTGTTTCTTTGATGACCATGAAACTAGAGACCTTCCTAGCAATTGAGAAGTGCCACTTGTGCTCATTCTATCAATTTTGCATCCACCATAGTCGGAGTCCGAATATCCAATTAACTCAAAGTTAGACCCCTTGGGATACCATAATCCAACATCATGAGTGCCTTTAAGATACCTCAATATCCTCTTTGTTGCCTTCAAGTGACTTTCCCTAGGTGAAGCTTGGTATCTTGCACACTTGCACACACTAAACATCACATCCGGCCTTGATGCGGTGACATAGAGCAAACTTCTAATCATGGACCGATATAGCTTTTGATCTACCATGTTGCCACTTGCATTACTACCTAATTGATCATTTGTGCCCATAGGTGTGCTCATTGGTTTAGCTTCTTGCAACCCAAACTTCTTGATCATGTCCTTGATGTACTTTCCTTGACTCACAAAAGTGCCATTCTTCATTTGCTTGATTTGAAGACCAAGGAAGTAACTAAGCTCTCCAATCATGGACATTTCAAACTCATTAGCCATCATTCTTCCAAACTCTTCACAAAAGTCTTGATTGGTTGATCCAAAGAAGATATCATCAACATAGATTTGCAACACAAACAAGTCATTGCCTAGCTTCTTGGTGAAGAGAGTAGTGTCAACCTTTCCCATCTTGAACCCTTTAGAGAGAAGGAAATCTCTCAATCTCTCATACCATGCTCTAGGTGCTTGCTTCAAACCATACAATGCCTTCTTGAGCTTGTAAACATGGTTGGGTTTCTTGTCATCTTCAAAACCGGGAGGTTGTTCAACATAAACCAACTCATTTATGTATCCGTTAAGAAATGCACTCTTCACATCCATTTGATATAGCTTGATGTTGTGGGCACAAGCATAGGCTAATAATATTCTAATTGCCTCCAATCTTGCAACCGGTGCATATGTTTCTCCAAAGTCAAGACCTTCAACTTGAGTGTAACCTTGTGCTACTAGTCTTGCTTTGTTTCTCACAACTACACCATCTTGATCTTGCTTGTTTCTAAAGACCCACTTGGTACCAATCACATTGTAGTTCTTTGGCCTCTCAACAAGCTCCCACACTTGATTTCTTGTGAAGTTGTTCAATTCTTCATGCATGTCATTTACCCAATCGGAATCCTTCAATGCATCTTCTATCTTCTTTGGTTCTTCAAATGAGACAAATGAGTAGTGCTCACAAAAGGATGCTAGCCTTGATCTTGTTTGTACACCACTTTGAATTCCTCCAATGACTTGATCCAATGGATGAACCCTTGCTATGCTAGTAGGTTGGAGTATTGGGAGTTGATTGCTTCCACTAGCTTGATTTTGATCTTGATCATCATCATGAGAGCCACTAGTACTAGCTTGATTTGTATCAATTTGCACTTCTTGATTGATCATGTGAATGTCATTATCATCATCAACTTGCATTGGCCTTATGTCACCAACATCCATATACTTCATTGCATTTGCCAATTGATCTCCTCTCACATCATCAAGATTTTGAACTTCATTTTGAGATCCCTCGGTTTCATCAAACTCCACATCATGGACTTCTTCCAATGTGCCATTTGTCAAGTTCCAAACTCTATATGCTTTGCTTGTGGTGGAATAACCAAGTAAGAACCCTTCATCACATTTCTTCTCAAATTTGCTCAATCTAGTGCCTTTCTTGAGAATGTAGCATTTGCAACCAAACACTCTAAAGTATGCAATGTTGGGCTTTCTTCCATTCATTAGCTCATATGGTGTCTTCCCAAGCTTCCCATGGCAATAGAGACGGTTGCTACAATAGCAAGCCGTGTTGATAGCTTCACTCCAAAATGAATGGCTAACATTGTACTCACTAAGCATTGATCTAGCCATATCAATCAAGGTTCTATTCTTCCTTTCAACTACACTATTGGATTGAGGAGTGTATGTTGGAGAGAATTGATGTCCAATGCCAAGATCATCACATAATTCCTCAATTCTTGTGTTCTTGAATTCACTACCATTGTCACTTCTAATCTTCTTGATAGTGGTTTCAAACTCATTTTGCACCCTCTTGACAAAAGACTTGAATAGATCACAAACATCACTCTTGTCATAGAGGAAGAACACCCAAGTGTATCTAGTGTAGTCATCTACTATCACAAATCCATACTTGTTTCCACCAATGCTAGTGTATGTTGTTGGCCCAAATAAATCCATGTGCAATAGCTCAAATGCCTTTGATGTGCTCATTTCACTTTTCTTAGGATGTGCATTTCCAACTTGCTTTCCGGCTTGACAAGCACTACATGGTTTATCTTTCTCAAAGGTGACATCCTTCAAGCCTCTAACTAAGTCATGCCTCAATAGTTTGTTCAATTGTTTCATTCCAACATGGCCAAGCCTTCTATGCCACAACCAACCCAAACTTGATTTGCTAATTAGGCATGATGTCAATTGAGTGTCACTATTAATGAAATCAACCAAGTATAAGCTACCATGCCTAAATCCTATGAATATCAAGTTTGATCCATCAACACTAACAACCTCAACATCATCACTTCCAAAGATGCACTTGAAACCAAGGTCACAAAGTTGTGCAATTGACAAGAGATTGAAATCAAGGCTCTCAACTAGCAATACCTTTGATATACTCATGTCATTTGAGATAGCAATTTTACCAAGCCCTTTGACCTTGCCTTTCTTGTTGTTGCCGAAAGTGATAGAATCAAAGCCACCATTTTGACTAGTATCAATTAATTTGAACATACAAGACTCCCCGGTCATATGTTGAGTGCACCCACTATCAAGCACCCAATGCCTTCCTCCGGCTTTGTAATTGACCTACAAGACAAGATCAATTCTTTTTAGGTACCCAAACTTGATTGGGTCCTCCAAGGTTAGCAACTAAGCTCTTTGGTACCCAAATGGCTTTCTTCTTTGAGCCCATCCATGGTGCACCAATGAACTTAGCATGAACACCTTTTGTATCCTTGGTAAGCATATATAAAGAATTTAGCTTAATTGAGGATACATGAGCTTTGGGTTTCTTGTTCATGCATTGTTGCTCTAGGTGACCAACTTGCTTGCAAGCTTTGCAATACCGTCCATTGTTCTTCACAAAACTAGTCTTGTGAGGAGCAAAGGCGGCCTTGCCTTTCTTGAGGTTATAGCCCAATCCTTCTTTATAGAGAGAAGCTCTTTGGCTGCCCAAGCACATAAGCAAGCGGTCCTCACCACCATAAGCCTTGGCTAAGGTGTGATTGAGCTCCTTCACCTCCTTCTTGAGAATTTCATTCTCAACTTTTAGTGTGGTGTCACATGTGAAACCATCACTACTAGATGAGGATGATGTAGATGTGCTACATGAGTGGTTAGTAGAAGCAATAACAATAGGCTTGCATAAGATATCACATGTTAGGCCTATGTTGCAAGTTTTAGCTTTTTCCTTTTTAGTTGGCTCATTTTCGCATTTGTTGACTAGAGAGGAATGAGCTTCTTCAAGCTTAGTGTGAGCCTTTTGAAGCTTCTTATGGTCTTCCTTTAGACTCTCATAAGATGCTGTGAGCTCATCAAGTTCTTGCTCAAGGGTTTTCTTATCCTTAAGCAAGGCCTTGCACTCCTTTCTAGTTTCTTTATAGTGATGAGTGCAATCTTCTAGCATAGTGATTAGTTCATCTTTAGTTGGTTCATCATCATCACTATCACTATCACTATCATGGTCACTCTCATCATCGGATGATACCTTAGTGGCCTTAGCCATGAAGCATGATGGAGTGTCGAAGATGGAGCTCTTTCCTTGAATTGCAATGCTAGCATGCGCCTTCTTCTTGGTGCTCTCATCATCACTTGAGGAGTCATCACTATCCCAAGTTGCAACATGGGCATCACACTTCTTTTTGTTTGAGCCTTCCTTCTTTTCTTGCTTCTTCTTTTGCTTCTTTCTCTCCTTCTTGATAGCATCTTCATCATCACTATCATAAGGACACTTGGCGATGAGATGATCCTTGCTATGGCATCTAAAGCACCTCATGGAATGGTCATTCTTCTTGGAGGAGCTTTTCTTCCTTCTTGCCCGATAGCCCTTCTTCTTCATAAACTTTCCAAATCTTTTGACAAGAAGAGCCATCTCCTCATCTTCATCACTATCACAAGAGCTTGCTTCTTCTTCACTTGATGATTCTTGCTTGGCTTTGCCCTTGGATGTGGTGGCCTTGAATGCCACACTTTTCTTCTTCTCATCATCTTTCTTCTCACCATCCTTCTTCTTCTTCTTGATCAACTCATCCTTCTCATCATCTTCCCTATAAGCATCATCGGTCATCACCTCTTGGAAGACTTGTTGGGGAGTTGATTCACTAAGTGTTGTCTTGACTAGCACGGTGATCAATGTGTCAAATCTCTTAGGCAAGCTTCTCAAGAACTTCATAGAGAATTGACTATCTTTTACTTCTTCCCTAAGTGCCTTGAGTTCATTCACAATGACTTGCAACCGGTGAAACATCTCCGGCACACTTTCATCTTCTTGCATCTTGAAGCTTGAGAACTTTTCTTGGAGGGTGTATGCTTTGGCGGTCTTGGTTCCCTTGGTGCCCTCAAATGTTTCTTCTAGCTTTGCCCATGCATCATGAGCAACCTCAATGTTCTTGATTTGCTCAAAGGTCTTGTCATCAAGAGCTTCATGAAGAGCACTTATTGCAATGTCATTGCATCGAAGCTTCTTTTCTTCAACCGGTGTTGGTGCATTCTCATTTGCAACCTCAAACTTTGTTTCGGTCACCTTCCAAACTTCTCTATTGATTGACTTGAGATGGGCGGTCATCTTGACCTTCCAATAAGCATAATTGGTGCCATCAAAGTAAGGTGCCTTCTTAGTGTTGTTGATATGCAAACTAAGAGCCATTTCTTCACCGTAGGTTGTTAAGCCTCAAATAAACGGTGCCTCGGCTCTGATACCACTTGTAAGGTCCTGATGGCTAGAGGGGGGTGAATAGCCTATTTAAAATTCTACAAACTTCAACTAGACAAGTTGATTAGTAAAACAAAAGGCGAAGCTATTCTAGCACTAGCACAACTAAGCTATGCAAGCCACCTAAACAAGTCTAGCAAGAAAGCTAAACACTAGTTACAACAAGAAGGCTAAGCTGAACAAGCTACACAACTAGCAAGGTATACACAAAGGTAAAGGAGAGGGGAGTGATTGTTATACCGACGTTGTAGAGTAGAAATATATCCAATCAATCACGTGCACAAACACAAGAGAAACCTCGGCAAGAGATGACACAAGATTTTTTACCGAGGTTCACTTGCTTCCCGGCAAGCTACTCCTCGTTGTGGCGATACACCCACTTGATGGATCACGAGCTAATTGGCAATCCAAAGCCAAACCCTCAGCGCGTGCCGCACATCCACTCACAAGATGGGGATCCTCCAAGCCACGAGCAATCCACTAGAGTAGCCAATTGTGATCTCCCGCGGGGAAGGCTCAAGAACCCCTCACAAGTCACTTGGTGAGGCTCGAAACAATCTCCAATCACGAGCTCAACACCACCGCTGCTCCAAGCCGTCTAGGGCATCAGGAAACGCCCAAGAGTAACAAGAAATCCGCAGCAAACTCAAGAATCAAGTGCCACTAAATGCAACTCTCAAAGCAATGCACTTGAATCTCACTCAATCTCACTGGGATTAGCAATCAAGCAAGGAGATGAGTGGAGGGAGTATTCTCTAGCTCAATGTATGTCTCAAGTATTCAAGAGTGCAAGAGAGAGCCCCCCAAAGCCGGCCACCAACTATTTATAAGCCCCTCAAAGAAACTAGCCGTTGACCACTTTCACTAGGCTGAAAACGGGGGCACCGGACGCTACTAAGTGAGCACCGGACGCTCGACTCCCTGCGTCCGGTGCACTGGAGTTGGCCACGTGTCCTCTTTGAAACTCGCGTGTCAGATCCTAACGGCTACCTGCAACACACTGGACGCTCTGCAAGTCCACACCGGACGGTCCGGTGCACACCGGACTCATGCGCAGAGAGTTTGTCAAACTCGCAACCTCACCGGACGCTAGGCACCGGACGGTCCGGTGCTCACCGGACTCGTGCGCAGAGAGGGTTGCAAAAACCCCTCACACCGGACGCTAACCACCGGACGCTACCAGAGTGCGTCCGGTGCTCAACCCTAGTAGGGTCAAGCACACCGGACGCTGAGGCCAGCGTCCGGTGAGTGTTTCTCAGAGAGAAAACACTCCCGCGACTTCTCAAAATTTCCCACCGGCGCAATAGAAAATATACACTTATTTTTCTCAAAAGCGCCGAATCCCGCCTCGCAAGCTCGGCGAGAGGGAGAGAGGAACCCACACCCCTCTCAACCCTAGGAACTCCACCTCCTTTGAAAAAGTGCTAACACCAACAAGTGTCCACCACCAAAGTGCATGTGTGTTAGCTTTTCACAAACATTTTCACCAAAGGAGTTAAGTTAGCACTTTACTAGATCCTAATGCATATGCTTAAGATATGGACCTAGTAGCACTTGATTAGAGAGATGACCGTGATTTCCCCTCTTGATAGTCGGCTATCTATCCTAAACCCGGTCAATCACTTCTCTACTCATCTTAGACCGGCAAATGTAAAACCCTATGTTTATACCTTTGCCTTGATAACTTTGCTCCTTGTCTATCATCATGATCTCCACATCATGCTTCATTTCTTTGTAATCATGTAGCCACCTTTCCATGCCACCATGCACCTTCATCACATGTGTTGCTATGCCTAACTCAAATCACTTAAACACAAGGCATTAGCAACTTGGTGTCATTAATTACCAAAACCAAACTTGGGCTTTCACTATCTAAGGCCATTAATTGAAGAACTCCTTCTTTTATGGAGTGTTCGTTTGTGGGATGAGTACAAACAGGAACACTTTGACCTACGAGCACTGTTGTTTGTGACAATCAATGATTGGCCTACTCTAAGTAATCTTTCAGGGCAGACAAACAAGGGATATAATGCATGCACACATTGTTTTGATGACCTTGATAGTATATATTTGAAAAAATGCAGAAAGGTCGTGTACCTTGGGTATCGTTCATTTCTTTCTATGAATCACCCAGTTAGAAAGAAAGGAAAGCATTTTAAAGGTAAGGCAGACCACCGATGCTAGCCTCGCAACAGAACTGGAGAAGATGTATTTGAGATGGTTAAGGATGTGAAAGTAGTTTTTGGTAAGGGACAGGGCAGCCAACCAGTTCCAAAAGATGCAGCGGGTCATGCACCCATGTGGAAGAAGAAGTCAATATTTTGGGAGCTACCCTATTGGCAAGTCCTAGAGGTCCGGAATGCGATCGACGTCATGCACCAAACAAAGAATCTTTGTGTGAACCTTCTAGGATTCATGGGTGTATATGGTAAGCCTAAGGATTCACTTGAAGCATGTCCACATGGAAGAACGAGACAACCTGCATCCAGAGAAGACAGATGATGGACACCAATATTTAAGACCTGCTAGCTACACTCTTAGCAATGAAGAGAAAGAAATCATGTTTGAATGCCTAAGCAGCATCAAGGTCCCATCTGGATTCTCCTCTAATATAAAAGGTATAATTAATGTGCCTGAGAAGAAATTTCTAAACTTAAAGTCGTATGACTGCCATGTGCTTATGACACAATTGCTTCCAGTTGCATTAAGAGGAATTCTACCTCGACATGTACGTCTGGTCGCCGTAAAGCTATGTGCATTCCTCAATGCAATTTCTCAGAAGGCAATCAATCCACTGGAACTAGCTGCTCTATAGAATGATGTGGTTCAATGTCTTGTCAGCTTTGAGTTAGTGTTCCCTCCATCCTTCTTTGATATCATGACACACCTCCTAGTTCATCTGGTCAAGGAGATCAATATTCTGGGTCCTGTGTTCCTACATAATATGTTTCCCTTTGAGAGGTTTATGGGAGTTCTGAAGAAATATGTTCACCAACGTGCTCGGCCAGAAGGAAGCATCGCCGAGGGCTATGGGACAGAGGAGGTCATTGAGTTTTGTGTTGAATTCATTCCTGAACTTGACCCAATTGGTGTTCCTGAATCGCGCCACGAGGGGAGACTGAGTGTAAAGGGAACACTAGGAAAGAAAACATACATCGGTACGGGGGACGATTCTTTCAATAAAGCACACTACACAGTTCTTCAAAACTCATCCGTGGTGGAGCCGTATGTGACGAAACACAAGGACTTCCTACGATCGCAATTCCCAGAGAAGAATGAAGCTGGGTTTATGCGTCAGCACATAGACACTTTCAGTGATTGGTTACGAAAAGAATGTCAAGGTAATGACCAGATTGATGAGCAACTATATTTGTTGGCTAGGCAACCATCATGGCACATCCTCACGTACAAAGGGTACGAGATAAATGGAAATACATTTTACACCCTAGGCCAAGATAAAAGAAGCACGAACCAAAATAGTGGAGTTCGCGTAGACGCCATAGTCCCGAATGGAAACAGACAAACATATTATGGCCGTATAGAGGAGATTTGGGAACTAGACTACGCACCTAATTTTAAAATCCCTTTGTTCCGGTGCCAATGGGTGAAGGTTACCGGAGGCGGGGTGACAGTTGACAAAGACTATGGAATGACAACAGTGGACCTCAACAATGTTGGTTACAAAGATGAACCATTCGTCCTTGCTGCTGATGTGAATCAGGTGTTCTATGTGAAAGACATGTCTACAAAACAGAAGAGAGGGAAAAATGACAACAAATCAACAAACGAGCCAAAACGCCATATAGTTCTCTCAGGGAAAAGAAACATTGTGGGAATTGAGGACAAGTCAGATATTTCAGAAGATTATGAAAGGGATAACCGAATCACGCCTTTCAATGTGACCAAAGATCCGAGCATACTGATAAATGCTGAGGACACTCCATGGTTACGTCAAGATCATGACTAAGGAACATACGTCAAAAAGAAGATCACTATTGTGACCGCCTAATAAATAGATTGCAATAGAGTATGTGTATGTGACAATAGTAACTTAAGATGTTTATATTAGTTTTTCTTATTTTATATCATTTCAAATAATGAAATGACACTTAAGTTTGCTATTATAAGAGATGTGTCAATTATTTGTCAAATGCAAAAATAGTCAAACTTGGTCAAATGACAAACTAAATTACTTAAAATCAAAAAAATTTTGAATACCAAGTTGTTAGATATCATCAAGATCTAAACTTTTTATATAGACAATTTTTCCATTTGAGAAAGTTTAAGTTCACAATACCCACCAATTCTTGAATCTCGCACAAACTATATGAAACTACATGTGTCAATTGTGGATTTTGAACTACACCTTCCTAACACTTTGTCAAATGCAAAAATGGTCTATATATTAAATGTAGATTTTGATGAGTGGAACAATATTGCTATTCATGACTTTTTCGTTCGAGACCATCTAGGGTTCCGAAAACCGATGCGTGGCTATGAATTCTTTCAAAATTCAAAATTGAGTGGTTCAAAATTTTCCAAAAGAAACGTTGACCATTAGACAAAATGTAGAACTTGATGAGTGCAACAAACTTTGTATTCATTACTTTCCCATTTGGGACCATATAGGGTTCGGTCAAAGTGTGTGTTTCTAAAAACCAATGCTTTGACTTTGGTCCAACTTGGTCGAATGACCCATTTGATGACTTGAAATGAAAAAAATTTGAATACAAAGTTGTTAGAGATCATCAAGATCTACATTTGATATATTGTCCATTTTTCCATTTGGATAAATTTGAGCCAATCCTAAGCACATTTGTTCAAAATCCAAGACGGGTTTTGGTCAAACTTGGTCAAATGACAAACTAAATTACTTAAAATGAAAAAATTTTGAATACCAAGTTGTTAGATATCATCAAGATCTAAACTTTTTATATAGACAATTTTTCCATTTGAGAAAGTTTAAGTTCACAATACCCACCAATTCTTGAATCTCACACAAACTATATGAAACTACATGTGTCAATTGTGGATTTTGAACTACACTTTCGCAACACTTTGTCAAATGCAAAAATAGTCTATATATTAAATGTAGATTTTGATGAGTGGAACAATATTGGTATTCATGACTTATCCGTTCGAGACCATCTAGGGTTCCGAAAATCGATGCGTGGCTATGAATTCTTTCAAAATTCAAAATTGAGTGGTTCAAACTTTTCCAAAAGAAATGTTGACCATTAGACAAAATGTAGAACTTGATGAGTGCAACAAACCTTGTATTCATTACTTTTCCATTTGGGACCATATAGGGTTCGGTCAAAGTGTGTTTTCTAAAAACCAATGCTTTGACTTTGGTGAAATGACCCATTTGATGACTTGAAATGAAAAAAATTTGAATACAAAGTTGTTAGAGATAATTCGATGTAATGGTGAATATTGTTGTAAGCATAAATAAATAAGAAATAGACAAAAAATTTTAAAAAATAATCCGATGTAATGGTGAATATCACGTATATCACGATTTTGGAGATAAATGATGATAAATAAACAAAATTTACGTTTAAATATTGCACAAACAAATTTTTCTATCAAAAACATCTGCTTTAAGATATTAAAATTAAATAATACATTTATGCATTAATAGAATACTAATTATTTTTCATATTTAAGATTGCTAATATAAGTGATGAAAAGATTTTATGTTTCCAAATTTATTATGTAAGCAATTAGACAAAAAGAAATCGAACTATTATTTTTTGACAAATTGATACCTATTATTCTATTTACTATGAAATTAACAACATTAATCTAATTATTATATGCATAAATAAATAAGAAACTGAAAAATACATTTAGTCCCGGTTGCTGGCTAGAACCGGGACTAAAGGGTGGACCTTTAGTCCCGGTGCGTAGCACCAATCGGGACTAAAGGTCCCCGCGTGTATATAAGAAAACAGTCGTCTTCCTCATCCAGTTCGACTGAGCCCTAGTTTTCCTCCGCCGCGTGCCGCTCCCCGTCATCGCCTCGCACCCTTGTCCCCAGCCGAGTGCCGCCGTCGTCTAGAGCCTAGGAACGCCGCCGCCGCCACCCCTCGTCCCCGGCCCGAGCCGAGGACCGTACGGAGCGCCGCGTCGAGCTCCGATGACCCGAGCCGAGGACCCTTCTTCTTCTATGCGCGGCACCGACGACCCTCGTCCTCGGCCCGAGCCGAGGACGTACGGAGCGCCGCAACCGCCGAGCTCCTTGCACCGACCCTCGTCCCTGCAGGCCCGAGCCGAGGTCCCTCCTTGCGCCGCGCCGAGCTTCGATCTTCTCCGACCGGCACCGAGCAGTTATTGTCGTTCCTGGCCATGTTTATTTGCAAATAATTATACAAAATGTGAAAAGTGTGATTAGTTATTTTTTACCTATATACAAATTGTTTGTTTTTTCCTACATGCAAAATGTGAACAGTGTGAACAGTGTGGCATGTTTATTTTTTCGTCTCGCGAATTACATGTAACTGTGTAATTAGTTATTTTTTACCTATATTTAATACTTTGTGCATGTGCCGCAAGATTCGATGTGATAGGGAATTTGAAATATTTTCCAAAATATTTGGGGAAGTAAACAAGGCCTTAGTCCCAATTTAAAGGCACAATCGTCGCACTTTCGTTTATTTGATAAATATTGTTAAGCGAAGTTACAAATTGTGATAAAGGCACAAATCATATAATTGCTTGAGAAATAAATACTATTAACTTGGTTAAATTTGAATTAGTTTCATCGACACAAATCACATAATTGCATTCTTTTATGGACGAAGAGAGTATATTATATTATATTATATATTTATAATATATTCCCAAAATTGATATACATAAAGTCTTTTGCCAAAAATAATATATTCCCAAAATTGATATACATGAAGTCTTTTGCCAAAAATAATAAAATGGACGAAGAGATGTATAATTTCTATTTTATAATTTATTTTTTGTATTATATAATTTATATGATATAATTTATCCTATGTTGTAATTAGTTAGTAGGGATAGATATTGAGATGAGATGTATAATTTTTATTTTATAATTTATCTTTTATATTATATAATTTATATGATATAATTTATCCTATGTTGTAATTAGTTAGTAGGGATAGATATTGAGATGAGATGTATAATTTCTATTTTATAATTTATCTTTTGTATTATATAATTTATATGATATAATTTATCTTGTGTTGTAATTAGTTAGTAGGGATAGATATTGAGATGAGATTTATGACTTATATGATATAATCGAATATTGTCTAAGTTTAGCCTATCCAAATAATTTTTGTTGATCGCGTCAAAAACTTTTAACACTTGATTAATTTTGCAGAAATGGTCAATCCGAATGACAACATGGATGATGCAATGATGGACCTAATCAACAGCGGCGCCAATCCAGATCCCCAAGGCGAAGATGATGGGAGTCAGTACTTTGCTGATTATGAAGAACTTGTGGGAGACAATCCTGATCAGGTCTATCTACAATCTAGTATATATGTATATATATGAAATTAAAATAAATAACATTTACACTAATGTATTTATACTTGTTTGTGTAGCCCTCTAAATCGACGACAACTTCTGAGAAGAGTAGAAAAGTGCGCGGCCCGAAGAAGCCGATGGAGGGTCGGTACATTCCGTCGGAATTCGATGACGGTACAGGACAAGTACTTGGGGCTAATTCTAAAAAAATTGTTGCGCACTGTGGCTACCTTGTAAGGGACAGGCTCCCGGTTAGTGCTCGTGAATGGAGGCAACAGAAAGATAACCCTAATATTAGTTTTGTCACAGATCGTGACAAGAAAATGATTTGGCAAGATATCCTTCAACATTTCACGCTCGATACACAGGATGAAGCTTTGAAGGAGAAGGTTAAAATCTGGGCTATGCAGAAGATGGCCAAACAATTTCAGGCTTGGAAGAAGACATTATACAAGACTTTTGCTGCATAAGGTCAGACACCAGATTTCACCAACAAGACCTACGTCAAGTTGAGGCCTTTTTGGAATGAGTTCGTAGAGTTTAAGAACTCAGAAGAGGGTCAGGCACGGATGATCAAGAATCAAGAAAATGCTAAACAAAAGTAATACCACCATCACTTGGGTTCAGGTGGCTACAAGATTGCTATTCCTAAGTGGCAAAAGATGGAACAGGAGATTCTTGGGAGAGGGATCGAACCAGAATCAATGCACTGGCCCGAGCGCGCCAAGTATTGGTTCTTTGGTCACGGGGGAACCATAGACCTAGAGACCGGAAAGATAGTGTACGGCGAAAAGCTCGAGAGAGTAGGACAGAGAATGGCCTATGCTAGAGGATTAGTTAAAAGCGGCACCTGGCAGCCAAATAGAGAAAAGGATGAGCTGACATACGCCCTGGAGACTGCTGAACACGGTGGGCGAACCAGTGGCTATGGGGAGGTATCATGGGAGCATGGCTTCCCTAAAGATAGACCAACTTATAGAAGCCGCCAACGAAAGAAGGAAGAGGAAGCAGAGTAGTTGCATAGGTTGGAGGCAATGGTGATTGAGTCACGCGAAGCGGCTCGTGAAGCGATAGCGCGAGAGAAAGCGCTTGAAGAGAGAATGAACAAGGAGATCAAAAGACAAGTGCAGATTGCAGTAAGTTCTATACAAGGGCAAACTGCATCAGAGCCTAGAGTCAACATTAGCCCCCGGTCAGTTGAAAAGTATACGCTTCCACGGAGATGCCAACTATTCAAGACGACGTGGGGCTGCACTTTCCAGTGGATGACATCACTGAACCTCTGACAACATGTGAGCTGCACATTCCACAGGGGACTGCCACAGTCATGGTTGCTGTCGGTGTTGTAACTCCTGTCGACCCTACGAGGACACCAAGAATCCATGGGGCGATAGTTCCACCTGGATATGCTAGTGTCTCAGTGGATAGAGTTGTCAAAGGCTTCAGTAATGTGCAGCTTGAGATTGAAGGAGGCGATGGAGAGAAGACTCTAGGAGAAGGAGAGAAGACGTTTATTTGTTGGCGCAAGCGCTACATCATTATTCCTGGGGCATCACCTAGTAGTCTGCCACCACCTCCTCGTCATGAATCTAATCCTAGGTGCGGATGAAAATTGACTATACATTTGTTCACTAAATTTATTTTGCATTCTCTTAGTTAGCGGTTTACTCATATACCTTTTGTTTTCACAGGTGGTCACCTACATGTCATAGTGCTGCGGGTGATGACGAGGGAGTGCAAGACACGGCTGCATCGCCTCGGTCTCCAGCGCCACCACCTAGGGCTCCAACACCGCCACCTAGGGCTCCAACACCGCCACCTAGGGCTCCAAAGCCACCTAGGGCTCCAACGCCGCCTCCTCGGGCTCCAACACCGCCACCAGCTGCCCCATCGCCTCCACACTTGGCTCCAGCACGAAAGAAGAGGCCGGCCACGCAATCAAATGTGTCGGCCGCCCCGTCGCCAAAAAAGAAAGCCTCCGAAAAGAAACAAGCTATCATTCCTAAGTTGTCCTATGAGAAGACTCATGCAGAACTAAATTCTTCAGTAAAATCAGGCGTGGATAGTTTCTTCAAGAAACTTAAGACTGAAAGAGAAGCCAAGCGAAACCCTGAGAAGCCATACCTCTTACTACGGCCAGAAGATCTACGACAAAGGGTTGAGGCTGAACAAAAAAAGAGGCGTGAAGCTCAGAAAGAATCATCATCTTTATCGGACTATGATCGCACTTTATGGAAATCCATAGAAGAAGAGAAGAAGAAAGAGAAAAGAGCACGCAAGGGTGTAGCACAGCTCGGGGAACAATCAAAGCAATCAGTTCCCCCGCTAGTCATTGGAAATGAATATGGTTCAAACATTGTCGTGCTAGACCAGCAGATACCGGCAGATTTAAAATTTGAAGAGCTTGAAATTTTTTTGCGGAAACTGGTCTTAGCTTAGCCCAAATGATAGCGGGGCACCAATTGAAAGTGCTCCACAAATTGATCATTGGCAGAAGGAATATACATATGGCAAGAGTTTATACAACCCTGCGGCCCTCAGCAAGCTTGGAACGCAAATGTACATGCTAAACAAATGGTACATGGAAGCGTGTGTCGCAGATGACTATCTTTGTGTCCGAATTAGAAAGTATCATTACTTCCATGGTGATGATATTATTTATGTTCAATTTAATGAGCTACACCAACTATGCCACATGGACGCTCTTAACAAATCTCTAATGAGTTGCTTCTGTCTGTAAGTGATTCTTCCATTCAATAATGTCTCTGTAACTTATCATGTATATATATAACTAATTACAGAAACCCGCTATACATATGCAGAAACATGATGAGGGACCTCAGAGTTAGAAATGACAAGGAGATTGGATTTGTGGATCCAAATGTTGTATTCAAAGACCACAAGACCCCGTATGTCTTATGGAGAACTCAAACGAAGAGAAATCTACGAAGGTTCTTGATCAACCAAAAAGATAAAAGATATATACTCTTTCCCTACAACTTTAAGTAAGTGTCGTTATCGTGTGTACATTCTATTTAACTAATTAATCAGATCAATATGAAGATATATACTAATTTTGCCTACATATGCACACAAATGCAGCTTTCATTGGATACTAATTGTCATTGATCTCTGGCAAAGTCAATTGGTAATCCATGACTCATTGAGAAAACCACAAGACGATTACCAAGAAATGATAGATATTATCCAAGGGTAACCCCGATCTCTATATATTAAATTCTGCTCTTTTAACTTGGTAATGGATAATTAATAATGATCGTTTTATTGCTAGGGTTTGGGCTGGGTTCGTGCAGAAACACCGTCCAGAGTTGAATGCAGCACTTTCAAAGCCCATCTTACTTTCAGTGGGTTCTACGGCAGACACCGGACAACAATTTGTGTGGCTACTATGTGTGCGAGTTTATGACGGTGTATGCCAAAAGAACTAATCTTGAGCACCTAAAAGTATGTAACATGTATATATAATAAGTTTATTTCATTTATTTGTTGCTATTTAATAAATCCTATTCATACCTCTAACTTTTTTCTTTAATGTCTATTAAAGGAGATGTGGCTGAAGGAGCACGTGTTGGATGCGGTGTGCCTAAAAGGAATTCAGGAGACAATCGCAGGATTTCTTAACGACCAAGTCCTGAATCCCGGCGGCGAGTGCTACTTCAACCATCAGGAGCCAATGAAACCAAATAACGATGATCATTTGTACGATGCTTGAGTGGCGGAGATAAATTGTGTTGTAAATACTTTGTCCGTGAAGCATATGTGTAAATATTATATTATGGACCTATAGATACATATTATTTATATATATACAATGTTTTATAGTATATTTCATGTAATGCTTTAAATTATATAAATTATAGATGCGCGTTCCATAAACTACCAGAAACAATACGCATTCGAAAATAACAATAACATAATTGTAAACCCTAAATGGAAAACCAAATGAAAAGAAAAAGAAAAAAGAAAAAAGTCTTTAGTCCCGGTTGGTAGCAACAACCGGGACTAAAAGTGGAGGCCAGGTGGCACACCGTGGCGCGCCTTTTAGTCCCGGTTGGTCTTACCAACCGGGACTAAAGGTGGACCTTTAGTCCCGGTCCTCGGAACCGGGACTAAAGGTGGGACATTTAGTCCCGAAACCTTAGCCCTGGTTCCGTAGCCGGGACTAAAGGCTCTTACGGCCTGGGGCTAAAGCCCTTCTCTGTACTAGTGCTACCAGTCCTGCTAACGGGAGGTGGACTACAGAGGACCATCGTAGCTGTCACCTAAGTGGCCT
Source organism: Sorghum bicolor (assembly GCF_000003195.3). Lineage (NCBI taxonomy): Eukaryota > Viridiplantae > Streptophyta > Magnoliopsida > Poales > Poaceae > Sorghum > Sorghum bicolor. The sequence continues at coordinate 21,953,974 of NC_012879.2, forward strand.
ACCATGCGATCCGGCTAACAGGGGATATCCACAAGTAATATAGGCCTAAGCACTACGCTTACACCTATACTACAACTCTCACCTATAGCGTCCTATAGATTAAAGTACTCAAAATAGTTGTGAACCAGAACATACATGGATAGTAATTGCATAATGAAATAAGAAGTGGATTACCAGAGTCATCCCATGAGCAAGCTTGATTAGAGCTTGATCATGGCGAAGTACAACCGAAGGAAGAACCGACAGGCCAGCCTCTCCTCCAATCCTCCCTCGCTCTCCATCTCACGACTATCTAGATCTACTCTAGTTTAGAGATGAGAGGAGAGCTCTCATCTCCAAACCCTGCCTTTTGCTCTGTCTATAAATAATGAATAGGGATGTAGAGGTGCCTTCTCCAGGGACTAGGTGGCCTGCTTATATAGCCGCTCCAAATGAATGTGGTCCGTCGGATCAAACCGACCTTAATCGCATGGTTTTCCTTAATCCTTTAGGTCGGTGGAGCATAATCCGCGAGGTGGAGCCTGATTGGCTCCTGTAGCAGGGCGGGTGCCCTAGGGCGGAGGGCGGGCACCATGCCCCTGGCCCACTCGGCCTCCCGTTCGTTCCCGTGGCTTCTGGAGTCTTATAGATGATAGAAAATTGCCGCACACATTAATATCTCTATATAAACCCGACGTGTGGGCCTTTCCTCCATATTTCCTTGTAACCCCCTGCAGAAATAGACAAACACCAAAACTCGTGGAATTCTGTGAAATAAAACCCTAAGTCTGGGTGTTGGTTGCATTTGGAACCTTTTCTTTATTTATTTGATGATTAAATTGGATACTTAAGGACCATCAACAAACTCCCCCAAGCATACCTCTTGCTCGTCCCTGAGCAAGGATGGACTCAAGTGTTTCTGCAGTGGTTTCATACCTTAAAGGTACACATGCGTTCAAACAAGATCTCATCTCTGGGTTAGGGTAAACTGTTAAGATTTAAACTTACTCATATTACCTTCCACCATGGGGCTTGTAATCGTCACTTGTGTCTTGAGTAGTTAAAGGATAGAACGGTCCAGTCAAGTGCCATGTCTCTTGTTCTTGATCAAGTATAGCTCTGGTGTTTTTTTGCAGATTTTCAAATAAAACTCAGAGATTCCTTGTATGACTCTCTCTAGTCTCTCTTTTGTGGTATTTCTGGATCCTTACCAAGGTAGTAATGGTTTATGCCTTCTCTCAAAGTATGTGGTATTTTTGGTACGAGGCATAGTGATATTGCCTTCTCCCTCACCCTACTCTAATAAGGTTTTGATATCTGGAGCTCATAGGTGGGAGATAAAGCATACATACTTACAAGACATTTATTGCATAGTCAAACCATGGATCTAGAGAAACAAGTCAATAAGTCAAATCAAGATGTGCATGTGTGGCGAGTGAATGGTGTATGGTGATGATGGTGAAAGTCTACTTCTACTTTTGCTCTTTTTAGTGGTTACATACCTTGCTTGCACTTTGAAGCTTTTTGAGGAGAATGAGATGCTCTATATTTTTTTTCTTTTCTCTCAGGTGGGTATCTTGTACCCCTAATTCTACTATCGGACACTTGTCCATTTTTATCTCTCGTCTCACTTTTTCTTTTCTTCGAGGTTCCGGGCACTTGCCCCTTTTTATTTCCTCATATTCACTTTTTTCAGAGCACTCACCCTCCTAGAATAATGTAGCAAGTGGTAGTAACCAAAATATCTCGAGCATTTATCTCACATGGAATAACAGGGATAGAACAATATTTTTGGCTATTCTTTCCTGGATAGGAGTAGAATAATTTTGGGTGAATCTGGAGATGGAAATGAGTGGATGTATGTGGATGCGTACTTCCGGAGTAGAAGCAGCATGTATGAGTGAACGTGCAAGTGAATCTTGATTTTAACCGCATGACAAGCTCCTAAGGGTCTACATAGCTTGACCACACTCAATGCTCATAAGTAGTAAAAAGTAAATGTATGGTTCATAGCCTAATAAGCATGTATATATGGTTGTGGTAGTATTTTAAACTCTCATCATAGAGGAACTCATCATGCAACATTTTAAAGATTTTCAAAGATAAAACTCTCCAGAATTCTAGCATCTCTAGGAACAGATAAACAACAGCTCAACCTTCCCATATCGTATCCGTTAACGACTTAGACTTTAGATCAAGTACTCTTCCCACAAGTTCAGGTTTAGAGCAAATCTTAATTCATAACAGTCATGCCTAAACTTGAGAGAGATTTCAATTTTGAGAACTAGTCATGACAGAGCAACTATTCATTATTTTCATGTGAGAGCTAGTAAACTTTATTTATTTAGCAAACTAAGCAAAGATATATAAGCACAAAATTTTTATTTGGGTTTTTATGATTATGCATCTTTTTATTATTTGAGTAAAGTATAAACGCGAGTAGAAACACTTAGCTAGATAAATGGGGGTGCTCTTCCCCAAGCTGGTTTTTGACGTAATTTTTTCTGATGTAGCTAGCAGGTGGCAGAGGTATATTTGAATGTCGGCAGCACCCTGACAGCGATTAGGATGTCCTCCGTCTGCTAGTCTTATTTGATCCTTGAATTATGTGGGGCTCAAATAGACAACAAAGCTTTGTGGAACTGGTTAAGTGTTAGCATAAAATCTCTTAACCATTATCATGTTGAGCTTCCTCTAATAAATATTACTCTCTTTTGTAGGATCATAAATTTATTTTTATATTTTCATTTTTATAGGACAGGAATATTTTTATTTTTACGCCAACACAGTGAATGTACTTATGTGTTTTATGGCACGAGCACACTCACATGGGGCTTACTGTTTTTAACATTTTTAATTTCTTTTCAAGATAGCATGATTAACTAACAAGCTATTTAAGGAAAGTAAATAATTTAAGGAAAAGGGAATGCAGAAAGGATAAATATGGATAACTACCGATTTTACCTTCCGGCGAGGGTTCAATGTTTTAAGTCTTCTGAACAAGACTTCTCACCGTGTTCATTCTTTAGGTGCATCATTTGATTTAGGTGTGGACCATGACGTCTGCTCCTCTTGATACGGTGTCACCCATGTTCTTCGTTTGCCCAGCAGTTCGAAGTGCGGCATTGGCCGCATCCTGCTCAGTGTGTTTGTGCTCATAGATCTAGGTCCTTCACTTGGTGGAGTCTGGGAGTTGTAAAACTCCTCCATATTTTGGCCGAAGTGTACCTACTCATAGAGACAAGGCAGAGATCAAGTGCATGGCTCCTATTGGTGGAAAACACCAACAAAACCAAAAGTGTATTTGTTCTTCTCTAACCTTAAGCATAGTGACAAAGACAAAGTTGATGGATAATAAGATCATGAGTGTAGTATTTAAAACATTTGTCAGATCAGATCGCTCAACCTAATGGAAAGATAATCTATCTATATTTATGTTTTTTATGTCTTCCAAAGATTGAGTCTGCAATATTTTAGCTCATATGATTAGGAGTGTGGGATCACAAAGGTGGAACGACTAAACTTGTTGAATCGATTGGGTTGGTTAATCTAGAGTTGTAAATCATACATGTTTGTCTCTTTTATTCATGTAAACACTAGAACCAAGGAGAAGCTTATAAAAGTGATAGTCATGTACCTTAAGATGTTACCTTACTTGAAGAGTGATGGTACAGTATCACCTTGTGGAAGCTTTTCTTTCTTAGCGGTTGTGCATCGTGTTTGTGGCACCCTCCATGGATCATCTCTTATGAGCTATGTCTTCCTTGTGTAAATTGTTAAACTTCATGTGTCTCTCTCTTTGACTCCAATGTGAGTTTATCTCAGGACTTCCCAGGTCGATATTGAAAGTTTTCCTGCAGGGGTTAGTCCAAAATATACAATATCTACTATAGCATACTATCGGTTCAAAAATCAACCTAGACACCATGTCTAATTTGATTTAGAAGGGCATTTTAACCTAAGCACCATGCTTAATTTAAAATCCCTTGGAAGTAAGATCATCATTCCTAAACTAAGCACCATGCTTATTTAAGAGATAAATGAAACTACTCCAAACCTAGACATATACTAAAGCAAATAAAGGTAGCATGAGAGCATTTATAGAGATCTACTCAAGTGGAGATGAAGTAGTGTGATTAGTATTTAACAAATTGAGCATGTCAAAGGTAGGGACAACCAACATAGCAACATGGCAAAGGATGTTTTTATGTAAAGTACTCCCCCAAGCTTGATTTTTGCAAAATTCAAGTTTGGATGAATTTAGTTCAATGTTGTATGATGATTGGTTGGACATACCTTATGCTTGTCATTCATCTGATCTTCTTGCTTCAATCCTCGAAAGATTAGTGACAAGAATACCCGAAGGAATATTTTTACAATTATCCTTATATGCTCAATATGCAAGGTAATGTTGCAAATAATTAAAAGCTCATGTTACGATCTGATCAGTGCTTATTTTAGGACACTAAGCTTGTCCTTGGGAAACCATCAATTTATGTCAGCGAAGTGGTTTCCCCTCCAACGCTAACCTATATCAAGATCAGCTCAACGAGATTTGCAATATTTGTTATAGACATATGCATCGACAACCGCCCTTTTAAAGTTTTTATAAATAGAAAGGAAGAGGGGGTTGGAGATCTCAAATGTGGTGATGTTGCAGAGACCAATAGATTGGGAAGATGTTGCATATGAGCATGGAGCAAACGAAGTGGCTATGAAATAAATTCCATGCTAATTAATATTATCTTCGTCTCCAATCTGAATGTTTGGAGTTTCTCCTGGATTGGTCTCGCCTATGTCCTCTTCTATAGTTGGATGAATCTCATCTTCAAAGGGAGTCAAGAACTCACCATTTGAAATTGAGCCAAAGTCAGAATCCATTAAGGCTTCTTCCTTGTCCATCCATTCTACACATTCTAGCCATTTAGAACTTGTGATCAGGAAAGGGGAGGTGTTAGAATTTTCTATATGGCTTAGCTCTCCTTCTATGACATTACTTGACATGTCATCCTCATGGTCTTTATGACTCCTATGGTTTGATCGTCTTGATAGATTGCTAGGATCATCATGAGACTGAAAAGGAGAGGGATAAGAGGGGTCTCTAAGGTCAAGGATGGATTTAGAATTTGTGAACATGGAAGGGGAGCAGATAGAATCTTCTATATGGTTTAGCTCTCCTTCACTTTTTTTGGGGGAAAAACTGTGAAGCTTCGCTTCCCAGTGCTTAAATTAATAAAACAGAGGGTGTACATAAGTGAAGTTAGCAGGCAGCTAACTGAGAGGGAGGACAAACCTAGACTTACCTAAAGAGAAGAGTGGAGTGTGGGGTAAGACAAGGAGAAGAAGAGAGGCCTATTACAAACTATTGATGTAATTCATAATTAACACTCTTTTGTGCTGAGGTAACCTATGAAGGTGAATTACAACTTCAGCCCTGAATACTCTTTTCCATCTAGACAGCCGAGGAGCTATGTTGTTGAAGATAAAATCATTCCTTTCCTTCCAAATGCACCAAGTTGCAATGGTAAACAAATCCATGAAGTAGGGGCCTACGAAAACTTCTTTCTGAAGCTGTAATTTTTGGCAAATATCTAGAACCGGGAGCCATTGAATGCCAAGTAGGAACCAACGTGCAGTACTGGACTGGCATTCGAAGAAGAGATGCAGTATGGTTTCATTGACCTGGTCATGGCACAAAGAGCAAAGATACCCTTCTTCTAAATGTTTTTCCTTCTCCTGAGAACATCCCTTGTATTTAATCGGTCTACTAACAGTACCCAGGCGAAAATTTTCAATTTAGGCATACACTTTCCTTACCATATCCACAGGAAAGGGGGTTGAGCTTGTATATCCTGGAAACTTCTTTTGTAGAACTTTGAAGCTGCATAGAGACCTCCAGACCAATTACAAGTCCACACATCTGATTGCTCCTCATTATATTCGCCTCTGAGTTGATCTAAATTGAGCTGAATTCAAGGAATTCATTGTAAGTTTGTCTGGACATTGGTAACCGAAATAATTGCAGCAGGTCACTCTGCATCAAGGCTTGCCCAAGCGAGATGTTCTGGTTGGCGGCATACTGAAACAGATGTGGATAAGTAGTTGAGAGAGGCTGTTGAAACAGGACATCATGACAAAGACCCATAGAATTTCCTTTGCCAAAGATGCACTGAGCTAGATAACTGAACTTAGCGTTGAGCTTTAGGATATCCTTCCACCAAAAGGATCCCCTGGCAGCTGTTAGATGGGGGACTTTTTGTTGGTAATAAGCCTCCCAAACAAAACTGACCCATGGTATCTCAGCCCTATTATAGAACTTAGCAAGATGCTTGATGAGTAATGCTTCATTTTGTAAGTATAGATCTTTAACTCCTAGGCCTCCTTTGAACTTGGGTACTGTAACCATATTCCATGCAGCTAGGTTATAGCCCTTTGCATTAGGATCAGAGCCTCTCTAGAGGCATTTTTTTCGAAATTTATCAATCATTTCAATCACTGCTTGTGGTAAGCTTAGAGTGCACATATAATAAGTGGGAAGTGTTGAAATGACTGAATTAACCAGCTGCAGCCTGCCTGCATAATTTAAAAAGGATGAACTTCCTGATAATTTCCTCTCAATCCTGCAAATCAATGGAGCATAATCCTTCACTAAAGGCTTTGTTATCCCCAGTGGTATTCCTAGATAAGTGAAAGGTAAAGATCCTTGGGCACAGCCAAAAGTTTCAGTCAGGATTGGGACTCTGTCCTGTGACACATTAATTGGTATAAGACATGACTTATTAAAATTGACCTTTAGTCCTGTAGATTCAGCAAAAGAGTGCAAAAGAGCTTTCAGGTGTAGGAGCTGCCTTGTATCAGCTTGCATAATCATTAGGGTGTCATCGGCATATTGTATGATTGGGAAATTTTCAATATCTCTGTTTGGAATGGGCAGCTGGAAAAAACCATCTTGATAAGCTTTATTAACAATGCTCTGTAATAGATCAGCTACCAGCACAAAAAGCAACGAGGATAATGGATCACCTTGCCTAACCCCTCTTCTACAAGCAAAATCCTTACCATTTATCCCATTCAACAGGACTGCCAAGGTGCCTGAGTTCAGTATCATCTTTACCCAGGAGATCCATTTCAAAGGAAAACCTTTTGCTTGCAAGATGGATAAAATGGCTTTAAATTCAACTATGTCAAAAGCTTTCTCAAAGTCTAATTTGAGAATGATGATCTCTCTTCTAGAGGCATGACATTGGTAGATATATTCAAAAGCCCATCCTAGACAATCCTGTATAGATCTCCCTTGAATAAAACCATACTGGTTTCTATGAACAACCTTTAAGATTACCTGCTGTAATCTATTTGCCAACAACTTAGTCAGTATTTTCATGATTGAGTTCAACAAAGAGATAGGCCTAAAATCAGTCACCAACTCAGGACTAGGCTTTTTGGGTACCAAAGTGATGTAAGAATAGTTTATGGATTTCAGATCAGCAACCTCATTATAAAAATCAGTAACTAGCCTGTAGACATCATACTTAATGATAGGCTAGCTCCTTTTAAGGAAATGACCATTGAACCCATCAGGCCCAGGGGCTTTATCAAGAGGCAGATCCTTGATTATCTGGTTGATTTCATCAGTTGAGAAGGGTTGGGCAAGACATTGCAAATCAAGAACAGGCATGAGCTGCTGGAGATCGTAAAGCATCTGGGTGTTAACTGAAACACCAGTCTATTTTTGAACTCATGCCAAAAGAGGGCAGCTTTCTCTGCATGATCAGTCACAATTCTTCCATCAGAAGCTGTGATTTGTGAAATAACATTGAAATAGTATCTTTGTGTGGCACGTGCATGGAAAAACTTCGTGTTGCCATCTCCTAAAGTTACTAATTTCTTGGTATATCTATGTTTCCAATAGGAGTGTTGGTAACCAAGTAATTTTTGCAACTGACTTTGGATAATGGTTCTGAAGTTTTGCTCCTGTAGAAACAATGGCCTATACTCTTCCAGATCATCAAGTAGACTGATGACAAGATTACAGTGCTTGATTAGGATGGTAATGCTTGACTGATTGCTTTGCCATTTCTTTAGGGCAGCTCTTACTGTCTTAAGCTTGATAGATATGTTCCTGGTGTTACTGCTGCTACAAGAGTTGGAGAACCAAGCTGTTGCTACTGTATCAAAGAACCTAGGTAACTGTGCCCAGTAGTTGTTGTATCTGAAGAGTGTGGCCTTTGGAACCTTTGAGTCAATCCTGATTTTGCAAGGGGTGTGATCAGAAACACTTTTCACCAAGGGAAGAACCACAGTGTTGGGATAAGTCAGAGACCATGTTGGGGTTGTGAAGAACCAATCCAACTGTTGCAGCAAAGGCTGCTCTTGCATATTACTCCAAGTGTAATTCCGACCTTTAAGGGGAAGCTCCAGCAACCCTAGTTCTTGTATGATGTCATTAAAGATGAACATATCGTTTATATTAGCGCCTGACTTATTCCTATTCGATGTGGATCTATAAAAGTTGAAATCCCCTACCATAAGGCATAGATCATCTTGCTGAAACTCTAGCCCATATAACCATGCAACGAAATTCGTTCTGGTTGGCTCTCGGGTTGGCCCATAAACAGTAATCAACTCCCAAGATACTAAGTTATGAATGGCAGTCACTTTCAATCTCAGAGCAAAAATTTCGAAATCCACTGGTTAGACCGAGAAAATTCTTGAGTTCCATGCTACTAGAATACACTACAAGAAATACATGGCTTTTTAACATTTAGTTATGTCACAATATATGAAATTTATATTACAAATTAAGATTTTTGACATCAAGTTGACAAAAATCAAAACGTAGAAAAACCCGCGTCATAAAATGATTATGTGACATTTGTTTGGTTTATGTCGCAAGCATATGACATTGGTTTATTGTCACAAAATCATAGGCCTTGCCATGTGGCAGCTGACATGGCAGGGAGAAAAAATGTCACAAACACTACAAAAAAATGTCACAACCATCATAATTCTGTTACATGTCAGTAGGCTGTTTATGGCCCATTATTCATGCCAATGTGTTTGTGGCACGCTCATGAAATACACATAAATTGGAAGAAAGCTCACAATTGACAAAATATTGGTCATCTTTTCATTGAAACCATCAACATTTGTACTTGTACAATTTTCATAGGAAATACAAAGGCAATAAGCAAGCTACACACAAGTAGCTACAAAACTAAGAGGGTAGCTTACACAATACAACTCATATGATTTTCTTGCATAACAAAATCTTTCAAAAATAGCCACCATGAGCACTTTGATCCTCTTGCTGCACCAGTGTACATCGAAGCTCATTCTGACCTGAAAACCAAAGGTTCCATTTATCACTAATGCAGTCTAAACAAAGTTATATGGAAAGGTGCCAGAGGTAAAAAAACCTTGAAAACTTAGCAGATTCTCCACCACGACTTGGTATAACAAGGCATATATAACTACTGCTTTTTTTTTCTTTCATGCAAACTTTAAACGACAAAATTGTATTTCCTAACATCAGCAAATAGAACTGAACCAATGTTAAGTGGCTCTGTATACAGAGAATGCAAATCATCAATAAAGAAACTAGCTAGTAGTAACAGAGGAGGAAGACAGAGAAAAATTATAGAAATGAGTTCAAGATTCAGATGTGTGCGCAAAAGAAAGAATTATGGTTCATCTAACTTTTGAAATAGATGCAGACTCAAGAGATATCTCCTACATGCACACAATACTGAAATTTGAGATAAAAACCTATAAATTGAACAAACTATTAGAGTCTCTCTATCAATCTGTAAATAAATTAGGGATCTAGGAGGTTCAGGCTTGGGCTAACCTGCAAATCATGGAGACAGAAAAACAGAGACAACTGGACAAGTAAGCAGTGCCATCCTGCTGCCGTGCGATGATTTGCTTATTGCATCACTGTTGACAGCACAAAAAGAAAGCAAACAACTTGTTCTGGATGGAGTAGCTCCGTGCTGATGCTAGAGGAAGAACTGAAAAAGCTTTAAGAATATTAGTGTTTAAGATCCTTGGCTGATCCAAATTTATAGCAGCACCAACACGCAGAATAGATTTCAAAAAAAAACGTGCAGAATAGAGGCACAACAAATCTTAACAGGAACAGATTTGCACTCTATACATTACCCAACAACTCTTTATATTAGACAGTGGAAATAATGACAATAATTCTCAGGCAAGCAACTCCTTGTATTAGATTATTTAGTAAACTGAAACTCTAAATGAGAAATCATGTATGGCTCACTGCTGCATGTTGGGGCATTAGCACCGGTCGGAAAGAGTCTGTTGCCCCGGTTCCCGAGCCGGTGCTGCCCTTCCGGGACTAAAGGCCCACCCTTTAGTCCCGGTTCCGGGGAACCGGGGCTAAAGCCCCTCTTTAACCGGTGTTAAAGGATCCTGCCAGGGCTGCCACGTTGCAGGACCCGGTGTTAAAGGATTTCTTTTTTTTTGGTTCACTTCTTTGGTTCTGTTTATTGTTTTTATATAATAATAATAGGTTTTTCAATACATATTTTTTGCTGATTACAATAATATATTTATATTACACGCATATTAAGCATATATAAATGAAAATTAGAGGCTTAGCTTTATAATTAAGCTTTGCCTATAATAAAATGAATAGGTCACATCAAAAATTAAATAGATATGTAAAAAGCTTTATATATAGTTGATTAATTCAAGCAAGCTTGGCTACAACAAATACAATCGCAACTAGCACTAAAAAAACCAAAACTAAAATGCACTTAAGCATAATTAGTTCGCGTCCGATCCCAACTATAATAGATAGATCATTCGCTTGATCAACATTTAAAAAAAATAAGCACATATATAAGCAAATGTGTGGAAATAACTCACATTACGATCCGAACACTTGTAGAATATACGACCCTTGTTTACTCCCTCTTTCGACACTTTGTACTCCATCACAATCTTCTACCCACACTTGCCACAAGTAATGAGAGGGAGTTCCGGCCGGTATCGCTTTTGAACGCGTTGAGAGACCGAAGACCCGGTCACGGTTGCTATCTACTATCCATACTCAATTTTTAAACAATTATAAATTCCACACATTTACTAGTAAACATGTATGATTAAAGAAGAACCTAATAATATCCTTTGTTTGTCTAGTTGCTTTAACAAATCTTCTAAATTATATAATGAACATTATGTAGTAATAAAAATAAATCAAGTGATATTAACAAACCAATTAATTTGAACTATCCTACTTTCTAAGATCATAAATAATTCATTCTTGCAAAGTACATTAATACTAGGTCAACCATGAAATATGATATATATATATATGGATACTAATTCATGCGAATGATTCAAAATAACAAAGTGGATTTGAGTTAAAAATGATGGGAACATCACAAGCCAAAAACAACATGAAAAAGACAAGAAAGGCTGAAGTTAGTCACCTCCAAGCACGATGAGACGATGACGGAGTCGAAGAAGATCAACAATGGGCGTCGGAGATGAAGAACAAATGAAGAACAAGCAAGAAGAAGCTTCAAGAACAACAATGGTGCTCTCGGTTTCAAATGGGCAGAGGGGAGGCGGGAGACAGCCTATAAACCGGACCTTTAGCACCGGTTCAGGGCAAAAACCGGGTTTGTGTTACAAACCGGTGATAAAGGCTTTGCCTCGGCCCATGGCACTGGCCGGTGCTAAAGGGGACCCTTTAGCACCGGTTTATAACACGAACCGGTGCTAAAGGGTCCCTGTCCCGACAGCACCTGTCAGGGCCTTTAACCTCGGGCCGCAAAAAGGCCGAGGTTTTTGGCGATTTTGGGCGTCGACCAATGCCTCATTCTATAGTAGTGGCTCATAATTAAATTAAAGCAAGAGCAAGCAGCAAAGTTGTATATGCATTGAACAAAATGGGTTTCTCTGATTACAACTATCCCTGCATAAAAATTTCCAGATAATGCTAGATCCCTACAACCATTTTAATAACAATAATGCTACAACCACCTCTGGTTTCTTTGCATGAGATGGTAAAAATAATAGCAGTAGTGCATTACCATCTATAATAAACATTGATATACTAATATCATAGCGATTCAGGACAAATACCAAAACAATACAGGACAAATCTCACCGTTAGCAGCCATGTCGTGGAGCCGTGGAGTGCTTTCTGGAGTCTGGAGCTTGAACCTTCAAGAAAGCACAGCAGCAGCAGTAGCAGCTGTCAGCAATCTAGATAGATCCCTACACTGCTCCTTTGTCCTTGGCTCCTTGCCACCCGCTGCAACCTGCAGGTGCAGGATCTGCCCACCGTGCTGACTACCAAGGGTCGAGGCTACTCCCTGCGTGCTGCTCGCCACACCCGAGCCCGACGGTCACCGCAGCAGTGGCACGCCGAGTCCGCCCGCCGCACGGCCGCACCTGCCCACCACGCCCCGTGTCGCACGCCCTGCCGTCGCTGGTAACTACGCTCGCGCTGCTGCCAGGAGCAGAGCCGCGGCCGTCGCTACGAGGAGCAGATCCACACTAGTGCCAGGTTGTGCCGTCGCAACCGACGCCGGTGAGAGGCAGATCCGGATGCAAATAGCCAAATAGCTTAAGTTAGGGACTGGGTGCTCAGTATTGCAGAAGGGAAGATAAGGGCAAGCGTACCTGTGTGCTTATCGCTGGTGAAGAGGGCTTGTTGAAGACCTAGGCATGGCTCCAACCTCCGCGCCCTGCTCGCCGTCCATGTCATGCCGACGATGCGTGCCTCCTCCGCGCAAGGATTCGGTCATGGTAACAGCTGGGGTGGGAAGCTGCCGCCGCCATCCTCAGATGGGCTTTGATGTAGGTGGCACTGGGTGAGATGGGATGGGAGGTCAGGGTGGGGAAGGGGAGCGACGACTAGTGGAGAGGAGGGAGTCAAGGGAGACAGCCAGGATAGGTTAGAGTTTTTGGAGCTCATATATATATGTGAGAAATATTGGGCCTTCGGCTGGATACCTATTACTAGTCATGGTGTACACTTTAGTGACGTTTTCCTAAACTGTCATTAGAAATCCATGACGGATTAACATATTTTTTGTAGTGCAGCTTTGGCCTTTCTCTTTATCTGTGTGGACTGCAGGCCGACATTGCGAAAAAACGTTGATTTCGGCAGAACATAAGCTACAGCTTGGAGAGGAGTCTTCGGATTTTTGCCTTCTTTTCAGATCATATTTCGGTAGAACATGAGCCACGCCAAATTTCGCCCATTTAGGGCCTATATCAAGTGCAATAGGTGGCCCAACTATAAACAAAAAAATATGATCTAATATAATAAAAATGAAATAGAAAAAAGGAAAAACATGTGTTGACGTGGCAAAAGACCCTGTTAACATGGAAAGTTTTTTTAAAAAATTAATAAAATAATTTGTGACACACAAACAGGCCTTGTGACATAGAAAATATTGTCACTAGATGAAATCAGACTTGTTAAATGACATTTATTGTGACATATAACTTTTAATTGTCACTAAGTCACTATGCCTAAAATATAATGTCACAAAATGGATGATATAGTAACATTCTTACAATTGTCATACTAAAAACATTAAAAAGCCATGTATTTCTTATAGTGATACCCCCAGAAGCACCATTAGATGGGACATATTCAAAAGCGTCGAAACATTTTGGAGCGAATTTCCTAATAGTGGGAAGATCAAAAAATTCTTTCTTTGTTTCTTGAAAGCAGAACAAAGAACAAGCACTTTCATCAATCTTATTATAGATAAGATCCCATTTATTAGGATCATTTAAGCCCCTAACATTCCAACATAGTATATTCCAAAGTTTACTATCCATCACACACAGGAAAGAGATAGCACACAGAGATGACACAGTCACTCTTAATGAAAAACACCAGAAAACATGACAGTAATATTCTGCAAGACTCAACAAAAGCAGATGCCTGGGGACATCTAAAGATCAAAGATATCAAAGTGTCGTGACTAGGCTTCCTTATCATTGTTTACGTTTCTGATGTTAAGCCTGTCCTCAGTGACATCCTCAGGAGTGACACCACAAAATTCAATAGCCAGTGTTTGCTTAAGTGGAAGTGGAATAATCTGGTTATTTGTTTCAGCTTCATCAAGCGTGAGCAATAACTTCTTTTTAAGTCTCCTTGTATCAGTCTCCCCTAGTCGATGGGGTTTATTTTTCTCATCAAGTTCCATGTGCTCGAAACCAGGTAACTGATGTTTCCTGATGTTCCTCTGAATTTCATCATCCACTATTGGGGTAGTCCTTTTCCTGTTCTTCCTTTTCTTGGGTGGGCTTGGTGGGATAGCTTGAATTGGCTGAACGCTCTGGGCCTCATTCTCTTGACCAACGATGCTAACATCAAGACCAGGGTTTGAGCACACTATCTCTCAGGATGCGCCAAAGCCCAAAGGTGACAGCTGACTCTCCTAGACAGAGTCAGAAGCCTCATGCTCCACCGGGAATTCTATGACTGCCCCAGTAAAAGAAGACTGGGGAGAAGCACTAGTAGTAGGGAGGTAGACATCCCTGAGTAACTGCCAATCCATCAGATCCATTTGGGGAAAGGCATAGTCTGAATCAAGGAGACCATGAACTTGGAGTTGTGCAATGATTGAGTTGATAGCCTCCTGGTTAGGAAGAGTGCTAAGCTGCGATGATTCTGAGAGCCTGCCACCAACAGGAAGTTCCTCTTGAGAGAGAGTTCTTGAGTCCCCTGAAGGAACTTTAAGGAGCCTTTTGCCTTTAGAGCTTGAAGCTTCCATATTGTTTCCCCACATTAGAAAAGCCATATCTCTGTCAACCATAGGAATGTGCAAAGTTTCCACCACTGGCTGTTTCCCCTGTACTATCTGGTTCCTGAAACTTTCTAGAAATTCTAAATAGTTAATCATGAGGGAGGAGGTAAAGGAGCACTGTAGCATCAGTGAGCCAGCAAACTGTGATAAGCCCAAAGCAACTGGTCTGGGCACCTGAATTGTAGAAGCTCTAGTCATCGTTGTCCAGAGTATGTCTTGAAGTAGCATAAGGGCTGAAGGCAATGGGCCATAACCACGGTGTAGACCCAAAGCGTTGGCCATTTGAATAATTGGGTAATCATCCTCTATATCCATGCCCTCGGTTTGGAGTGAAAGAATGGATTGTCTATCACACAGCAGGGGTACTTCCATTCTGATTGGGGTGCCCTAGGCCCTGAGAAAGTCAAGTACTTTAGAGCTCACAGATTCTGACTCTTGAGCATGATTTGGTTGGTTTAGCATTGCTTGCTGAACCAGATTGTCATCCAGTTCCTGCATTTGCTATAACTCATTTTCTGCCACCAATTCACCAGCCTAGTGCCAGTTGTCCTAGCCATTGTTCACAAGAGGAGCCGCTGCTGCAGCAATAGCCTGAAGGGGTTCCCAACCTTCATTAGCTTGTTCAACCTCCTGAATGTCTTGTATGTTGTCGAACCAGTCCTGCTGCTCATTCTGCATTTGACTAGGGAAAGGATGTGGATTTCCATCTTGTGGCATTGGATCTTCATCGGCAGGGCCATCTCATTGTTATGCGAATTTAGCAAGAAGACAGGTACAGTCCAGGATTGCCCTGCCCCCCCTCCCACAACCGGGGATCTGCAAATAATCCGGCTACGTGGAACTCTGCTTGGGTGAACAATAGCACATCGAACCAACACATGTGACTTGCAATGTGCATTGTTGGTCCAGGTTAGGAATGTTCCAAACAAGTTCACAGCTTGCTCAATGTAGTCTCTAGCCTGATAGTCTAGGGGGAAGCAAAGAAACATGATCCAACAAATTCTGCTAAAAGGACATGCACGTAGATTAACTCCATTATCATGTTCCTCTAACCGTATCTCGCGTACATCGGGTAGTATATGAAGATTGAGGAAAATCATTGCTTGCCTACTAACAGGGAATTGAAACTCAAGCAGGCATAGCCCTAGTGGCGAAGGACAAGCAGAAACAATTTGCACGTGGTGAGGTCCTTCAAAATAGTTGACGACCTCAGCGATGGCTTGTTGAATCTGCACTACATTCTGCTGCGGAGCCGGCGTGAGTGTAACAATAGCATATTGCTCATGTCTACAATGCAGGTCTCCAGCAACCACCAGGCGGCCTCGAGCAGGATGAACCCAATGCTCAAGGTCGAAACCCACAGGGATGTAGGGTATAGGATTCACCTCAAAATTGGCCATGGTGGTTGACTGAGTTGCTGTCGACGGCGAGGGAGCGGTGGGGTTTTCAGTGCTGGGGCAGCGATCGTGGAGTTCGAGGGAAGCCAAAAGGTCGGGCGCACTGTTGGAAGTTATTGGAGAAGGATCTGGACAACCCAAACTGTTACAATCAGAGATTTCCTTCCCAAGTTGCACTACCGAGATTGTCTTGGGCTTCCAACTCAAGCTGGGCTGCGTCCGGGTTAAGAGAGCTTTGGGTTGCCAGGTCCAAGTGGGCCGAGACGAGGGATTCCTACAGGCTCTCTGTATGTGGCCAAACCTCTAACAGCGAGCACATCTGATAGATGAAGTGCATGAGCGCTTCATATGGCCCAAGTCCAGGCAACGGAAACAGACTACAGAACGGCCCAGCACAGAAGCATTTGAATTTGAATGGGTAGCAACAATAACCACCTCTGAATACGGCTTGACAGGCGCTGTATCCGGGGTTTCTGTTTTTGTCTACTGATCCAGAGAACACTTAGAAGAACTCGGCAGAATAACCAAACCTGAGCTTGCTGAATCTGGATTTATACTACTTTCAAAAGCACCAAAACGAATGCGAACTGTAGAGGCAAATCTATGCTAAGACGAAGGTTGTACAATGGGCTGGGCAAAACGAACTTTCTTTAGAGATTCTTTCTTTTTCATCTGTCTTTTTCAGCTCGAGAAAGGATCGCCGTCCATTCTTTCTCCTGTACTAGTTCCCAGGCCCGTTTTTATTTTTTCCGGTGCGGCATGCCATTACTCCAAAGATGAAAGTAAAGGTCAAACTGCGAAGTGGTGATCCTTCGGAGTCGATAAATGAAAAAACCAACTTCTTTGGAGAAGACTGAGATTCGTAAGTGATTATGACTTTGAAAAGAGACATGAAAATCTGAGGTACGACCACCCAGACAAGATTGCAACACCAAACCAACCGAACCTCCGTCAAACGAAAGAGAAAGCATCGAAAAGTGACCAGCATGAAGAAAGAGCCATCGGGGGTTGGGAAAGGATGGTGTACTGGTGATTTGAAGCGACGGCGGACTTCATCTTGAAATTTAAGTCTGAGGTCAAAGTCCAAGCGATCCATGAGTCCAGAAGATGAATCTCCCGGAGATGACCATCGTTAGGAGAGGAACCGCGATCAGAGATTAGTGCCATGATCACCAGCAGCAAGAGGGAGGGAGGCCGTCAACGCGGAGGAGGGGGACGCCGGAGGGGGAGACGCCAGGAGGGGGAGACGCGGGGGAGACATCCTTTATTTGTTTATTTTGTTTGAATTGGGTATTCTTTCTGTCATCCTCGACTTCTTCATAATAGGAACCAGGATATTCTCTAAGAGAACCATTATTGCAAGGATTTGAATTATCCCTGCTTGAAGGTCTCTTATGGAACTAGAAGTCTAAACCATTAGCATCTGAAAGATTTAAGGTCGGAATTCCTTCCTCCCTTGGAGAATTTTTGGGTATTGGTGGTTTAGGATCGATAGCTAAAGTTTGGGATTGAAGTAGTTGTAATTAGGCTATCGAAACTTCCTCTTCTTGTCTAGGAACTGATTCTTTCTCTTTCTCAGGGATATAAATGCTAGGAGACTTTCCGCTCATTAAATCAATCAAATTCCAAGCTTCACTAGCGGACAGGAGGTGGAAGGATCCTCCAGAGGCCGCATTAAGGGTTTGTTTATTTCCCTACTAAGGCCCTTAAAAAAGTGAATTAGAAGAACTTCTTCTGGAATAGAAAGATTTGGGCCAGTGAGAGTAAGGTCAATAAAGCGGCCCCATGATTCGCCAAGAGATTCTTCTTCTAGTTGTCTAAAAGAAAGAATCTCGATCCGAAGATCCGCCACTTTGGAGATCAGAAAATATTTAAAAAGAAAACTATTGTATAGCTCCTTCCAATCTCCATGAGCACTTCCTATGTTGAGTTTATACCAATGTCTAGCTTTTCCCGTTAAAGAGAACGGAAAGAGCTTCCATTTAAGGGTCTCATCGGACATGCCTTCAATGCGAAGGAGGTCACAGATTCGATAAAACTCTCTTAAGTGTGTGTATGGGTTTTCCTCACCTGCTCCTAAGAAAGGTTGTTTTTGAACAAATTGTATGTATTCCGGGCTTATCTCAAAACTAGATGTCATGATAGGCTTTGAAGATTTTGGTTGTTCGAGATGTGTGCCCGTATGTCTATGAATCTGATAGATAGACATGTTTGCATTCATGATAGACCAGAAATCAAGGATTAGATAAGAAGAAAGAATATCAGAGATGAGGCAAAGGATAAAAGGAAAAATATATTATTATTATTTTTATTTTTAGAAAAATGATTAAGCTAGTTCGTAGTCAACTCAGCAACCGTCTCCCCAGCAACGGCACCAAAAAGCTTGTTGACACTTGCTAACACGACTTGAATACTAGGTTGTCATCACCAGCATGGCACTAGAGTGTACTATGGTATTTATACGCACACAGATAAATCCACAAGTGCACGGATACCGTTGTAGCTTTTACCTAGTTAAAGGTTTTATCGTATCCACAGGGAAACGGGAGAACCAACTACGCTCTAACTTAACCAAGATAGAAAGATAGGTGTAAATAGGAAAGATGGTAGAATTAAATAAGAACAATATTAAAGGTAAGATAACAATGGGTGGTTAAACGGGAATAGAGAGTAGAGCAATCTAATATATAGGCGATAATAGGAGAATAGAGAGGATAACTAGGGTTTCTCTACTTCAAAGGGGTATGTTTGTTTGTGGCGTACCATAAGTATAAAACAACACAGAGGATGCTTATACATAAGGTCGAGGACTCCTACCAGTCCTACTAACGGGAGGTGGACTACAGAGGACCATCATAGCTGTCAGCTACGTGGCCTACCACGTGATCCGGCTAACATGGGATATCCACAAGTAATCTAGGCCTAAGCACCACGCTTACACCTATACTACAACTCTCACCTATAGCGTCCTATAGATTAAAGTACTCAAAAGAGTTGTGAACGAGAACATACATGGATAGTAATTGCATAATGAAATAAGAAGTAGATTACTAGAGTCATCCCATGAGCAAGCTTGATTAGAGCTTGATCATGGCGAAGTACAACCGAAGGAAGAACCGACAGGCCGGCCACTCCTCCAATCCTCCCTCGCTCTCCATCTCGCTACTATCTAGACCTACTCTAGTTTAGAGATGAGACGAGAGCTCTCATCTCTAAACCCTAGCTTTTGCTCTATCTATGAATAATGAATAGGGATGCAGAGGTGCCTCCTCCAGGGGCCAGGGGGCCTGCTTATATAGCCCCTCCAATTGAATGTGGGCCGTCGGATCAAACCGACCTTAATCGGACGGTTTTTCTTAATCCCTTAGGTCGGTGGAGCATAATCCGCGAGGCGGAGCCTGATTGGCTCCTGTAGCAGGGCGGGCGCCCTTCCCTTGGGCCTACTCAGCCTCCCGTTCGTTCTCGTGGCTTCTGTAGTCTTCTAGATGATAGAAAATTGCCGCACATGTTAATATCTCTATGTAAACCCCCTACAGAAAAGACAGACACCAAAACTCATGGAATCCTATGAGATAAAACCCTAAGTTTGGGTGTTGGTTGCATTTGGATCCTTTTCTTTATTTATTTGATGATTAAATTTGATACTTAAGGACCATCAACAATGAACTAGCCACTTGTTGATCTTTCACTTGAGCACCACTTGTACTAGCTTGAGATATATAATGAGAACCATTAGCTTGCACATTTGAGTTAGAGGGCACTTGATTTTTCTCATCTTCAACATCAATCATCTCTCTAGGCCTTATATCACCAACATCCATATTCTTCATATCATTGACCAATTGAGTGCCTCTCACATCATCTAGATTATCATGTTCATCTTGGGAACCATTTGTTTCATCAAATACAACATCATGAACTTCCTCAAGAGTACCATTAGCCAAATTCCAAACTCTATAAGCCTTGCTAGTAGTGGAGTAACCAAGCAAGAAGCCTTCATCACATTTCTTCTCAAATTTGCTCAATTTAGTGCCTTTCTTCAATGTATAGCATTTGCAACCAAAAACCCAAAAGTATGCAATATTGGGTTTTCTACCATTCAAGATCACGTATGGGGTTTTCTCCAACATAGGATGACAATATAGGCGGTTGCTATAGTAGCATGTCGTGTTGATTGCTTCGGTCCAAAAAGAATGACTAACATTGTATTCACTAAGCATAGACCTTGCCATATCAATTAAAGTTCTATTCTTCCTCTCAACAAGGCCATTTGATTGTGGAGTATATTTAGCCGAGAATTGATGCTTAATTCCAAACTCATCACATAACTCATCAATTCTTGTATTCTTAAATTCACTACCAATGTCACTTCTCACTCTCTTGATGGTAGTTTCAAACTCATTTTGTACTCTCTTAACAAATGATTTGAAAGTTGCAAAAACATCACTCTTGTCAACAAGAAAGAATACCCATGTATATCTTGTAAAATCATCCACTATCACAAAGCCATATTTGTTTCCACCAATACTAGTGTATGTTGTTGGCCCAAATAAATCCATGTGCAATAACTCAAATGCTATAGATGTGCTCATGATACTCTTCTTAGGATGTGTGTTACCAACTTGCTTTCCGGCTTGACATGCACTACATAGCTTATATTTCTCAAATGTGACATCTTTCAAGCCTCTAACTAGATCATGCTTTATCAACTTGTTCAATTATTTCATTCCAACATGACCAAGCCTTCTATGCCATAACCAACCCATGCTAGATTTAGTGAGCTATTGATAATTGAGTTTCACTAGCATTGAAATCAACCAAGTATAGATTCTCATATCTAAATCCTTTGAATATCAAATTAGAGCCATCTACACTTATGATCTCTACATCATCCACACCAAATATGCACTTGAAACCAAGATCACAAAGTTGAGCTACTGACAATAGGTTGAAGTTCAAGCAAACTACTAGTAGCACATTGGAAATACTCAAATCATTGGATATTGCAATCTTACCAAGCCCTTTGACCTTGCTGTTGACGGTCCTTAAGTATCAAATTTAATTATCAAATAAATAAAGAAAAGGATCCAAATGAAAGCAACATCTAGACTTAGGGTTTTATCTAACAGAATTCCACGAGTTTTGGTGTTTGTCTATTTCTGCAGGGGGTTATCAGGAAATATGGAAGAAAGGCCCACACGTCGGGATTACATAGAGATATTAACGTGCCGCGCAATTATCTTACATCTAGAAGACTCCAGAAGCCACGAGACCGAAGCGGAGGCGAAACGGGGCCTGACCCTGGGCGCCCGCCCAGGTGATCAGGGCGCCCGCCCACCTCCTGAGTCCAATAAGGACTCTGCTTCGTGGGAGATCTCCACCGACCTAAAGGATAAATCTAAACCATACAATCTATGTCGGTTTGATCCAATGGCCCATATTCACTTGAAGGGACTATAAAACCAGACCCCCTGGCCCCTGGAGGAGAGAGCCTCTCAACCCTAATTCATTGTTCTTCAAGGGAGAAGAAGCCTCTGATCAAGATTAGAGCCACCACATCAATTAGATATCTAGATTAGCATAGCTACATAGGATTAGAGCTAGAAGGAGTCAATCTTCGATTGGTTTCCGGATCTGTCAGGAGGATTCTTGGTAATTCTCTAATTGTGCTTCTAATTACTTTCTAATTATCTTTGTTCTTCAATATTATGAATATGACTTTGTTCTACTTCAATATATTGCTTATGACTTTGCTCTACTTGCTTATATTCAAGATTATATTGTTCTTAGTTTATCATAGTTATGTACTTGGCTTAGTTAGACTGGATCTATATACATGTTTAGGATCGTATAGCGTTTATCCATCCGATCCATGGGTAAATGATAGATATTGTGTAGGCGTGGTGCTTATACCGTATTTATCTGCGATTGTACCAAATATGCCAGATCGTGGGGTGGTTCGTGATAGTGACAGCTTCATTGATTCTTATATAGTCCCCCTCTCGTGTATTGGGCTGGCAGAGCAACATTATTATAGGGGAGTGATTGCTATGTTTCTCATATTCCTTGCTAATATCACTATGCATGGGTGTAGTCTTGTCTCACAATGATTGCTAAGTATGCTTGCACTAACTATGATATGCTAGACTATATAGTTGAGAATAACTTAGGGAATATTCTTGTAGTTTGTTCTAATACCATGCTAATGACTTTCTAGTGTATCTAATTGAGGTGCTTATCATATTTATTATGTGCCTAGATCTGACTAATTATCTTTGTCACTATTCATTATTTCATATATCTTTTATGTGACACTTATCCCTGTATGAAGAGTTAGATAAATGTTCTCAATTACATATGCAATGATAGATACTCAATCTCATATTCTATTCTGTAATCAATATTGATGATTGCTAATCCCTTCCCAGTGGTAAAAATATAAATAACGATACCTGGAATACTTCCCGGTTAAAATGCTGCATCGGTATTAATCTGTGCGCTTGCAGATCCCATTCATTATTTATTTAGAAGAGCAATTGCATATTTCAATACCGCGTCTCTCATGTCATGCTGGGGATGACAACTTGGCTTAAGTGGTGTGAGGGATAGGTTTGGCATTTTTGGCACCGTTTCTAGATTTAGAGAACTTAGTCTACTTTTGGTAATGATGTTAAGAATACTCAACACTTGCCTTTGCCATTATCACCAAATGTTATACTATGAATTCCATCATTATCATTTGTGTTGATTGAATTGAACATTCTTGAATCATCAGTCATGTGTTGAGTGTACCCACTATCAAGAACCCAATGCCTTCCTCTGTCTTTATAATTTACCTACAAAATAAATTAATTCCTTTTAGGTACCCAAACTTTCTTGGGTCCTTGAAGGTTAGTGACTAAGCTCTTTGGTACCCAAATAGCTTTCTTCTTTGAGCCCACAATTGGTGCACCAATGAACTTAGCTTGCACCCCATTAATCAAATTTAATTGAGGATACATTGTTTGGTTTGTTCTTGTTCTTGTAATATTGTTCTGTGTGCCCAACTTTCTTGCGTTTATTGCAAAACTGACCATTGCCCTTGATAAAGCTAGATTATGAGTAGCAAAAGCTGCCTTTCCTTTCTTGGGGGTATAGCCTAATCCCTCTTTATTGAGAGAAAATCTTTGGCTACCCAAGCACTTTAGCAAGCGGGCCTCACCACCATAGGCATTGCCTAAGGCGAGAGTGAGCTCATTGACCTCCTTGAGGGTCTCATTCTCATTTATTAATGTGGCATCACAAGTGAAACCATCACTAGTAGATGAGGTAGAAGTGGAAGTGCTACAAGAAGAGTTAGTGGAAGCAATAATAATAGGCTCAAAGAAAGAATCATTAATTAAATCACATGTATAGCCCTTATCACAAGTCACAATGACTTCCACTTTCTTGGCTTGCTTGAGGAGAGAGGAGAGAGGAGTGAGCCTTTTCAAGCTTAGAGTGAGCATTGCCAAGCTCCTCATGGTCTTCCTTTAGACTCTCATGAGATGCTTGGAGCTCATCAAAGGATTGCTAGAGAGCTTTCAGCTCTTTTCACAATTCTTTGCACTCCTTTCTCTTCATCTCAAGACATGTGTGAGCATTCTCCAACATGTCTATGAGTTCTTCCTTTGACTCATCATCATCATCATCATCACTCCTACAATCATCACTTTCACAATCATCATCACTTTCATCATGTTGTACCTTAGTGGGTTTAGCCATGAGGCATGTTGAAGGCTTGTTGTTGATGGCTATGCTTGCAAGTGCCTTTTTCTTGGATTTCTTGTCATCATCACTAGAATCATCAATATCCGAAGAAGCATCACTATCCCAAGTCACCACATAGCCACCACCCTTCTTCTTCTTTTGGAATGTCATTTTCTTCTCCTTTCTTCTCCTTCTTTACTTTCCTTTCCTTCTTCTTTTCATCCTCATCATTGTCGCTCTTGTAGGGACAATCCGCTACAATGTGATTAGGGGTTTCGATCAGAGGTGGATCGGCTGGATGCTTAGGCTGCTAGATACCTCAAAGTTAGCGATCCTAGTTAACGGACACCTAGGTGAAAGGTCCTAATATGGCTAGAGGGGGGGTGAATAGCCTATTTAAAAATTCTACAAACTCACTAGAGCAAGAGGTTAGTAAATAACAAAGCGAAGCTTTTTGCTCTAGCTTTAAAGGGGTGTTTGCAAGCCACCTATCCAACAATTCTAGTTGATATAATCTCTAGGCACACAAGAGCTATGTCACTACTTACACTAGAGAGCTACCTAAAGTTTCTACACAAGTAAGAAAGCTACTCTAGTTTGCGGGAATGTAAAAAGAGATGGTTTGATTTTTATACCGCCGCGTAGAGGGGATGAACCAATCAATAATATGAAGTCCAATCACCGAGAGAAATCCAATGAATAAACACAATGAAGACAAACAATTTTTCTCTCGGGGTTTACGTGCTTGCCGGCACGCTACGTCCCCGTTGTGTCGACCAACACTTGGTGGTTCGGTGGCTAAGAGGTGTAGCATGAACCTCGTCCTCACTAGGACACCACAAGAACCTACCCACAAGTGAGGTAACTTAATGACACGAGCAATCCACTAGAGTTACCTTTCGGCTCTTCGCGGGGAAGGTACAAGACCCCTCACAATCACCGGGAGATGGCCACGAACAATCACCAACTCGTGCCAATCCTCCTCCGCTGCTCCAAGCCGTCTAGGTGGTGGCAACCACCAAGAGTAACAAGAAAACCGCAGCTAGAACGATCCCCAAGTGCCACTAGATGAAACCACTCAAGCAAATGCACTTGGAATCACTCCCAATCTCACAAATATGTATAATCTATGAAGGAGATGAGTGGGAGGAGTTTGCTTAGGCTCACAAGGATGTCAAGTATGTTAGAATGCCAAGAGTGTGAATCCCAAGCCAGCCAAACACGTATTTATAGCCCCTCAAACAAATAGAGCCGTTGGCTCTTTCACTGGGCGAAATACGGGGTCACTGGACGCTCTTAAAGGGGCACCGGATGCTCAACACCAGCGTCCGGTGCTCCAACGTCAGTCGCGTGTCAGAGTCTAACGGTAACCTGCAGAGCACCGGACGCTGAGCAAGTTAGCACCGGACGCGTCCGGTGCACACCGGACTCATGCGCAGAGAGCTCCGCAAACTTGCAGGGTCACCGGACGCGAGCCACCGGACGCACCCTGAGCGTCCGGTGCTCACCGGACTCACACCCAGTGAGGTTTGCAAAACGCGCAGACACCAGACTCAAACCACCGGATGCTCCAGGATGCGTCCGGTGCCTGGCGTCCGGTGCCTAACCCTAGCTGAGCTAGGCAGCCTGCACACCGGACGCTCAGACACAGCGTCCGGTGCCTCTGAGCCAGCGTCCGGTGAGTGTTCCTCAGCGAGAAACACTCCCGCGACTTCTCCAAAACTCCCACCGGCGCAATAGAAAATATGCACTTTATTTTCTCAAAAGCGCCGAACCCATCCTCTCTCTACCTTTCAAACTCCACCTCCTTCTCAAAGTGTGCCAACACCACAAAGTGTAAACCAACGTGTGCACGTGTGTTAGCATTTTCACAATCATTTTCTTCGAAGGAGTTAAGTTAGCTCACTAGGTTCTAAATGCATGCACATGAACAATGACACCTAGTGGCACTTGATAACCGCTTAGCCAAATAATTCCCCTCTTTATAGTACGGCTATCTATCCTAAATGTGATCACACCCTCTATGGTGTCTTGATCACCAAAACCAAAACCCTAAGCAATACCTTTGCCTTGATCTCCATAGGGTTTTGTTTTTCTCTTTCTTCTTTTCCAAGTTGAGCACTTGATCATCTTGTGGTCATCACCTTCATCACCATGATCATCACTTGCTCCATCACTTGGCATGTACCAACCTCATTAAGTCTACACACACTTAGCATAGAGGTTAGTACTAGGGTTTCATCAATTATCCAAAACCAAACTAGGGCTTTCAATCTCCCCCTTTTTGGTAATTGATGACAACCCTTTTTACAAAGATTTTCAATAAAAATTTCTTGGATTCATGTTGCTTGCCCAAGCATTTTACCATGTACAAAGGTTATGGACAAGTTTCATAAACCCAATTTGGTAGCAATTGCTCCCCCTACATATGTGCTAAGAGTTTGGATTTGAAAGCTCGCACATATGCTTGAATAGGAAATATAGGAGTCAATTTCTACCAAATGATGCTAAGGTGTAAAGAATGGACCTTTGAAGCGTGATACCAATCGGAGTTGCCAATATACACCATCCTTAGCACCATGAGTAACTAGACATTCACAAAACTAGAACACCCCATGAGATCAATATTATAAACAAGGTTCTAGTACCACTTGTGAAATAACTAAAAGTCTAGTTACACTTCCTATGCATGCTAGTTCTTCATTTCATCAATCAAGCCTACAACTAGCATACACCACACAAGCAAGGCATCAGAGAGAAAACTCCTAAAACTAATGCAAATGCAAGCAACCATATGTGATGCACATACAAATGCAACATACAAGTTTATGAGCTTGCTCCCCCTACTTGTGTGCTTCAAAATTTTAATTGATCCCCTTCTTTTACATGTTACTCCCCTATCTTAAGTCGTTGGGAAATTTTCTCCCCCTTTGTCATCAATGACCACAAAAGGTGAGCTCAAATTTTAGATAGGTTAGTGTGAAACCATGTGAAGTGAGATCATTTTCCCAAATTGGTCCAATCTAGATTACTTGCCTAAGATATTTAACTCGGTTTGATCCAAGGACAAGCTTGTTCACACCTCCAAATAAGGGTTATCTTGTACCATGTTGAGTTAAACACTTATAGCTCATATTCTAGATCAAACACTAGGATTGCAAGCCCACAAACATGTCATATGCTACCACTAGATCAAATCAAGCATAGAGGCAATAGTGGTACCATATAAGCATCAAATTCATTTGATTTTCATGAATGATCCTAAGACATGTAAGGAATGACTAGATGCACTACACAAGTCCTTAGCATAGGATGGATGACATGTCAAACAATTTTACCTTGCTTTGCTCGAAGGAGAGGCATGTCATATAGTGGGGGTGCATCAACACATATTTGAGAAGTCAAGTATGTTCAATTCATTCCTTAGCTTGCAAAACCTCTTCTCATCAAGTGGCTTGGTGAATATATCGGCAAGTTGATCATCGGTGCCTATACTCTCAATGCAAATGTCCCCTTTTTGTTGGTGATCTCTTATGAAGTGATGGCGGACATCTATGTGCTTTGTTCTTGAGTGTTGAACCAGATTGTTGGTGAGCTTCACGGCACATTCATTGTCACATAGCAATGGCACTTGCTTGAAGTTGATTCCAAAGTCCTTCAAAGTTGCCTTCATCCATAGGATTTGTGCACAACAACTACCGGCCGCAATGTATTCCGCTTCGGCGGTTGATAGTGCAACACTATTTTGCTTCTTGGATGACCATGAGACAAGTGATCTTCCCAATAGTTGACATGTGCCCGATGTGCTTCTTCTTTCAACTTTGCATCCCACATAGTCCGAGTCGGAATATCCAACAAGTTCAAACTTTGCACCTTTGGGATACCACAAACCAACATTTTGTGTATGCTTCAAGTACCTCAATATTCTCTTTGTTGCTTTCAAGTGACTTTCTCTTGGTGAGGCTTGGAATCTTGCACACATGCATACACTAAACATGACATCCGGTCTTGATGCGGTCACATAGAGTAGGCTTCCAAGCATAGACCGATATAGCTTTTGATCCACCATGTTTCCACTTGTATCACTATCTAGGCTTCCATTTGTTCCCATTGGTGTGCTAATTGATTTTCATCATCCATACCAAACTTCTTGAGCATGTCTTTTATGTACTTGCCTTGACTGACAAATGTGCTATTCTTCAATTGCTTGATTTGAAGACCAAGGAAGTAACTAAGCTCTCCAAACATTGACATCTCAAACTCATTAGCCATCATGTTTCCAAACTCCTCACAAAATTCTTGATTGGTTGATCCAAATATGATATCATCAACATAGATTTGCAACACAAACAAGTCCTTGCCAATCTTCTTGGTGAAGAGAGTGGTGTCAGCCTTGCCCATCTTGAAACCTTTAGAGAGTAAGAAATCTCTCAATCTCTCATACCATGCTCTTGGTGCCTTTCTTAGCTTGTAAACATGGTTGGGTTTCTTATCATCTTCAAAACCGGGAGGTTGCTCAACATATACTTCCTCATTGATATAGCCATTAAGAAATGCACTTTTCACATCCATTTGATATAGCTTGATATTATGTGCACAAGCATAGGCCAACAAGATCCTAATTGCTTCCAATCTTGCAACCGGGGCATATGTTTCACCAAAGTCAAGACCTTCAACTTGAGTATAGCCTTGTGCTACCAATCTTGCTTTGTTCCTTACAACTATCCCATCTTGATCTTGTTTGTTGCGAAAGACCCATCTAGTGCCAATGACATTATGATCACTAGGCCTCTCAACTAATTCCCATACTTGATTTCTTTTGAAGTTGTTAAGCTCTTCATGCATAGCATTAACCCAATCAACATCTCTCAATGCTTCATCAATCTTCTTTGGCTCAATGTGAGACACAAAGGAGAAATGCTCACAAAATGATGCTAGTCTTGATCTAGTTTGCACTCCTCTTTGAATATCACCAATGATGTGATCCAATGGATGATCTCTTGCAATATTTGTTGGTTGAAGTATTTACACTTGATTACTTGCACTTGGTTTATCATGAGATGATGTACTAGCTTGTTGATCTTGCACTTGAGTACCACTTGTACTAGCTTGATTTTGATCATGAGAACCACTAGCTTGCACATTAGAGGTAGGAATCACTTGATCTTTGTCATCTTCAACATCAATCACCTCTCTTGGCCTTAAATCACCAATATCCATATTCTTCATTGCATCGGCCAATTGAGTGCCTCTCACATCATCTAGATTCCCTTCTTCCTCTTGAGAGCCATTTGTTTCATCAAACTCAACATCATGCACCTCTTCAAGAGTACCACTAGCCAAATTCCAAACTCTATAAGCTTTGCTAGTAGTGGAGTAACCAAGCAAGAAGCCTTCATCACATTTCTTTTCAAATTTACTCAATCTAGTGCCTTTCTTCAATATGTAGCTTTTGCAACCAAAAACCCGAAAATATGCAATGTTGGGCTTTCTTCCATTCAAGAGCTCATATGGAGTCTTCTCCATCATTGGGTGACAATAGAGTCGGTTGCTATAGTAGCAAGCCGTGTTGATTGCTTCGGCCCAAAAAGAATGACTCACATTGTATTCACTCAACATTGATCTTGCCATGTCAATCAAGGTTCTATTCTTCCTCTCAACAATACCATTTGATTGTGGAGTGTACTTGGCCGAGAATTGATGCCTTATGCCAAATTCATCACAAAGCTCATCAACTCTTGTATTCTTGAATTCACTTCCATTGTCACTTCTCACTTTCTTGATGGTTGTTTCAAACTCATTGTGTATTCTCTTGACAAATGATTTGAAGGTTGCAAAAGCATCACTCTTGTCACTAAGAAAGAATACCCATGTGTATCTTGTGAAATCATCCACTATCACAAATCCATATTTGTTTCCACCAATGCTTGTGTATGTGGTTGGTCCAAATAAGTCCATGTGCAACAACTCAAATGCGTTGCATGTACTCATGATGCTCTTCTTCGGATGAGTGTTGCCAACTTGTTTTCCAGCTTGACATGCACTACAAAGCTTGTCTTTCTCAAATGTGACATCTTTCAAGCCTCTAACATGATCATGCTTGACTAACTTGTTTAATTATTTCATTCCAACATGACCAAGCCTTCTATGCCATAACCAACCCATGCTAGATTTAGTGAGCAAGCATGTTGATAATTGAGCTTCACTAGCATTGAAATCAACCAAGAATAGATTCTCATATCTAAAGCCTTTGAAGATCAAGTTAGAGCCATCTACACTTATGATCTCTACATCATCAACTCCAAATATGCATTTGAAACCAAGATCACAAAGTTGAGCTACGGATAGCAAGTTAAAGTTCAAGCTCTCTACTAGTAGCACATTGGAAATGCTCAAATCATTGGATATAGCAATTTTACCAAGCCCTTTGACCTTGCCTTTGCCATTATCACCAAATGTGATACTATCAACACCATTGTCATCATTTGGATTGATTGAATTGAACATTCTTGAATTACCGGTCATGTGTTGTGTGCACCCACTATCAAGCACCCAATGCCTTCCTCCGGCTTTATAGTTTACCTACAAAACAAATCAATGTTTCTTAGGTACCCATACTTGTTTGGGTCCTTGGAGGTTAGTGACTAAGCTTTTTGGTACCCAAATGGCCTACTTCTTTGGACCCACAATTGGTGTACCCACAAACTTAGCATGCACACCCTTCTCACCCTTGGTAAGCACATAACAAGAATCAAAAGGAATGTAAGGTACATTAGCATTTTTCTTATTCTTGTTAATTTTGTTGCAATTAAGCTCTAGGTGCCCAACTTGCTTGCATTTGTTGCAAAACCGACCATTGCTCTTCACAAAGTAGGCTTGTGAGTTACAAAGGCCGCCTTGCCTTTCTTGGGGGTATAGCCTAATCCCTCTTTGTTGAGAGAAAACCTTTGGCTACCCAAGCACTTTAGCAAGCGGGCCTCACCACCATAGGCTTTGCCTAGTGCGTGAGTGAGCTCATCCACTCTCTTGAGAGTCTCATTCTCAACCTTTAGTGAAGCATCACAAGTGACACTAACACTAGAAGTAGAGGTAGAGTTGGTGGTGGTGGATGAAGACCTACAAGAAGAGTTAGTGGCAACAACAATAGGTAGGTTGGGTGATTCTTTAATTAAGTCACATGTTGTGCCCACATCACATGATACAACAACCTTTTCCTTATTCTCTTCTAACAACAAGGAGTAAGCTTTCTCAAGCTTGGTGTGAGCCTTGCCAAGCTTCTCATGGGCTTCCACTAGCCTCTCATGATTAGCATTGAGCTCATCAAATGATTGCTCAAGAGCTTTTAACTTCTTGGCCAATTCTTTGCACTTCTTGTTTTTAGATTGAATGAGAGAATCGGCTTGTTCTAACATGTCCATGAGTTGTTCATTAGTGAATTCATTTTCATCATCACTATCACTATCATGTTCATGTTCACTTTCACTTTCACTCTCATCATATTGTACCTTGTGGCCCTTGGCCATGAAGCATGAAGGAGTGTTGAAGAGTGATGGCTTGTTGTTGATAGCAATGCTAGCAAGTGCCTTCTTCTTGGATGCTTTGTCATCATCACTTGAATCATCATCCGAAGAGGCATCACTATCCCATGTCACAACATAGGATCCACCCTTCTTCTTCTTCTTGAAGACCATCTTCTTCTCTTTCTGTTCTTTCTTCTCCTTCTTGTTCTTCTTGTCATGCTCATCATTGTCACTATTGTAAGAACAATCCGCCACAATATGATCGGGGCTCTTGCACTTGTAGCATAGCCTCACATGCTCCTTGTTCTTGAAGTGATCTCTTCTCTTTCTTGTGTGATAGCCCTTCTTCTTCATCATCTTGCTAAACTTGCGGACAAAGAGTGCTAGTGCTTCATCATCACTATCATCATTGGAGCACTCTTCATCACTTGATTCTTCCTTCTTGGCCTTGCCCTTGTTCTTGCTCTTGGATGAAGAGCTAGCTTTGAATGCTACACTCTTCTTCTTCTTATCATCCTCATCCTTCTTCATGACCTCATCATCATCATTATCATTGTATTGATCTTCGGTCATGACATCTCAAAGTACCTCATTTGGAGATACACCGGTCAATCCACCTCTAAAGATGTTTGTTCTCAATGTCTTGAACCTCTTGGGCAAGCACATCAAGAACTTGTGAATGAAGTCCTCATCCTTCACTTTCTCACCAAGGCCCTTGAGATCATTTATGATGACTTGGAGCCTATAGAACATCTCCGGTATGGACTCATCATCCTTCATCTTGAAGTTTGAAAGCTTGTCCTTGAGCATATACAACTTGGCACTTTTTACCGTTGTAGTGCCCTCATATGTTTCTTCAAGCCTTGTCCACACTTCACTAGCCTTCTCAAGATCTTTGACTTGTTCAAATACCTTTGAATCAATGCCATTGTATATTGTGTTGAGAGCCATAGTATTGCATTGCTTGTTTGCTCTCTCATTGTCGGTGGGGTTAGTCGGATCAAGAATCACAAAGTCATTTTCGGTGACTTCCCACACTCTATCATTTATTGATCCAAGATATATTTTCATCTTTCTCTTCCAATTGTCAAAAGAACTTGTGCCATCAAAGAACGGTGGTTTGCCCCCAACATGGTTGAACACTATTTCAGCCATAATTTGAGCACCGAGGTTGTTAAGCCTTCACAAAACGGTGACCACGGCTCCGATACCACTTGAAAGGTCCTAATATGGCTAGAGGGGGGGTGAATAGCCTATTTAAAAATTCTACAAACTCACTAGAGCAAGAGGTTAGTAAATAACAAAGCGAAGTTTTTTGCTCTAGCTCTAAAGGGGTGTTTGCAAGCCACCTATCCAACAATTCTAGTTGATATAATCTCTAGGCACACAAGAGCTATGTCACTACTTACACTAGAGAGCTACCTAAAGTTTCTACACAAGTAAGAAAGCTACTCTAGTTTGCGGGAATGTAAAAAGAGATGGTTTGATTTTTATACCGCCGCATAGAGGGGATGAACCAATCAATAATATCAAGTCCAATCACCGGGAGAAATCCAATGAATAAACAAAATGAAGACAAACAATTTTTCTCCCGAGGTTCACGTGCTTGCCGGCACGCTACGTCCCCGTTGTGTCGACCAACACTTGGTGGTTCGGTGGCCAAGAGGTGTAGCACGAACCTCGTCCTCACTAGGACACCACAAGAACCTACCCACAAGTGAGGTAACTCAATGACACGAGCAATCCACTAGAGTTACATTTCGGCTCTTCGCCGGGGAAGGTACAAGACCCCTCACAATCACCGGGAGATGGCCACGAACAATCACCAACTCGTGCCAATCCTCCTCAGCTGCTCCAAGCCGTCTAGGTGGCGGCAACCAGCAAGAGTAACAAGAAAACCGCAGCTAGAACGATCCCCAAGTGCCAC
The DNA here is from genome assembly GCF_000003195.3 of Sorghum bicolor. NCBI lineage: Eukaryota > Viridiplantae > Streptophyta > Magnoliopsida > Poales > Poaceae > Sorghum > Sorghum bicolor. The sequence continues at coordinate 21,987,329 of NC_012879.2, forward strand.
TAGATGCAACCACTCAAGCAAATGCACTTGGAATCACTCCCAATCTCACAAAGATGTATAATCTATGAAGGAGATGAGTGGGAGGAGTTTGCTTAGGCTCACAAGGATGTCAAGTATGTTAGAATGCCAAGAGTGTGAACCCCAAGCCAGCCAAACACGTATTTATAGCCCCTCAAACAAATAGAGCCGTTGGCTCTTTCACTGGGCGAAATACGGGGTCACCGGGCGCTCTTAAAGGGGCACTGGACGCTCAACACCAGCGTCCGGTGCTCCAACGTCAGTCGCGTGTCAAAGTCTAACGGTAACCTGCAGAGCACCGGACACTGAGCAACGGTGCACACCGGACTCATGCGCAGAGAGCTCCGCAAACTTGCAGGGTCACCGGACGCGAGCCACCGGACGCACCCTGAGCGTCCGGTGCTCACCGGACTCACACCCAGAGAGGTTTGCAAAACGCGCGGACACCGGACTCAGACCACCGGACGCTCCAGGATGCGTCCGGTGCCTGGCGTTCGGTGCCTAACCCTAGCTGAGCCAGGCAGCCTGCACACCGGACGCTCAGACACAGCGTCCGGTGCCTCTGAGCCAGCGTCCGGTGAGTGTTCCTCAGCGAGAAACACTCCCGCGACTTCTCCAAAACTCCCACCGGCGCAATAGAAAATATGCACTTTATTTTCTCAAAAGCGCCGAACCCATCCTCTCTTTACCTTTCAAACTCCACCTCCTTCTCAAAGTGTGCCAACACCACAAAGTGTAAACCAACATGTGCACGTGTGTTAGCATTTTCACAATCATTTTCTTCGAAGGAGTTAAGTTAGCTCACTAGGTTCTAAATGCATGCACATGAACAATGACACCTAGTGGCACTTGATAACCGCTTAGCCAAAGAATTCCCCTCTTTATAGTATGGCTATCTATCCTAAATGTGATCACACCCTCTATGGTGTCTTGATCACCAAAACCAAAACCCTAAACAATACCTTTGCCTTGATCTCCATAGGGTTTTGTTTTTCTCTTTCTTCTTTTCCAAGTTGAGCACTTGATCATCTTGTGGTCATCACCTTCATCACCATGATCATCACTTGCTCCATCACTTGGCATGTACCAACCTCATTAAGTCTACACACACTTAGCATAGAGGTTAGTACTAGGGTTTCATCAATTATCCAAAACCAAGCTAGGGCTTTCACTAGGACCCTGGATCAGCTGCAGAAGGGGGCTGCGTCAGGGAGACCCATTGTCCCCCTATCTTTTCATCCTGGTGGCCGAAACATTACAATGAATGATCAGAGACACAGGCCAGATCAAACATCCTACTGATGATACACTACCCTGCGCAGTCTTGCAGTACGCGGATGACACACTAATTGTCTCCAGGGTAGATGTGGTCGGTGCAACAAAGTTAAAGGACATTCTAGATCAATTGGCAGCATTCAGTGGCCTACATATAAACTTTAACAAGAGCACTCTAGTACCTATTCAAACTAGTGAGCAAATCGTCAGCGCTTGTGTGCAGATCATCGGCTATACCAAGGGAAGTTTCCCTCAACCTTACCTGGGATTGCCACTTTCTGCCAACAAGTTGCCTGTCTCAGCCTTCACCATTTACATTCAGAAGGCTGACAAGTTCCTAAGCTCCTGGCAGGCTGACCTGCTGAATCCAAAGGGGTGGGCAGTCCTGGTGAACTCGGTGCTTGACTCCTTACTAGTCTACCTCATGAGCTCACTACAACTGCCTCCCTCAGCCATCGAGCTAATGGACAAGAAAAGAAGGGCGTTCCTCTGGTTGGGTGACAAAACTGGTCACTCTTCACCCTCGTCATGCCTTATTGCCTGGTTTAAGGTCTGCTTCCCAAGGATCTTGGTGGCCTCGACATAAGGGACATAGGAATCCAAAACATCTGCCTACTGCTAAAGCTTCTTCATCGGCTTCACTGTCCTCAGTCATCGGCTTGGGCTCACCGGGTTCAAGGACGGGCAAACATTACTACGCTGCAGGGTGATCTTCATGGTGATCATTGGCAAACCCTGAGAACTCTCCTACCCCTGTACCAAGCTATCACCACGGTGGAGATCGGAGATGGCAGCACCTGCTCCCTTTGGAATGATGTCTGGGCGGGTGATGAATGCCTCGCGGACAAGTTCCCGGCACTCTTCTCGCATTGCAACATCAAAACTCAAACAGTGCAGGATGCCAAGACCTCAGGATACGATGTACACTCGTACCTCGTCTGTCTACGACGGTAGATTAGGAACTGCAACTTGCACAACGGCTGATTGATCAAACCTCACTCTCTTCAGCACCAGATAAGAGGATCTCAGACTTCTTAAAACCAGACAACAACAATGACACCGGAGCCATATATAAAATGTTCAAGGCTAGGGGCCAAACTGCAGACCCCAAGGAAGTCTTCATCTGGAAAACTTGGGCACCACCTCGAGTTCAACTGTTCATGTGGCTGCTGCTACAAGGAAGAATCCAATGCAGAGCGGTGTTGCTCAAGAAGCACATTGTGGACTCAGCAACCTGTGAAATCTGCAATGCCGCGGACGAAACACCGGAGCACATCATCCACGGCTGTTCGCTTGGAAGGGAAGTCTAGAGGAGACTCAACCTACAGTCCATGATCTCAATGGACATGGGTCAACTGCACACAGTCGCAAGCTCCGCATCCACATCCAACGTGATCCCCGAACTCCCCTCTTTCATTGCGCTGGTCTGCTGGCAGGTTTGGAAGGCCCGAAACGCGAAGGTTTTTAGGAACGAAGACCACTCTGCTGATCGTCTCCTAATGGACTGCAAAGCGGCCGTTGAACTATGGCGGTACCGGATCCCAAGAGCGAAGAGACAAACAGCAACACTGAAGGGTCGAGATGGCGGACTAGAGGGGGGGTGAATAGTCCTTTCTAAAAATTATCGCACCGGTTAACCGAAATAAATGCGGAATTAAATCTATCGGCCTAGCCAAGCCTACACCCCTCTATCTAAGTTCTCTAGCACCTTGTTAAAGGACCTAAACAAGAAAACAAGGTGCTACCTTAGCAAGAGCTCACCTAACCAATTCTAGAAGTAAGGTCACACAAACCTATGCAACTAGTACTTTGCAAACTGGGGGAGCTCCTACACAAACTAGTGAGGCAAAGCCTAAGCTCACTAGCAAGCTCAATAACAAGGCAACTAATGCCAAATTAGAGAGGGCAACTTACTTAGCTACACAAACTAAGCAATGTGACTAACAAGGTTACACAAACCGAATTAGTCACGCAAGGGAACTACTTCTAGCTACACAAGCAAGAAGGTAACTAGCAAGCTACACAAGCTAACTAATTACAAGAGCAACTACACAAGCACAAATATATAAAAGTAAATACAAGCTTGTGTTAGGGACTTGCAAACCAACGGGAAGAACAAAGTTGACACGATGATTTTCTCCCGAGGTTCACTTGGTTGCCACCAAGCTACGTCCCCGTTGAGATAAGCTCCAAGGTTGCCGCCGGTCCTCTTGCTAGTGGTGACCCGCAAGTCACACTCTCCCACGTGGAGTGCTTACCACAAGCTCTAGCACTTGACCCGGCCGGACCACTTGTCGCTCTTCACATCTCGCTCAACTAGAGTTGCTCTTCGCGATCCCCGTGGGGTGAGCACCGTACCCCTCACAATCTCTTCTCCGGAGCACCGCAAAATCTCCTTGCGTGCTTCGACAGAGTCACAAGCCACCAAGCCGTCTAGGAGGTGGCAACCTCCAAGAGTAACAAGCACCACCGGCTTGCAGCACAAACACCTAGTGCCACTCGATGCAATCTCTCAATGCAAAGCACTAGAATCGCTCACTCACACAATCGGATGATCACTATCAAGCATATGTGAGTTAGAGGCTTTACTAGCACTCCCCAAGCATGGACACTAAGTCCCAAGGGTGCTCCACTCCAGCCAAGGCTGGCCACCACTTCTATTTATAGCCCCAAGGGCTAAACTAGCCGTTGCACCTTCACTAGGCAAAACACGTGGGCACCGGACGCTCATAAGGAGCCACCGGACGCTCAACCCCCAGCGTCCGATGCTCAGCTGACCGCTATGTGTCACTAACCGTTTGAATACGACCATTGCCGCCAACGGCTACTGCGCACGCGTGCCAGCTCAGCACCACCGGATGCTCTACTGCGTCACACGGGACGCGTCCGGTGCAGATCGGACTCGTGCGCAAAGAACTCTGCAAACTCGCAAGGTCACCGGACGCAAGCCACCGGATGCACCCTGAGCATCCGGTGCTCACCGGACTCATGCACAGAGAGGGTAGCAAAACGCCCTCACACCGGACGCTGGGCACCGGACTCACTCCGGTGCGTCCGGTGCACTCTGCTACACCCGACAGCACATCGGACGCTAAAGGCCATCGTCCGGTGCCTCCGCGCAGAGCGTCCGGTGAGTGTTTCCTACTGAGAAACACTCCCGCGACTTCTCCAAATTTTCCACCGGTGCCGAACCCACACTCCTCTCAACCCTAGGAACTCCACCTCCTTTGCAAATGTGCCAACACCACCAAGTGTACACCACCATGTGCAAGTGTGTTAGCATTTTCACAAATATTTTCCCAAAGGAGTTAGCCTCTCAACTTGCCACGCCACTCGATCCTAACACGTATGCAAAGTTAGATCGCTCAAGTGGCACTAGATGACCGATATGCAAACAAGTTTGCCCCTCTTGATAGTACGGCCATCTATCCTAAATCCGGTCATAAACTTCTCTACACACCTGTGACCGGTGAAATGGAAAAGCCCTAGGTTATACCTTTGCCTTGCGCTTTCCATTCCATCTTCTCCAATGTTGATGCAATACATGCACCAACCAATCACCAAATGATATGCTCCACTTCATATCATCACGCGACCGTATTGGTTCATTGATCTTGACCTCACTTGCTCTTCACCGTTGCCTCGGTCCACCGGCGCCAAGTCTTGCTCAAGCTTCACCGTCACACACGGTCCCTCGCTTCAAAGCCTCCGACTTGCCCTTCACTCTTGCAACCGGTCTATCAAGCCAAGCCTCATCTTGATCTTCTCCACCTTGGTCACATGACTCCATGTCATGTCTCATGTGCAATGAGCTCCTTCATCTTCACATAATCACCTGTGGACTAATCTCCTGTGTATCTCGCATAAACACTGTTAGTCCACCTAAGTTGTCACTCAATTACCAAAATCAAACAAGGACCTTTCAATCTCCCCCTTTTTGGTAATTGATGACAACTCTACAAAGATATGGAAATTAAGCTTTTCAAGCTAGCACTTCACACAAGTGTAAATTGCTAACTTGTTTTGGATTTTATGTTACTTATCCAACATTTAAGCTTTATGTCAAAATTTGGATAAGCACCATAAAACCCTACTAAGTGCTAAGGTGTATAGAATAAACCTTTGTAGCTCGATACCAAAATCGATAGCATTTGAAGCATTCAATGTACACCATCCTTAGCACCATGAGTAGCTAGACAACAAAAACACTAGAAACCCCATGAGATCAACATTAAAAGCAAGGGTCTAGTTTTTACTTGAAGAACACAAGTCTAGCTACCAACCTATGCATGCTAGTTATAATATCATCAATCAAGTTCTATAACTAGCATACACCACACAAGCATGCATATTGAATTTAAAAACTTATGCAATGCAAGCAAGCACATGAATATGCACATATCAAATGCAAACAACCAATGTTCATGAGCTTGCTCCCCCTACTTGTGTGCTTCTCATGTTCAAGAATTTTGATCCATCATCTTTTCTTTTAATGTTGCTCCCTTGTCCATGTCCATCTTTGATCTCTCCCCTTGAAATATATCTTTTGTTGTCCAACTTATCCCATGATCATATCTATGTTCCAACTTCTCCCCCTTTGTCATCAATTTCCATAAAAGGTATGTGATACCAATCAAATCACTTGATATCAATTGAAAAAGTGTGAATCTCATTGTGACAAAGGATTGTTTTGGGATAGATGGTTGAGGCTTGAATCTTGCATTTTTTATGGACATCACCATATGTGTTGGAATGACATTTCTTGAATTGCTCTTGAGATACCACATAGGATCTTTTGACCCTAATACCATTTGGTGGGGCACTCCCCCTATGTCATAGCATGGGTCATTCACTTGTCAATCTTTGTTGGTGAGGGAACTTTCTTTGCTTGATGATCACTTAAAGTTGAGGATCACTTGTGGAACCACCTTCTTGTATGATAGATACCATATGTATAAATGTGATATCACTTGAAATATCTTGTCTGATACCATTTGTTGGATACCAATTGAAGAAACATTTAAGTCTAGGTATCCACTTGCATTGTTGTCTTGTTCTTGTACTCTAATCATCATGAGCTTCTTAGTGTTGACTTGAACTAAATTGATTTGCCTAAGCTTCCAAGTCCGGTTTGAACCAATGACAAGCTTTTTCACACCTCACATTAAGGGTTATCTTGCCAATGTTGTACTTGTCACTTGTTAACAATCCAAAATAGATCAAGTACTTGGGTTTACTAGCTCATGAACAAACTCATACACATACCACTAGATTAATTAATCATTCAAGCAATAGTGGTAGGCTATGAATTGAAAACTTTTCATTTGTCATGCATGATCCTATTCAGCATGTACTATATGCACTAACCGCATACTAGTAAGGGATGAAATGATCATGCACATTACAATGATACCTTTGCTATGTTGGAGAAGAGGATAGTCACATAGATTCCAATTCATTTCTCCAATAGCAATGTAAAGTCCAATTAATAAGCTTGGTGAAGACCAATTCTAAATGCCAATTGATAGATCAAATCTTCACCCATATGAATGGAGAACCACTTATTGATCAAGTGCACTATCTTGTTGTGGTTGGCTTGCTTTTTCTTTTGACCATTTCTTGTGTGAGAGAACTAATAAGAATATCACTTGAACATCATGACTAGCTCTCTTTTGGGTGTTGCTTGCTCTCTTGATCAATCCTTTTAATTGCTTCAACTAAGCATCTCAAATGTCCTTTAGATCACCACTTCCATGTTAGCCTTCCAAGCACCACACTTGGTTTACCCACTCCTCGGGCGGCACGCCCCTCACATAGGGAGAAGTGACCTCTCTCCAAAGAACTATTCTTGACACTCACTTGAATTGCCTTTGATTGATTGTTTCAAGTGATGGACTTAATATGATGAGTAACCATGAATCCTTCTTTAAGTCCTTTTCTTTCTACTTGTTTAAGTCCTTTTCTTTCTACCAAATGATCTCCAATAGTCACTAGAACTTAAACTTCATTTTCATCTTGAGTTTGATCTTGATCTTCAATTTGAGTACTAAAATGTGTACACCAAGTACATTTCACAATCAAATGGCCTTGTACTCAATACTTGTCATGCTTATAGATCAATTCAAAACCAAACTTTAGGTGCCTCAAACACTTATCATCATATTTCCAACTTGAGGACCTTTCAATTTAAGTGACTCTAGATCAATCCAATATTTGTCACTTTTCTGACAGATTCTGTACCCTTTAAAGAAATATCTATATCTCACAATGTACAGATCCAAAATCCACGACATTTGGTGGAGATGTGATTCACTAAGTCATCTAGCAGCTGTAAAAATTTGAGATTCATTTGATTTCTAGATTGCTACAAGATTTCAATTCTTCCACCACTGCTACATGCTGAAAACTACTGCACTATAGCTGATAAGATTCACTCCAAAACTGAAGTATCCCTTATCCAATTTCCATGAAATTTCTACAGAATCTTCTATGATAAGTGTACAGCATGCATACCAAATTTCAAGTCATTCCAAATAGATTTTATCACTCAAACTCAGACCTGATCTCAGCTAGCTCAGATTTTCAATATAGGACAGATTTCAAGCAATTGAGCTATGCTTGTTCAAATTGAACCAAACTTGAAATCAACTTGATTGAATACTTTCATGAGACATATATCCATTCAATCCACTTACTAAGTATCATCTTATGAACTTATCCAACTCAAATCAATCCAAACTTGATTACTAACCATTTAATCCATTCAATCATCTTATAGCAAGCAACATTTGCATATTTATCCAATTCAATCAACTCATATGCACCCAAATGAATGTGATCAACAAATTTATACCTTGGTTAGCTCATGATCATCTAATTTGCAAGCTTCAACTCATGTATTTGCAAGCCATCAAATGATCCAATAAAATACTACAACTTGAATATTTGCACTTGTATGTTGTAGCACTTGGACTTCACTATCTTGTTGTGGCATTGGGTTTGGATGTGCACTAAGCTTCAATACTTGATTCAATCATATGATGAAATAATGTAATATCAATTGAATCAAGCATCCAATGCCGATAGTACCTACACACATTCATCCACTTTTTGATGGTACCCAAACTAGTTTGGGTCCTCTCAAGTTAGGTGCAACATACTTAGGCATAACCTTAGTATGAGTAGCGGGATGTTTTGCAATAGCAACCGTGGAGGTACCATCACCATCCTTTCTAAGCATATTATGGTTATCAATTGAGATAGGCTTAGAACTATTACCTAGGGGACATGAATAAGCCATGTGTCCCCTTTCCCGGCATAAGTAGCAACTTCTTTTGGATTGAGCCTTTTCTTCCTTGCTCATGTGTTGCTTCTCATTGCCTTGCCTCTTGAAAGTTGCTTGAGCCTTCTTCTCAAGCTTGGTAGGACACCTTGAGGCAAAGTGTCCATCATCCTTGCACTCAAAGCACTTGATGTGAGCATAAGCTTTCTTCTTGTCTTCATTCTTGCTCATCATCTTGGCATCTTGGATTTGCATTGGATGCCTTGCTCTTCCACCCCTTCTTGTCTTCTTCTTCTTCATAATCAAGTCATCACCATCATGGTAGATCTTGACTTGAGCTTGGGGTGTTCTCTCTTGCTCAACTTGTGGCTTTGGTTGAGGCTCTTCTTGTTGCTTCACCAATTGCTTGGTTGGGCACATTGAGGTGAGATGACCCCAAGTGCGGCACTTGAAGCACTTGACATGCTTTAGCCTCTCTTCTTCTTTCATATTTTTGAGCTTCTCTTTGTTTGGGCAACCATTTGCAAGATGACCCACTTCATGGCATCGATAGCACATGAAATGAGAGAGCTTTTCTCTCTCTTGCTTTCTTTTGCCCTTTGTCATCTTCTTCTTGAAGCCAAGGCCACATTTGTCACCATAATTTCTTTGAGTCTTCAATATATGCTCAAAGGTGACTTTTGAGTAGTAGCACCTCTCTAACTTGTTGCTTAAATTCTTCACTTCACTTTTGAGCTCATTGTTCTCCTTCAAAAGGTTAGTCTCACAAGACAAAGAAGTAGAACAAGCATCTATATTTGAAGAACATGGCATAGATAATAAATCATCACAAGAGGTGGATACATGCTTCTTTCCTACATCACAAGGGTTAGTAACAATATATGATTGATCATTTGACCCAAGTGATGAGCTCTCACTAGTTTTAATTTCTTCATTAGAAATCTTCTTAGTGAGAAAAGCATGATCTTTTACCAAGTTGTCATGAGCAACACAAAGTTCCTCATGAACCAATTTTAGCTCCTCATGTGAACAAGTAGTGTTGACACCGTTTTTGGGCACGTGTCCATAATCGGTAAAGTGTAGATCGGCAAGATGAGACAGTGGTGTTTGATCTGCAGGGTGAGTTGCCGATGAAGATGGTTGACGATGGAAGGGTGGCTGAGCATGACCAAGTCTACGGGTGATGATGTGTTTGTGTCGATGGCTATAACGAAGGAGTCTGCCGATGGTACGAAAGAGGAGTCTGGAAGTTACCGATTGGCTGGTAGGGGTGTTCCAGTTTGTCACGGGGGGATAGCTTTATGTTTTCCTTAGTTATTTAAATCATTTTGTATACGGATTCTGTGTAATTTGGAATTCGAGTTCTAGTCTTGTCTGGTTGTAGCTCTTTGAGCAGGGTATAAATGTAGACCCTAGGGCCTTGTAATGAGATATCTATCAATCAATCAAACACACGTTTTTACTCATATTCCAAGCATCTATTTTTTTTCGACGACTTCGTCATACTTTTTCCTTTTCATTACGAGTTCTTAGGAATTCGTCGACTTAAGCTCGGCGTGTTCTCAAGTTCCGCGTGAATACCTCTTGGCCGTGACATCCGGGCGCATCGCCGTTGTCGGGACCAAAGTATTCGAGTTACCATCTTTGCCAATAGTAAGGTCAAATCGGCTGGCACGCCTTAACATTTGAATCGGGTATTAGCCCTTTGTGTTTGCAAATCAACTTTTGCACCAACACATCTTTTGGCACGCCCAGTGGGACAGATTCAAGATCAAGATCAACATGTCGACTTCTGAGTTTGATCAGGAGAACGTTATCCCCGTGACGGAAGCTAATCTCAAGGATGAGCAGAAGCAAGCTATTGCTAAGGCCATGGAGGATTACAAGCAGCAATGCCTAAGGTCCTTCAGCATGAACAGGAGCGGCGAGGTGATCCAGAAGGATGCACTACCAGCACCTCGGCAGGTTACTTTTGAGGCCAATCCTAGCAAACTTCAAGAGATGGTTGACAGCGCTATCAACCGTGCTTTGATCAACCAAGCTGGTGTACTGTCTAATACGTTTTTCAATGCTGTGGCAAGAACTTTCAAGGAAGGACAGCTGCCACCAGATTATGTGGGCCCCACTTATCACCAGCCAAGGTCACCAGTGGTCACAGCTCCATCGGCTGCTACGGCCGCTGCGGGCATGGAGGTTCCTGTTCCGCCAAGCACGTTGGGAGTCACCAATGCACAATCTACGCCGATGACAACCAATCCACAAACTTCAGACGGGCAGATCAAACTCGCTACAGATCTGTTGGCATCGGTAATCTCAGGATTGACTCCTCTTCCTAACTGGTGGGGTTATGGCATGCCTCTAGAGTTAACGCCGGGTACATCGCAGACGACTGATGTGAGGGGCAAGACTCCTATGGCATCGGCACCTCCAAGCATGCCGATGAACCAGAGTCCCCAGTATACTACAACTACTACTGCAAGACCTCACACTGGGAATTCTCAAGCTCCAACATTCCAGATGCCTAACGCATCGGCAGACTCAATGCTGATGCAACAGAGGTCTATGATCCAACCAGGGTATGTCAGTTCAATGATAATGCCCAATTACCAGTCATCGGCAGGGCCTATGCCGATGAACGCTAATAGTGGATGGCTTGGGCAGCAAGTCTTTCCGCAAACGCCCCAACCGAGTCATCAGGCTACAGGGTTCCACCAAGGACAGATCTATCCCGGGTTCCAGAATCGGGGGATGCCTAATCAGCCAATGAACCTTGGGCAGGAGGTCGGCGGACAGCAGATTGGCGGGCAACAGCTTGGTGGCCCGCAGATTGGGGGCTAGATGATTAATCCAATGTTTCATGCAGATCGTGCGCCGCATAGACACGTGGAAGCTTACCAGCAGGTGCCGGATCCGCAACCTCCTCATCGGCAAGATGCCGATGCTTATTGGGCCGATAAGATTGCTAAAGTAATGAGAGACCAATTCGGGATAAAGCCCAAAGTCAACACTTACTCTTATCGGACACCGTATCCTCCTGCATATGATTTGATCCCGCTTCCACATCGGTACAAGGTACCGGATTTCACTAAGTTTTCTGGGCAGGATGACACGTCAACCATGGAGCATGTCAACAGGTTCATTATTCAATGTGGTGAAGCTGGTAACAGGGACGAGTTAAGGGTTCGTCTATTCTCATCATCGTTGTCTGGATCGGCTTTCACTTGGTTTATATCGTTACCTCCTAACTCAGTGATTACCTGGGCCGATCTGGAGAAACAATTCCACAAGTACTTCTTTTCTGGGGTCCAAGAGAAGAAGATCACCGACTTGGTCAAATTGAGGCAACGCAATGACGAATCGGTTGAAAGTTTTGTGCAGAGGATACGGGAGGTCAAGAACAAGTGCTATAGTCTGGTTCTGGATGATCGGCAGCTAGCCGATTTGGCTTTCTAGGGTTTGTTGCCACACATCAAGGACAAGTATGCTTCTCAGGAGTTTGAAAGCTTAAGTCATTTGGTGCAGTGAATTTCTGATCAAGATATCAAGCCTTTTGAGCCCAAGAGAGCATGGAACAAAAAGGTATCGTTCGTTGAGGAAGCAACAAGCTCAGACTCTGATGAGGAACCAGTCATCGGCTTGGCAGAGAGGGTAAAAAATAAGAAGCCGATGTCTTGTCCTTTTGGACATAAAGAACCAGAGAAGTTCACGTTTGTCACCGCCAAGGCCGATAGGATATTTAACTTTCTACTTCAGGAAGGTCAGATTAAGCTGTCTCCTAATCACGTGATCCCATCGGCTGAGGAGTTAAAGAGGATGAAATATTGCAAGTGGCACAATGCAACTTCTCACGACACCAATGAGTGCAAGGTTTTCAGACAGCAGCTGCAATCGGCTATAGAGTCTGGGAGAATCAAGTTTGACAGTTCCAAGACCCAGAAGCCAATGAAGATTGATCAACATCCTTTCCCGACGAATATGTTCGATGCTAAGGGAAAGGCCAAGGTCTTGACAATGGAAGCAGCTGAAAGAAGTGCATCGGTGGATCCTCAGCACCAGGTCTCTACTGCCGATGCCAAAGGAAGAGGTTTGGTCTAGGAAGGAACTAACTCAGGAAGGCCTCCCCGGTCTGGTATTGTGATAACTCACAGGAGGCCTCGGAAGACTTGGCAGCAACGAGAAGATCGGTACCGGCGCCAGCAAGAGGATTATCGTCGGGAAGAGGAGAGACGCCGACAAGAATGGAATCGACATAGGGATCACCAGAATTGCCCGTTCTTTATTCACTGTTGGGAGGAAAATATCAAGCTTCCAACTATCAGAGATTGCCCTGAGTGCAACGGTTATGACCGGTATGACAGGTCCGACCGGTACTATCGTGGTGATAATCAGCGATTTGATGGGCCGATTAGGGGGAGAACGTCCGTCCATGATCGGCTGGGGGGCAGACTTAGCGTACACGACAGGCTTGGCGATCGTGTTCAATATTTTCCTAGGAACCAGGAAGAACTTGAAGAGATGGCTAATACTCGGGTTCCCGATGAGTTCATATTTTGCAGGGATGCCAATACTTATCGGATAGAGCCAAGGGATAATCATCGCCCATCGGTAAGGCAGTAGCAACTTCCTCCCTGGTGTCCGGAGGGATTGACCAGAACTCAGAAGAGAAGATTGCAGCACGAAAGGCGAGAGGAATTGAGCAAAGGGGAGAACTCTGGACAGTCTCGGGATCAACAACAATCAGACCCCAAGCGGGGAGGTCCATCGGCAGATGTCAACATGGTATTTATGTTGCCGATGGAGTTCCTTGCGCCATCCAGTGATGATGAGGTGGATTTTTTCGACCAAATAGCTCAGTTGGCTCTAGATCTGATGACAGCTATCTTCGAGAAACCTGCCGATGATGAAAGGCAGCACCTCAAGGCTCTGTTTGTTAAAGGAAAAGTGGATGGTCAGCCAATGACCAAGATTCTAGTTGATGGTGGAGCCGCTATTAATATCATGCCATACGCAGTATATCGGAAGCTTGGGAAAGGAGATCAGGATTTGACCAAGACCGATATGATGCTCAAAGATTTTGAAGGGAACGTGTCTCCGGTCAAGGGGGCGATATGCGTAGAGTTGACCATCGGCAGCAAAACCTTGCCGACAACTTTCTTCGTGATCAGTGGAAAGGGTGCTTACAACTTACTGTTGGGAAGAGATTGGATTCATGCTAACTGTTGCATCCCGTCTACAATGCACCAATGCTTGGTCCAGTGGGTAGGTTATAAGATTGAGATTGTCCCAGGAGACTCTTCTTATGTCATCGCATCGGCAGAGGCAGATACCTATGAAAGGACTAGGTGTATTTCAGGAGAGATTTGGGAAAAATATTTTCTCAAGGTTGCCGATTAGGAAATTCCACCGATCCAAGCAGTCGGTTCTGACGAAGGTTTTTAATGGATAGGTTCGCCGATGATGGAAAGTTAGGCCAGGGGTTCACATCGGCCGATGATCTAGTAGAAGTAGATATAGGTAGTGGTGATAAGCCTAGACCCACTTTTATTAGTGCTATGTTAGATCCTGAGTGTAAGCAACAGTTAACTGATTTGTTAAAGGAATATAAAGATTGCTTTGCTTGGGATTATACTGAGATGCCTGGTTTGGACCGATCAATTGTTGAACATCAGTTGCCTATTAAGTCTGGATTTCGACCACATCAGCAGCCAGCTCGGCGATGTAATCCTAATATTCTTCCTGACATCAAGGCCGAAATAACCAAACTTATTGAAGCCAAATTTATTCGGCAGTGTCGGTATGCCGAATGGATTTCCAATGTTGTTCCGGTCTACAAGAAGAACGGGAAGCTTCGGGTCTGCATTGATTTCAGGAACCTCAATAAAGCTACACCGATGGATGGATACCCAATGCTAGTTGCCGATTTGCTCGTTGACGCTGCGGCTGGGCATCGGATTATTAGCTTTATGGATGGTAATGCAGGATACAACCAAATATTCATGGCTGAAGAAGATATTCCAAAGACCGCGTTCAGGTGCCCTCGGCATGTTGGGTTGTTTGAATGGATAGTCATGACCTTTGGCTTAAAGAATGCTGGTGCTACTTATCAAAGGGCCATGAATTTTATATTTCATGAGTTCGTTGGCAAGTTGGTAGAGATTTATATTGATGATGTGGTGGTTAAGTCTGGGGACTTCACAAAGCATCTTGCCGATTTACGAAAGGTGTTGGAATGCACAAGGAAGCATGGTTTGAAAATGAATCCCAATAAGTGTGCATTTGGTGTATCGGCAGGACAATTTCTTGGTTTCATGGTACACCAACGGGGGATTGAAATCAGTCGAAGATCTATTGATGCCATCAATAAGATAGTGGCCCCCACCAACAAGACTGAACTCCAGTCCTTGATCGGCAAGGTGAATTTTATCAGAAGGTTTATATCTAATTTGTCTGGTAAGATTCGTGCTTTCAGTCCTCTTCTTAAGCTAAAGGCCGATCAAGAGTTTGTTTGGGGGAAGGAACAACAGTTGGCTCTGGATGAAATTAAGAATTATTTAGTGAATCCTCCAGTCCTAATTCCACCTCAGCAAGGGAAGCCCTTCAGATTGTATTTGTCTACTGATGGGATGGTCATCGGTTCGGCTTTAATTCAAGAGTTTGAAGGGAAGGAGCGTGTAATTTATTATTTGAGCAAGAAGTTGATTGACGCTGAGACTAGGATGATGTGGTCCGGTACATGCTGTCCATGCCGATTATTAGTGGCAGGATCGGTAAATGGATTTTGGCGCTATCGGAGTTCGATCTGCGTTATGAATCGGCTAAGGCAACTAAAGGGCAGATTATGGCCGATTTCGTGACTCAACATTGCGGTACAGTGGAGGCTGTGGACATTGTACCTTGGACGCTATTCTTTGATGGATCTACATGTGACCGGGGGGCAGGAATCGGTATAGTATTAATTTCCCCTCGAGGGAGGAGGTATGAGTTTTCCTTGCCGATTGTTGCCACGTCAACAAATAATCAGGCTGAGTATCAAGCTTTAATAAAAGGGTTAGAGTTGTTGAGGGGAGTTCACACTGATGCCGTCGAAGTCTTCGGAGATTCCATGCTGGTTGTAAATCAATTAACCGGAAGCTACAAATGCTGAAGTGAGGTTCTCATAACCTATTATGAGCGGAGTATGCAATTATTGAAGGAATTCAGGGATTTCCGTTTAGAGTATGTTCCTCGATTGCATAATGAAGAAGCTTAGCTCAGCATGCCTCAGGATATCAGCCTATGATTGATGCAGTATCAACAATTGGTGTCGATGATTGGAGAAAAGAAATCGTTGATTATTTGAAAGATCCATCTAAGAAAGTCGAAAGGCGAGTTCGGTTTCAAGCTACCAAGTATGTGCTCCTCGAGGATGAATTGTACTACCGAACTATTGATGGGATTCTTCTCCGATGCTTGGGTAATGATGAAGCTAGAAGTTTGATGGGAGAAATCCATGAAGGGGTATGTGGAGCACATCAGTCGGCTTTCAAGATGAAGTGGATGATTAGGAGGAATGGATATTACTGGCCGACCATACTTGAAGATTGCTTTAAATACTTCAAAGGGTGTCAAGGATGTCAAAAGTTTGGTAATGTTCAAAGGGCACCTGCATCGGCTATGAATCCTATTATAAAGCCTTGGCCGTTTCGAGGATGGGCTATTGATTTGATCGGCCAAATTCATCCACCATCTAGCAAAGGGCATAAGTTTATTCTAGTTACCACCAATTATTTCACTAAATGGGTTGAAGCTATTCCTTTGAAGAAAGTCACATCGGCCAATATGATTGATTTTGTGAAGGAGCACATTATTTACCGATTTGGGATTCCTCAGACAATTACTACCGATCAGGGTACAATGTTCACGTCAGGGGAATTTGATGAATTCGCAGTTGGTATGGGAATTAAAGTGTTAAACTCTTCTCCTTATTATGCTCAAGCTAACGGGCAGGCCGAAGCGTCTAACAAAGGAATTATCAAGCTTGTCAAACGGAAAATTGAAGAAAGTCCTAAGCGGTGGCACACATTGTTAAATGAAGCTTTATGGTCCTATCGGATGGCTTGTCATGGATCGACCAAGGTTTCGCCTTATCAGTTAGTGTATGGACATGATGCAGTGTTGCCTTGGGAGATTAAGGCTGGATCTAGGCGACTATCTTTTCAAGATCAATTGGCTGCCGATGATTATGCTACTTTGATGACAGACGAGTTGGATGATTTAGCAGGGCATCGGCTGAGGGCTTTGAAGAGTACAGAAGAGAATAAGAAAAGAGTTGCCAGATGGTACGATAAGAAGGTAAAGGCTAAGGAATTTGCCGATGGAGACTTAGTATGGAAATTAATCTTACCGATCGGGACTAAAAGTTCAAAGTTTGGGAAGTGGTCTCCCAATTGGGAGGGTCCCTATCGGATAAGTCGATCGGCTCCTGGTAATGCCTACATTTTGGAAACTCTCGAAGGAGTCGAATTTCCCAGAGCATTAAACGGCAAATATCTAAAGAAGTACTACCCCAGTATATGGGTCGATGCATAGAAGTTCAAATGCCGATAACACTCCTATCGGCTAGATTAAAATGTATCTGAGGCCGGACTTAATGTTGCAAAAGATGCCGATAACAGTCCTATCGGCTAGACTAAAACATCAAGAAAGCTGAAAAGCAGGAAGAGGCCGATGTGTTGCCGATGAGGAGTTCACATAATTAGCAGCGCTTGGATGGCCGATATAGCGCGCAAGCGGATCTGGTTGGCTGCTTCTATTTCTTTCACGTCTTCATCGGCAGAGCCTTCTATCGGCTTCAACTTTTTCTTCAACTGCAGTGCTTTGCGACCATGAGCGTTTCGTTCTTGTTCAAGGAGTTTGATGGTATCTGGCAGTTGACTCTCTTCCTGTTGGGCTTGAGATAGGGCGTCCTCCACTTGCTTGAGTTCTGCCAGCAGGGCTTCTCTCTTGACCGATAAGTCGGAGATCTTCTGTTTCAGTGCGGCTCCCGAAGACTTCAAGGCGCCGATGCTCTTGTGTTTCTCATCGGTCAGGAGCTTCTCTTTCATCATCTCCTCAGAAAGCCGGGTCTGAGCAGTTCTATCGGCAAGGCGCCGGGCGGCCCTCTCGTACTGCAGCTGACGACACTCCAGATGTGCGGCCTGGAAGAGGGTTTCTTCGGCATCGGCAGGAATCTGGCCTCTGAGAGCCTTGAACAGAACCTTAGTCGGATCAGAGTCATCAACCAATTGGGCCATATCTTGATGGAGGAGGGCCGACAGTTCTTCCAGTTTAGCCCTGATCTCTGCCGATGCAATCCCAACTGCCCGGGAGGAACTGGCTTCCTCACCTTCGTCTTCGGAGATATCAATGGCGAAGGAGAATAGGCTGTCGGGAGAATCCTGCTCCTGAAAAGGAAAACAAAGTGAGTCATTCTATGATAAGAGCATCGGCAAATAAAACTGGTAGAGACTGGGTAGCTTACTTGCTTCAAGGCGATCTCTCGCCTTTGGCTGGAAGATGCCGATGGAGCCATGGATTGGTCGGCCAGGGTTGCCGATGGAACTACATCGGCTGCAAATTAATAGAAGGGGTTATAATACCAAAAAGAATAAGTTCATCGGCAGTAATGTTATAGGAATGCGTTACCTTGAGGAGGGACGACACTTGTCTGGATTGAAGAGACTACCGATGATATGATTGAACCTGCTGGATCAGTAGTTTGCTCGCCTACATCAGCTGATGTGTCTTCTGGCTAGGGTGTTTCTAGTTGAGGTTCTTCTTGCTGAGGTTCTTCCGCTTGCGGTGCTTCTTGCGGTTGAGAAGATGGTACTTTCTGAGTCTCTGTTTCTCGGGGAGAAGGAGAGGATTCCACCGGAATAGGAGATACCGGAGGAGGAGGAGGAGTTGCCACTTTCTGGCGCTTGGTTTGTGCCCTGGTACTCTTGGCACCTTTTCTCTTCTGCTGGCTGGACTGGGGGCATCGGCACCTTTGCTTTTGGTCCTTGCCGATGCACTGGTTTGCTGTGGCAGAAAAGAGAGTTTGTGAGTAGCAGTATAGCCGATGTAAAAGTAAGATCGGTACGAATGAAGAGGTTTAGCAGTTACCTTAAAAGTCTGTGCTAGGGTGGAAGCAGCTACCGATGGTGATGTCTGAGTTCTCTTGGTGGTAACTTTCTTGAGGCGTATGCCTCGATGCACGATGGCGGCTAGAGTGGGAGCGTTGTGGCCGATTAAAGAGATTGGACCTAATACAAACAGATCAATCGGCTTGCCACTTCTACTGACCGATGGAGGAATGTTATCGGCCTGCAAAATGATACAAAAGTAAATCACCGATGAAAATGAAATTGGAAGAATTGGAACATTGGTTTAAAGACACTTACAGTATCATCGAGGACTTTGTACTCGGGGTCGATCATACCGCGGTACGTGAGGGCCGATTTGGAGAATAAATGCTCCTTCCATTCTGCCCACCACTGCTTATACGCCTGAGTGATGAAGGCGGCTGGAACCCACTTCGATAAGTCTACGTCTGTATCGGCACCCGATGGCAGTTGGGCTACTCGAATCCATTCAAGGAGGCTGGTGATGGTTTCCCTGGGCTTTATCACATCGGCATAGCAGAGTGCAATCGGCAGCTGGCCGAAAGCTAACTGACGAGCTAGTGCTGATGGATTGTAGAATTCATAAGTCTGGGAGGAGGTTTTCCCACTACCAAAGAAGTTCACCGGTATGGCTCTGGGGTCACCAATGCCATCATCACTTCATTGTCCTTGTCGAGAGCGTTGTTGAACGGGTTGAAACCAGGGGAAGCATATTGTCTGGGTCATCGTAGGCCAACCATGCTCGCTCATCTCTGGCCAAACCTTCATACAAAGTTTGAAAGAATCGGCTGACCTGATCTGGATTACCCCCTGTACCAGGCAGAACTATGACAGCTTCACCGAAGTTCAAGGGAGGGCGTGTTGCCGATTCTTCTTCATCCAATACATGGTTTTCGGCTATGTCCCTTGGAAAGCGCTGTGCAAAGAGGTCGAACTCCAGACGCTTGTGCAGATGGAGGTTGAGCCACATGTTGATGAACCACCAAGGACCTCCCAAGTTGCCGATGGACTGGCCGAGTAAGAGTTTCCTAGTCACTTGGTGAAGGAGGTGGTAAGCCGCACCAAGCAGGTATCGGCCAAGGGGAAATCGGCCACCATCGGCCAGATTTTCTGCTGCTGCTAAATAAACGGAGGTTGGTCCTGCCGATCGGCCGCAAAACACGAACTTATCTAACCACATGTTCAGGAAACAGGTCTGCTCTTTTATGTTGACAGGGCCTGTTCGGCTGTATTTTTGCATGTACCCTGACCAACCGCCGATAGCACGAGTTTCTACCTTGGCCTTGGGTTTGGTATCGAAGAAATGGGTGCTATCGGCAGAAGATACATCTAGGCCTGTAAGCATAGCTACATCGGCAAGTGTGGGAGAAGCAGGGCCGTGGCCGAAGACAAAAGCATTGAGCGTGTCTGACCAGAAATATGATGCAGCTATCAGCAGTGACTCATTCCTATGCATATCGGCAATGGACAGCCTAATGCATTGGTCTAACTTTCTCTCACCCCACTGGACTTCATTTGAGTTGCTGACCCTCAAAAACCAGTCTGTCCATCCTACAGTAGGGCTGGGCCAAGAACGGAAAGTATCCTTCCACAGATCCAAAGAAAAGTTCTCGGCCCTAAAAGGGATCCTGTTTGTTTCTGCATTGATGAGATCGGTTGGATCTGGATCCCCTAACGGGCCAAGGCATTGGAGATGAGGTTGGTCGGTGGGAATGACAATTTTGTTGGCCAAATCCTAATGATTTTAAAGATAAAAAGGGGGGAAACAAAGAAAAAGAAATATATTCAGTAAGATGAACAGGGGTGTGAGAAAAGGTACAGGAGGCGGAATGAAGGACTGACCTCAGGGACGATGAAGTTGACGGCCATCTTGCCACGGGGAGAATGATCGAGAGCTTCGGAGTTGGTGAAGAAGAGAGTTCGTCGAAGATCTTAGGGACCTTGAATAGCGCCGCCGCTTGAAGAGTAAAGTTGGGGTTGTGGAATGATGTGATGGAGAAGGAGTACCCGAGAAGGAGCTATTTATAGGACAAAACGGGCAAGGGTAGAATGGACTTATCTCTTCGCCGTATCCGTGAAATCCGAGGGTACTCAGGTAGATTTGGTAACTGTTCACACGGTAATTAAAGGACTGTGCAGGTGATTGGACAGGAAGCGGTCGTTATCCAGAGATATTTTACTGTCCGGGATCTCCTGGTCGGTCCATAGGCAGCGCCTTGTAACGGTCATATTGCCGATGGGCGAATAAAGTGGAGATAGCTGTTTGGGAAGATAAGGTATGGGCGTCCTGGTCAGTCCATCGGCAAGTCCCTGTAACGATAGTGTTGCCGATGCGCGACTAAAATGGAAATGTCCACTTGGGAAGATGAGGATTTCGAGGAATCTGCAGAAGAATCAAATCAGAATTGCTCAGATTAAGGCTGTCGGTTACCAGATTGGGAGCATTAATTGCAGAAAGAGGCATTATTACTGCAGAGAATTTTGGAGCATTAATGATTTCATACTCCGAAATTGGGGAGCATGTGTTGACATCCTTTTTGGGCACTTGTCCATAATCGGTAAAGTGTAGATCGGCAAGATGAGACAGTGGTGTTTGATCTGCAGGGTGAGTTGCCGATGAAGATGGTTGCCGATGGAAGGGTGGCTGAGCATGACCAAGTCTATGGGTGATGATGTGTTTGTGCCGATGGCTATAACGAAGGAGTCTGCCGATGGTACGAAAGAGGAGTCTGGAAGTTACCGATTGGCTGGTAGGGGTGTTCCAGTTTGTCACGGGGGGATAGGTTTATGTTTTCCTTAGTTATTTAAATCGTTTTGTATACGGATTATGTGTAATTTGGAATTCGAGTTCTAGTCGTGTCTGGTTGTAGCTCTTTGAGCAGGGTATAAATGTAGACCCTAGGGCCTTGTAATGAGATATCTATCAATCAATCAAACACACGTTTTTACTCATATTCCAAGCATCTATTTTTTTCGATGACTTCGTCATACTTTTTCCTTTTCATTACGAGTTCTTAGGAATTCGTCGACTTAAGCTCGGCGTGTTCTCAAGTTCCGCGTGAATACCTCTTGGCCGTGACATCCGGGCGCATCGCTGTTGTCGGGACCAAAGTATTCGAGTTACCACCTTTGCCGATAGTAAGGTCAAATCGGCTGGCACGCCTTAACATTTAAATCGGGTATTAGCCCTTTGTGTTTGCAAATCAACTTTTGCACCAACAAGTAGTAACATAAAGTAGATGCTTTTGTTGTTCACATGTGCTTTTTAGAAATGAGTTTTCATTTTTCAATTTACTTGTTTTAGCCATCTCATTTCTTAAAGCTTTGGTGAGTCTACATACAAGCTCAAAATTTCGATCATCACAATCAATAATCACACCTCCAATAGATACCTTGCCGTCGCCGTGAGACATGGAGGAATGTGATGAAGTGGATGAGCTTGTAGAAGCATCACTCTCATAGCCATCATCTTCATCTTCACTTGACCATGAGGTGGAGCAATCCTCCACAACCACCTTGTTGTGGTCATGCTCAACATCCTCATGTATCTCCACCTTTGGTTCCTCCTTTTTGAACTTGCCATTATCCCATGTGGAGGAATCACCGAAGGTGTGTTTGATAGACTCCCACATTTTATGTGCGGTTCCTTTGGAGTTTATCCTATCAAACAACTCAAAGCTCAAAGATTTCATTAGATAACAATAAGCTTCACAATCAAGTTCAAAGAGAACCTTTTGAGCTTTGGTGAGATTCTTATGGTCCAAGTTGTGTGTGAGACCATTAGTGACAATCCACCCAAATTTAGGTCCCTTTGCACGAAAATGATCAAGCATGTGATTTTTCCAAAGTGCAAAGTTTGTACCATCAAAAATGTGTGTCTCACAATCATCTATCCCACTAGACGCCATCCTCTCGGGATAGTGAAGACCACAAATGAGAGACCTAGCTTTGATACCACTTGAAGGGTCGAGATGGCGGACTAGAGGAGGGGTGAATATTCCTTTCTATAAATTATCACACCGGCTAACCGAAATAAATGCGGAATTAAATCTATCGGCCTAGCCAAGACTACACCCCTCTATCTATGTTCTCTAGCACCTTGTAAAAGGACCTAAACAAGAAAACAAGGTGCTACCTTAGCAAGAGCTCACCTAACCAATTCTAGAAGCAAGGTCACACAAACCTATGCAACTAGTACTTTGCAAACCGGGGGAGCTCCTACACAAACTAGTGAGGCAAAGCGCACAAAGCCAAAGCTCACTAGCAAGCTCAATAACAAGGCAACTAATGCCAAATTAGAGAGCGCAACTTACTTAGCTACACAAACTAAGCAATGTGACTAACAAGGTTACACAAACTGAATTAGTCACGCAAGGGAACTACTTCTAGCTACACAAGCAAGAAGGTAACTAGCAAGCTACACAAGCTAACTAATTACAAGAGCAACTACACAAGCACAAATATATGAAAGTAAATACAAGCTTGTGTTAGGGACTTGCAAACCAACGGGAAGAACAAAGTTGACACGATGATTTTCTCCCAAGGTTCACTTGGTTGCCACCAAGCTATGTCCCCGTTGAGACAAGCTCCAAGGTTGCCACCGGTCCTCTTGCTAGTGGTGACCCGCAAGTCACACTCTCCCACGTGGAGTGCTTACCACAAGCTCTAGCACTTGACCCGGCCGGACCACTTGTCGCTCTTCACGTCTCGCTCAACTAGAGTTGCTCTTCGCGATCCCCGCGGGGTGAGCACCGTACCCCTCACAATCTCTTCTCCGGAGCACCGCACAATCTCCTTGCGTGCTTCGATGGAGTCACAAGCCACCAAGCCGTCTAGGAGGTGGCAACCTCCAAGAGTAACAAGCACCACCGGCTTGCAACACAAACACCTAGTGCCACTCGATGCAATCTCTCAATGCAACGCACTAGAATCGCTCACTCACACAATCGGATGATCACTATCAAGCATATGTGAGTTAGAGGCTTTACTAGCACTCCCCAAGCATGGACACTAAGTCCCAAGGGTGCTCCACTCCAGCCAAGGCCGGCCACCACTTCTATTTATAGCCCCAAGGGCTAAACTAGCCGTTGCCCCTTCACTAGGCAAAACACGTGGGCACCGGATGCTCACAAGGAGCCACCGGACGCTCAACCCCCAGCGTCCGGTGCTCAGCTGACCGCAACGTGTCACTAACCGTTTGAACTCGACCGTTGCCACCAACGGCTACTGCGCACGCGTGCCAGCTCAGCACCACCGGACGCTCTACTGCGTCACACCGGACGCGTCCGGTGCACACCAGACTCGTGCACAGAGAACTCCGCTAACTTGCAAGGTCACCGGACGCAAGCCACCGGATGCACCCTGAGCGTCCGGTGCTCACCGGACTCATGCGCAGAGAGGGTAGCAAAACGCCCTCACATCGGACGCTGGGCACCGGACTCACTCCGGTGCGTCCGGTGCACTCTGCTACACCCGACAGCACACCGGACACTAAAGGCCATCGTCCGGTGCCTCCGCGCAGAGCGTGCGGTGAGTGTTTCCTACTGAGAAACACTCCCGCGACTTCTCCAAATTTTCCACCGGCGCCGAACCCACACTCCTCTCAACCCTCGGAACTCCACCTCCTTTCCAAATGTGCCAACACCACCAAGTGTACACCACCATGTGCAAGTGTGTTAGCATTTTCACAAATATTTACCCAAAGGAGTTAGCCTCTCAACTTGCCACGCCACTCGATCCTAACACGTATGCAAAGTTAGATCGCTCAAGTGGCACTAGATGACCGATATGCAAACAAGTTTGCCCCTCTTGATAGTACGGCTATCTATCCTAAATCCGGTCATAAACTTCTCTACACACCTGTGACCGGTGAAATGGAAAAGCCCTAGGTTATACCTTTGCCTTGCGCTTTCCATTCCATCTCCTCCAATGTTGATGCAACACATGCACCAACCAATCACCAAATGATATGATCCACTTCATATCATCACGCGACCGTATTGGTTCATTGATCTTGACCTCACTTGCTCTTCACCGTTGCCTCGGTCCATCGGCGCCAAGTCTTGCTCAAGCTTCACCGTCACACGCGGTCCCTCGCTTCAAAGCCTCCGACTTGCCCTTCACTCTTGCAACCGGTCCATCAAGCCAAGCCTCATCTTGATCTTCTCCACCTTGGTCACATGACTCCATGTCATGTCTCATGTGCAATGAGCTCCTTCATCTTCACATAATCACCTGTGGACTAATCTCCTGTGTATCTCACATAAACACAATTAGTCCACTTAAGTTGTCACTCAATTACCAAAATCAAACAAGGACCTTTCAAACACAATGGTGCACCATCCTACAGATGGCTAGGCAGGGCCAAGGCTAGGCTCAATTTTCCGCCTTTTTCCTTTTTCCTTGTTCTTTGTAACCGTTTCTCAGCATAAGTATGCTGCCTTGTAAGCTTCAACCGACGAGCCGTTTTGGGCTACAATAAAACTTTTTTCAGGTGGGGAACGCCTCCCCCCGTCGACCGTAAAAAAAAATCATCCTCGCGCGTGGACCATACCCAACCAGCCTAACGTTTCAACTGGGCCGAGCCCAACAATCGGATTGGGTGGGTCTCTGTCTCTTCGACGGGGTATCACCGCACCGGTAGTCGCTTTCGCTTCACAGTGTGCTCCACCGGTCCTCGCCGCCGACTCGCGCGGCCAAGCGACACAGCCCATGGCCGGCCGCCGTCGTAGCAGCCGACGACTATGTCCGGCGCCATCTCGGTCGACAGACGAACCCACACTGCAGGATCCCGCCACTCTCATGTCCGTATACCCTCTGTTTCCCTAACTCTCGATGCATTTTTTTTTGTATGTAGTATATGTTTGCGTTTGGTTGGATGGATTTCGAGCTGAGTCATAGCAAATGGAGAACCCATCTCAGGTGCATCCGGCAACGGGCTCTCATTGATGGCTTCCTGGTGCTGCCATCCGCTGTTAATTAGTCAGTTTCTTGAGGGGGGCATCCCTGATCCAACATGTCATTAACCACTATTCAGTATCGTTTTACAGTTCAGTTTAAACCTCTCATACGATCGCACATAGGATGCAGTTGTCTCTTACGGTACTTGGGGTCTACAGAATAGTTGGGGAATATAGATAAATTTCTATACTAAATATCTACTCATGTGGAGTCAAAAAGTCTACATAACCCCCAAACTATCTAGAGTGGAATACTTTATCCCCTAAATTGTAAAACCAAATATTCTACCCCCTAAACTTTTAAAACCGGTTAAACAACCCTCGAGTGGTTTTAGAGGGTGGTTTTATCTTTTTCTTTTTTATTTATTTCCGCTGAATCTTTAAAAATCATAATAAATCATAGAAAAATCATAAAACAAAAAAAATCAATTTTTTTGGACTCTTGATGAGTAGATCTACACAGTGAAATCTATGTTTTTCTATAATTAATTTGAATAATTCATATATATAGTTCCTATGGTCTAATTTTGGTAAAATTTTTATGGTGGTCTCATTATTATATGCTTGAACCATGATAAAAATTTCGTACTCATTGGATCACGTATATCTTAGTTATATATAAAGCATAGATTTAACAAGAATAAAGCTAAATAAATCTATAACTAAATTATACTTGATCCAATAGGTATGAAACTTTTATCATAGTTCAAGCATACAATAATGAGCCCACCATAAAAATTTTATCACAATTGAACCATAGGAACTACATATATGAATTATTCTTATTAATTATAGAAAAATAGATTTAAAGTTACAACAAAAACTTTGTACTAAAGTATACTATATTATACATTCGCTGTGTAGATATACTCATTAGGAGTCCAACAAATTTGAATTTTTCAATTTATAATTTTTCTGTGATTTATTATGATTTTTCAAAGATTCAGTGAAAATAAATAAAAAAGAAAAAGACAAAATCACCCTCTAAAACCACTCTAGGCGGTTATTTGACCGGTTTTGAAAGTTCAGGGGTAGAATATCTAGTTTTATAGTTTGAGAGATGAAGTATTCCATCCTAGATAGTTTGGGGGTTATGTAGACTTTTTCCAGTCCATATTATAAGTTGACTATGTAGATCTAGGAGTCTAACAAAATTGGATTTTCATTTTATGATTTTTATGATTTTTTAAAAATTTAGTTGAAATAAATAAAAGAAGAAAACGACAAAATCACCATCACTATAGCAAAAACCTCCATTCACGATAGCAAAACCGCCTTCAAAACTACTTCAGAGAGATAAAATACACTTTTGAAAAGTTAAAGGAGGTGTTTCGTTTGATTTTGAAGTTAAAAAAAATGGACTCTAAATGTTAGAGGAGGAAAAATAGACTTTTTGGCTCCCCACGCAAACCACGGACTGACGCGTATCAGAGCGGAGCATCCAAAACTAGGCCTTGTTTAGTTCTCAAAATTTTAAGATTTTGTTTTGGTAAAATTTTTTGGGAACTGAACAAGACCTAATAGGGCCTCTTATTTTTGCCCAACCGGCATCCATGGAAACGTGCTTGGGCTCGTGATGGGCATACACCGGCTCCAAGATTTCACCGCTTGCGCCGCCCCTCCCTCGCCAGTCACCACTGACTCGTCCGATCCGATTCAGGAACACTTGACAGAGCCTGTGGATGGAAGCCGCCGCTGCCACTGCCACCACCACCCGTCGACAGAAGACGCAAGACAGAGCCGTCGGTCTCAGGTCAGTCTGCTTCCCCTCAGGCCGTGTTTTCCCATCCAAATTTTTTTCACCCATTCCATCGAATGTTTGGACACATGCATGAAGTATTTAATATAGATAAAAAAATAAACTAATTACACAGTTTGGTTAAAAATCACGAGACGAAACTTTTAAGACTAGTTAGTCCAAGATTAGCCTTAAGTGCTACAGTAACCTACATATGCTAATGATGGATTAATTGAGTTTAATAAATTCACATGTAATTAGTTTTTTTATTAGTATCCAAATACTCCTTCTGACATCCTACAAAACATTCGATGTGACAACTAAAATTTTTTCAACTCCCAACTAAACAAAACAGGGCCTTACCCTAGCTAATCTAGCACTCATTAGATCCATGCCTCTGTTTATTTTCCTTCTCTTCACTCTGATTTTGTGGAGCCAAATCAGAGCGTATATGGATAGATGAGCCACCTAGTTATTGGCATGTGGAGCGCAAGTCCACTATTTCGACTTTGTGATGCTGCCTGAAATTAAACTGAACCTGTCAGTGCACACCAAGTTCAGCTTAAAATAGTTCAGTGCACGATATTATATATGCTGTTGATGCATGATAGCTATCCTCTCCCCACAGTCAATGTAGGAAAATAATACATCATGTGATGGGACTGCTATCTAAATTCTTCAGAAATTATGCAATACATTTCAAAAAGAAAACAATAGGACTAAGAAATGGAGAGCTAGCCTGGAGCTCTGTGTGCTAACTTATGCTGAAACTCTGGGCAATACATTTCAAAAGGAAAACAATACATTTCAAAAGGAAAACAATAGGACCAAGAAATTATGCAATAAATTCTTCAGCTTGCAGTCTAGGACTGCTTTTCTGCTCAAACTCTGGGCCTTCGATCGCTCCCCTTCCTTGTAGTAGCCACTCACCTTTGACGTCTTCACTAGAGATTATCTTCAGAAAAAACTAAAGATATGCAATACATTCTTGCATCAGAAGACTTTCTGGAGATTAGCTTCAGAAAGGGTATGCAATACATTATTCCAAGAGCCGCAAGAACCACCAATCATGTGCAGTCTGGTAACGATCATATAATGAACCACCTTCCTAGTTATTGTCTTCAAGCTGGCGTGTGCAGCCCGAGTTCAGTAGTTAGTTGGACTTGAATTTGTGATGCTGCCCTGAACTGAACAAAAACTGAAACAGTGCACTCTCAGCTTGACAGGCAGTTATCCTCGCCACGCAGTCATGTAGGGAAAATACTACATCATTGAACTGGTACCTATGTTTTTTCTATTGTGCTACAGCACAATGCAAAACTCAAATACATTACATTTCAACACGAAAACAGAAGGACCAAGAAATGGTGGAGAGCAGCCTGGAGCTCTGTCTGCTAAATAAGTTCTTCAGCTTGCAGTCTAGGATCGGACTTGCTGTCTGCTCAAACTCAGTCAGGACCTGTATCAGCTCCTTCATTAATTGCAAGATTAGCTTTACTGGAGAACACATTCTTCAATCACCTTGGTTACAACTTTCATCTAGTCCTCACTCCTCGATCTGAAGCACTCCAGCTTATTCATTAATGATGCGATTCTCCCAGTAAGCCCTGGTCATAGATGATGTTAGAATTTATATATGCATGTAAATGAAGGTGGAATTAGAGAAATTAGTGAAGTGCCATAGTCCACCGTCCAAATATTACTATTATTATATATCCAAAAAGTGACATATATATATATATATATACAAAGATGTCTATGTAAGGAGATTGTCATCATCAAGCTGGATTTTGAAAAAGCCTTCGATAAGACTGAGCATCAGGCTATGATCATCATCATGAGAGCCATGGGCTTTGGGCAGAAATGGCTTGACTGGATGGATGCTATTTTCTCTTCTGGTACCTCTGCTATGTTGCTTAATGGTATCCCTAGAAAAAGCTTCCATTGCAAAAGAGGGGTCAGACAAGGGGATCCTCTTTCCCCTCTCTTGTTTGTTACTGCTGCTGATTTCCTTCAATCCATGATCAATAAGGCTCTTCAAATGGGATTACTCAGACTGCCTATTCCTCTTAACTGTTCCAGAGATTTTCCTATGATTCAATATGCTGATGATACTCTGATCATTATGGAGGGAGATGTGAATTAGTTGTTCTTTTTGAAATCTCTGCTTAACTGCTTCTCCATGTCTACTGGGCTCAAGGTAAACTTTAATAAGTCCATGATGGTCCCCATTAATCTGCCCGATGGAAAGCTTGATATCCTGGCTGGAACTTTTGGCTGCTCCAAAGGGACTTTAGCTTTCACTTACCTGGGGCTTCCCCTTCACACTGAGAGGCCCAAAGCTCAGGATTATCTGCCTTTAATCAGTAAATGTGAAAGAAGACTTTCTGGCATTTCAAGTCTCCTCAGTTTGGCTGGAAGACTATAGATGACCAATGCAGTTTTTTCAACTCTTCCAACCTTCTTCATATGCTCTTTAGAGTTACCTAAAGGGGTCATCAAGCAGTTTGATAAATTCAGGAAGCATTGTCTCTGGAGAGGGTCTGTTATTAACCCTAAGAAGATGCCTAAAGCTGCTTGGAAATTGGTTTGTGCCCCAAAAGATGAAGGGGGTCTAGGTGTCATTGATATTGAGAAACAAAACAAGGCTCTTCTCTTAAAAAACCTGCACAAGTTCTTCAACAAAGCAGATGTCCCCTGTGTGGACTTGGTTTGGGAAAAACATTATAAAAACGGGAAACTGCCAAATCACATTAGGAAGGGATCCTTCTGGTGGAGAGACAACCTTGAAGCTTCTTCAGGAATTCAAAAGCTTTGCCTCTCCTCAGGTCTACTATGGTGATTCTTCCTTTTTCTGGTCTGATGCCTGACATGGGATGCCTTTTGCTTCCTCCTACCCTGAGCTTCTCTCCTTTGATCTCAATCAGCAGATTACAGTGAAAAAGGCCTTTGATTTGGATGAATTCACCTCTCTGTTCCAGCTACCCCTCTCCCAGGCTGCTTTTCTTCAGTTTCAGACGGTTCAGCAGATCCTGAATGATACTGATCTTGATGACACAAAGGATAAATGGATATATAGCTGGGGTTCTGATCTCTTTGCCTCTGCAAAGGTTTACAGAATCCTCTTTGGCCACTCTGTGCTCCACCCAGTTTATAGATGGCTTTGGAAAAGCAATTGTCAGCCAAAGCATAAAGTCTTTTTTTTGGCTCCTTATCAAGGATAGATTGAGCACCAGAAATATTCTTAGAAGAAGAGGGATGGATCTTGACTCCTACAGCTGTGTGTTTTGCAACAGTCTTGTTGAGGGAACTCTAGAGCACTTATTTGTGAACTGCCCCTTCTCGATCATGTGCTGGAATGTCATCAATGTGTCCATCCCAATTCAGAGTTCCTCCCCAGAAATTTTCTCCCAGATTAAGGATCAATTGGCTTCTCCTTTTGCCATGGACGCAATTATACTTCTTTCATGGTCGATCTAGAAATCAAGGAATGAGCTGATTTTTAGTGGGACTCAGATCAGTCTTGCAAGCTGCCGCAGGTCTTTGCTAAAAGAGTTGTCTCTATTGCAGCATAGAGTAAAGCCTGCTCTTCTCCCCCAGTTTTCCCAATGGTTAAACAGATTAGGCCTTTAGCCCGGACTGAGTCTATTTTTTTGTCTCTTTCTTTGTTTCTTAAAAAGGGAGCTTGGTGTTGTGCTGAGTCTCGCCCTCCTCCCTATTCTTTCTTTCTTTGTACTCTTTTCTGCCTTTTCTTTCTTTTGATAAAATGCCTGTAGGGGCTTCGGCCCCTCCAGTTTCGTCAAAAAAAAAGTATTAATGTGGCGTGTTGATTCCTAAACTTTGCATCTACGTGGTACGTATTTACCAACTGTGTATCAGTGCGTGCACTTCATGGCTCACTAGATCTTCTGTACATGGTTGACTAGATGTTATGTACACTTTATTATTTTACGTTTTTTTATTAAACATCAGTAAATCACGTCACATATATATATATATATAGTCATATATATATATATATATATATATATATATATATATATATATATAAGTATATATATATATATATATATATATATATATATATATATATATATACATACATACACATATATATATATATAAATATATATAAATATATATATATATATATATAAAAATATATATATATATATATATATATATATATATATATATATATATATATATATACATAGATATATATACATAGAAATCTATATAAATCTATATCAGCATCTTATATCAAGAACTCGAAGAGATGAGTATGCTTGATTAGCAGGCCCATTCGGTAAGGATTCCAGGCTTTCGCAAGACCAAACAACGAGTTTTTCCAGTGACGGGACCTCTCCTGACAGGGAAACAAGACTCTGACAATCCGAAATCTGCAAGGTCTTGATGGACGGAGGAAGGTTGGCAACCTGTGTCAAGCGATCACAACGATCTATTTGTAGAGATTCTAGGCATGGAAAGAAGCAATGGTTACTGCTGGCTGATGATGACTCACTGCTGGAAACTCGTTCTTTGCCGAGGGTCTGAGGCTTTGCCGAGGGCCAAATCTCGGGCACTCGGCAAAGACCTTCTTTGCCGAGGGCCGCCAACTGAGGCCCTCGGCAAAGAAAAGCCCTCGGCAAAGAATTTCTTTGCCGAGGGCCGTGGCCCTCGGCAAAGACACCCTCAGCAATTTTAGTGTGTTGGCTAACGGCAGCCGAGCCCCGTCGGCCTTTGCCGAGGGCCAACCGTCAGGCCCTCGGCAAAGGTTTTTATTTTTTTTTACAAAATTCTTTGCCGAGGGCCTTTCCTCTGGCCCTGGGCAAAGACCCCCTTTGCCGAGGGCCAAGCTTAGCCCTCGGCAAAGAATTTTTTTTGATATTTTAGTCCAATTTTTTTGTGGGCACAAATCACATTATTTTAAACACAAATTTAAAAATTGGCACAAATTTCACTTTTTTATATATATTTCTTGAATTTGTTTCAATTCGTCGTAATTTTCCCGCTGTTAAACTGCAGGTGCATGATATAATAAATGTAGTCTTTCAAAAAATGTTATTCATGTTATTTGATGTGTGTGGAGTCCCTGCGCACAAACTGGAATCAAATTCCGCGCATCTTTTACGTGTGACATGATTAGCCACTTCTCAGAAAATTGATTTAAAATTATATTAAATCTATACGAGGTCCAAAAATCACGAAACTTTACGAGGTTTCATATTAACACATGTGTAGGCTATGGTAAAAATTTCAATCGTTTTCGAGTAAGTTGCGACGTCAGATATCCAAAACCCAGACATCTACACATGTGATCACCCTAAACCCTAAACCCGCGCGCTCTCCCCGCCCGCGCGCGCTCGCCCGCCCTCGCGCGCTCGCCGCGGGCCGCGGGCACGCCCGACCTCGCCGCGCGCTCGCCCGCCCCCGCGCGCGCCCCCGGCCGCGCGCCTGCCTGTGGCTTCGCCCGCCGCCGCGCGCACGCCTGCTCGCCCGCCACTGCGCGCTCCTTCCCCACCCGCTCGCCCACTGCCGCGCTTCCCCGCCCACCGCCTATCCGAGGACAGAGGAGAAGAAGGTGGGAGAAGGAGAAGTAGCCCCATGTTGCGACGTGGTGTCTACCATCGCAAGGTATGGCACGTGTTGGTGGCATGATTTTTGTGTTAGTAGCCTAGCAGTAGCGGTGTTGGTGATTGCATGGAGACGATATATATATATACATGTGTGTGTGATCGTTGGCCATCGTGCCTACGTTTGTTGCAGGTTTTTTGGAACCTCCCGATGTAGGGGAGGTGCTGTCGAAATTTTCAATTGACACCTATTTGCCTTTTTATGCAGGAGAAGAGCACGTCGCAGGAGACCCGGAGGACGCCATTTGTCTTCGTCGGCGTCGCGGTTCTGCCTGCACTGCGTCGCCTCACCACTGCGTCGACTCGCACTGCACCGGTAGCCTGACTTCACCGACACCCAAGGTATAAATAGCCTCTCTTTCTTATTGTTGTCGTAGATCACGTGACCTAGTTAGGCGTCTCCCGTCCGAAAGAGATACAGTCGTAGGTATGTGGATCTTTGCATATCTTCGACCGTATCTGTTTTGGATTGTCCACATTTTTTGGACAGCCCGCAGATGCGTAGATGAGTTAGTTTCCATGGTCCGGTCCTATCCAAGACAAAGTTTCGACATCACCTCCCTGTTGTTCTCCGGATACACACTCTCCTTTGCAGGACGTGTATCGGGAGAACGACGAGGAGGTGCTGTCGAAATTTTGTCTCGGATAGGACCCGACCATGGAAACTAACTCATCTACGTATCTGCGGGTGGGATTAGGACCTATCCTCACCTATTAGACAGTAGGAACACCGCGTAGATGCAGTTGATGGTCACAATACTCTGTGATGTAAATGTTAAAGGATGGAGGATCGTGAGTGGATGTACACGGGATGGAGAAGCGGGAATTACTATGACGTTGCATGGGTGAAGGGGGTTGATCTTTTCTTGAAACAAGCATTTGGCCCAGCAGCAGGAGGACATTCTCTAGTGTGGTGTCCCTGTATGAAATGTGACAACATGCGAAAGGTAGACAAGAAGACCATGGGTAGACATCTTGTGTTCAATGGTTATACGCCTGGCTACCATCGGTGGATCTACCATGGTGAAGCAGATCGTATAAGAGCTGAGGTGGTGAGACCACGGCTCGAGGCTTTTGATGATGATGCTGGGGTAGCACACATGTTAGATGACACCCACCAAGCTCACTTTGCTGAACAACATGAGAGGGAGGAGATGGAGGACTCCGCAAAGGGCTTCTACAAAATGTTGGACTCGGCACATAAACCCCTTCACGAGCGTACAATGATTTCTCAGCTGGATGCGATTGGACGCTTAATGGGGTTGAAGGCCGAGTTAAACCTAAGTCGAGAAGGCTTCGATAAGATGTTGGCCGTGTTTGGCACCATGCTACCGGAGAAGCATACTTTGCCGATGAACTTGTACGAGGCAGAGAAAGTCCTTCGTATGCTGAAGATGCCATATGACAAGATACATGTTTGTCCGAATGGGTGCGTCCTATTTAGGAAAGAACACAAGGATGCAAATTATTGTCCGAAGTGTAAATCCTCTAGGTACCTAGAGGTAGACTCTGGTGATGGTCAGAAGAAGCAGCTTCAGATCCCCGCGAGAGTGCTACGTCACCTCCCTTTCCTGCCAAGAATCCAACGCCTATTCATGACCGAGGAATCCGCAAAACAGATGACATGGCACAAAGATGGCAAACGGTATAATCCTGAGAAGATGGTACATCCCTCAGATGCTGAAGCATGGACGTACTTTAATGACCAACATCCTGACAAAGCATCTGAGGCCCGTAATGTACGTGTCGCACTAGCAACAGATGGGTTCAATCCTTATGGAATGATGGCTGCCCCATACACATGCTGGCCCATTTTTGTTATCCCCCTCAATCTCCCTCCTGGCATCTCATTTCAGCGACATAATGTATTCCTATCGTTGATAATTCCTGGACATCCGGGTAGTAATATGGGTGTCTTCATGGAGCCTGTGATTGATGAATTGATCCACGCTTGGGAGAAGGGGGTATGGACATATGACCGAGCTACAAAGACAAGCTTCAAAATGCACGTTTGGTACCACTACTCCCTGCATGACTTCTTGGCATATGGGTTATTCGCTGCCTGGTGTGTTCACGGGAAGTTCCCATGCCCAATATGCAAGGAAGCTGTGAGGTTCATTTGGTTGAAGAAGGGTGGCAAGTATTCATCGTTCGACCAACATCGTCAATTCCTCCCTCTAGACCATGAATTCAGACAAGACATCAAGAGCTTTACCAAAGGTGTCAAAGTGATAGACCCTAAACTGCACTTGAGGACTGGTGCCGAGGTTCGTGCTCAGATAGATGCTCTCGTGCCTAATGAACAAGGTGGTTTTGTGGGATATGGTGAGGAACATATGTGGACTCATAAGTCTGGCTTGACGAGGCTCCCCTATTTCGATGACCTTCTTCTGCCACATAACATTGATGTAATGCACACTGAAAAGAATATCGCTGAGGCGCTTTGGGGAACACTCATGGACACTGATAAGTCTAAGGACAACGTTAAGGCTAGAGTGGACCTAGCAATGTTGTGCGATAGACCAAACCAACATATGCAGCCTCCTAGTGGCCGAAACAAGAACTGGAAAAGGCCTAAGGTGCCTTTTGTCTTAGGCATCGATCAAAGGAGGGAAGTACTAAAATGGATCCAGACGTTAATGTTCCCAGATGGATATGCAGCGAATCTTAGTAGCTAGGGGAGTGAACTTAGCCACTATGCGAGTCAACGGGATGAAGAGTCATGACTACCACATTTGGATTGAGCGGCTTCTTCCCGCGATGGTCCGAGGCTATGTCCCCGAGCATGTCTGGCAAGTGCTGGCAGAGTTGAGCTATTTCTTTTGCCAGCTTTGTGCCAAGGAGATATCTCGGACCGTCGCTCATGAGTTGGAAAAAGCGGCACCTGTGTTGCTTTGTAAGCTGGAGAAGATCTTTCCACTCGGCTTCTTCTTGCCGATGCAGCATCTGATTGTGCACCTCCCGACCGAGGCACGTTTGGCGGGGGCCTGTGCAGGCCCGTTGGTGCTATCCAATCGAGAGATGTCTAAAGACTCTTCACAAAAAATGTACAAATAAAGCTAGAATTGAGGCTTCCATTGCAGAGGCATGCCTTCGAGAGGAGGTGGCAAACTTCACGACGCTATACTACAAGCCAAACCTTCCTAGCAATCATAATCCACTCCCTCGTTACAATGCCGTCGAAAATGAATCAACCCTCAGCCTTTTCCAAGGCCAACTAGGCAGCGCAAGTAGATCATCACCGAAGCTATTGGGAAATGAAGAGTGGCGCAGGATAATGCTATATGTGTTGAGGAACCTTACCGAGGTGGAGCCATTCATCAAGGAATTTGTTCTTGAATTCTGGCATCAATCAAGGGATCCTACCTCGCATGAACAAGACACCCTTGTTTCGGCAGGTGCAGGAGCAGGGAGGCCTGATTTCATTTCTTGGTTCAAAAATAAGGTAATGTTGAATTTAGGTCGTACATTCCATCATCCAAGCTGATCGTTAGTTTGATTAATATAACAATCTATCATGCTTCACCTTGTAGGCCCAGACCGGTTCGTCCATGAGTGACCAGTTGAAACAAGTTGCAAATGGCTGTGATGTTAGGGTCAAGTCATTTGCTGGCTATGACGTGAATGGATATCGTTTCCACACAACCGGTTATGAGCACATTCGACCCAAACGAAAAACCACAAATAGTGGAGTTTGTACGCCTGGCACGGATTGCCTCGACTATCATGGTAGAATTGAGGAAATCATTGAGCTCTCGTTTCATGGAGACAAACCTCTTAAACCTGTCATGTTCAAATGTCACTGGTTCGATCCACAATCAACAAGACGAACCCCTCATCTTGGGCTAGTCGAGATTCGGGAAGATTCCATCTATCCTGGAAAAGATGTATACATTGTGGCTCAACAGGCCGTCCAGGTGTATTATACTCGATACGCCAACCAAGACAAAGAGGATCTTAAGGGTTGGGCTATTGTGCACCAGGTATCTCTGTTGACGGTCCTTAAGTATCAAATTTAATTATCAAATAAATAAAGAAAAGGATCCAAATGAAATTAAGATCTAGACTTAGGGTTTTATGTGACAGAATTCCACGAGTTTTGGTGTTTGTCTATTTCTGCAGGGGGTTATCAGGAAATATGGAAGAAAGGCCCACATGTCGGGATTACGTAAAGATATTAACGTGCTGCGCAATTATCTTACATCTAGAAGACTCCAGAAGCCACGAGACCGAAGCGGAGGCGAAACGGGGCCAGACCCTGGGCGGCCGCCCAGTTGGTCAGGGCGCCCGCCCACCTCCTGAGTCCAATCAGGACTCTGCTTTGCGGGAGATCTCCACCGACCTAAAGGATGAATCTAAACCATACAATCTATGTCGGTTTGATCCAAGGGCCCATATTCACTTGAAGGGACTATAAAACCAGACCCCCTGGCCCCTGGAGGAGAGAGCCTCTCAACCCTAATTCATTGTTCCATCAAGGGAGAAGAAGCCTCTGATCAAGATTAGCGCCACCACATCAATTAGATATCTAGATTAGCATAGCTACATAGGATTAGAACTAGAAGGAGTCAATCTTCGATTGGTTTCCGGATCTGTCAAGAGGATTCTTGGTAATTCTCTAATTGTGCTTCTAATTGCTTTCTAATTATCTTTGTTCTTCAATATTATGAATATGACTTTGTTCTACTTCAATATATTGCTTATGACTTTGCTCTACTCTCTTATATTCAAGATTATATTGTTCTTAGTTTATCATAGTTATGTACTTGGCTTAGTTAGACTGGATCTATATACATGCTTAGGATCGTATAGCGTTTATCCATCGGATCCATGGGTAAATGATAGATATTGTGTAGGCGTGGTGCTTATACCGTATTTATCTGCGATTGTATCCAATATGCCAGATCGTGGGGTGGTTCGTGATAGTGACAGCTTCATTGATTCTTATATAGTCCCCCTCTCGTGTATTGGGCTGGTAGAGCAACATTATTACAGGGGAGTGATTGCTATGTTTCTCATATTCCTTGCTAATATCACTATGCATGGGCGTAGTCTTGTCTCGCAATGATTGCTATGTATGCTTGCACTAACTATGATATGCTAGACTATATAGTTGAGAATAACTTAGGGAATATTCTTGTAGTTCGTTCTAATACCATGCTAAGGACTTTCTAGAGTATCTAATCGAGGTGCTTATCATATTTATTATGTGGCTAGATCAGATTAGTTATCCTTGTCACTATTATTATTTCATATATCTTTTATGTGACACTTATCCCTGTATGAAGAGTTAGATATAATGTTCTCAATTATACATGCAATGATAGATGCTCAATCTCATATTCTATTCTGTAATCATTAGTGATGATTGCTAATCCCTTCCCAGTGGTAAAAATATAAATAACGATACCTGGAATACTTCCCGGTTAAAATGCTGCATCGGTATTAATCTGTGCGCTTGCAGATCCAATTCATTATTTATTTAGAAGAGCAATTGCATATTTCAATACCGCGTCTCTTATATCATGCTGGGGATGACAACTTGGCTTAAGTGGTGTGAGGGATAGGTTTGGCATTTTTGGCACCGTTACTAGATTTAGAGAACTTAGTCTACTTTTGGTAATGATGTTAAGAATACCCAACAATCTCCACATGGTAAACTACCTGCACCAAATGATGATGATTACAACTTTAATGCAAACACATATGATGGACAGTTCTATCAAGAAGATGGGCTACCAGGGACATTTGAGATCGTCTTACCTAGCCCAATTGAAATGGAAGTGGACAACGAAATGGTTGATGGCGAGGTCGATGGAGATGTGGTGGTAAATGTGAAGGACATAGCAATGCTTGAGCAATTACTTCTAGGCAATGATGATGATGACAACATAGAACATTCGGATAGTGTTATCCATTTGGACAATTTTGACAGTGATGATGAGACCTATGATCCCAATCATGAAGATTATTCCTAATACCTGTAATACTATATTTCTTTATTTTGTGTTTTGTTTATATATTCTGAATCTATTTCTAATATATGTACTAATTAAACTTGTTCATTCTTTGTGATTGCAGGTGATCGAACCAAGATGGCGAGCAGACGTCCACGCCGTGAGACGCCCTCGGTTTACGGGAGAGACCGCCCGCGCCTTCGAGGTGAGGGGTCCTCGTCTGGGGCAGCGTCCACAGGAGGTGACGAGAGGAGGACTAGGGGCAGCCGTCGTAGGAGGCAGCGGTCTCCTCTAGCACCACGCGAGCTTGTGCTGGAGGAGGAGCACGTGACGGCCACGACCACAGACACGTCAGGGGACGAGGCAGGTCAGCAGACGGGCGAGGAAGGTGAGGGAGCCTTGGTGCCCGATTGCGAGGGAGGCAAGGCGCCCGAGGACGAGGGAGGCGAGGCGCTTGAGTGCGAGGGAGGCGAGGCGCTCGAGGGCGAGGGAGGGGGTACCACTGCTCGGACTCCCTACGAGCGAGGTCCTGCGAGCCTGCCTCCGGTACCGCTTCCTCACAACCGCAGTGATTCGGCCTGTGGCAAAGAGGTAAGTAACTATAGATGTCATCACAGCTACTTCATAAGATATGTTGGAAATCATAAGAGAAACTAATAAATTTTCTTAATCACTTGTGCAGGACTTGGTTGGTTTTGTCGGGTACTACAGCACGCACCCCTGCGAGCGTCCTCGGTGTTTTGTGCAGGAAATGGTACCCCGGCATTGTGAAACTGCCCGAGGAGCCGGTGGTGCGGGAGCCAGCCTCCAACTGGGATAGGTACGCGCTGGCCACGGATGACACTTACCGCAACAAGCAGGAGCGGGTATTAGCGGAGTTTTGGGTAAGTCTCTCTCGCAGAACATTGCTTA
The DNA here is from genome assembly GCF_000003195.3 of Sorghum bicolor. NCBI lineage: Eukaryota > Viridiplantae > Streptophyta > Magnoliopsida > Poales > Poaceae > Sorghum > Sorghum bicolor. The sequence goes on from NC_012879.2 coordinate 22,027,227, forward strand.
ATACATCATATTCGTTGGTTAAAACTTTTATTGAAATAATGAATGGATACATTGGTTTTGTATGTAGAAATTTTTCAAGGCCGAAGAAGGACTTGAGGCCCAGGCGGATCGGGCGGCTACTACAGCTTGTAGGAAGTACGTCACCGAGATGCACCACAATGCGCGCATCCAGTCCCACATAGACTACTACAGGTCGGTACTTCACCAGTCCCTCCCCAAGCCTCATGCAAGACAGGTTACGCTGACCCGAGACCAGTACCTTGAGGTAGGTGAATAACATTCACAATGATTCGTTTTGATATTAAGTGGGTTCAATTTTATCTTCTAATGTGTCAAATACTCTGTTGATGATTTGTAGGTGATTCTCTGGTGGTGCCGATCGTTTCCCGAGTGCTGGGCCATGATCGTGGACAAATGGTTGTCAGAGGACTATGTTGACACGCACGAGAGGCAGCGGGAACAACGTCTGATGAGGCAAGGTCCGACTCACCATCAAGGCAGCCGCCGCCTCCCTGCATACAAACAAGCATATGTAATTGATTTTTTCATTTCTTTTGAGACTCAATTATGCTAGATTTCTCACCATCTTCCCGCCTTTCTTGCAGGAGGCTGCCCACCCGGGCGAGGAGGTCTCAGAGTTCTCTGCGTGGGCTATGTCCCACATGGGCAGGGCGTCGTCCTCTGTCTCCTTCGATCCAGCTGCCTCCCCAGAGGTGTACTTCGACCCGAACGTGTACACTAAAGTTCAAGAGTACATGTCAGCGGTAAGGGAGATCCATGGGGAAGATTACAATGTGCGCACTGAGCCCATTGATGCAGAGGCAATCATGAGGCTCGGAGGAGGCAAGAAGCATGGGCGACTGTGGATTGCAGATGGTGCCATTGACCCCTCCACTGTTCGAAACCTCGACGCTATCCGAGCACAGAGCACGAGCTCTAGCCAGGCCATACGCCCACGCCCTACTCCAGCACTGCAGCAGGTTGAAGCACTCCAGGTAATGGATATTGTATGTTCATTTTTACACACCAAAATTACAAGCAGATTACTGATATATTGGAGTGAAATATTGTAGGCTGAGCTGCAAGAAACAAAAAGGCAAAGCCAAGAGCAGACCGCGGCACTAACCGCACAGCTAGAGGCACAGAAGGCCACGTTCGAGGGAGCGCAGAAGCAGATGGCGGAGATGATGGCGATCATGCAAAGTCTTGGGCAAGCATCGGGTGTACCTGTGCTGTTTTCAGCTCCTCCACCTCCTACTCCTACAGCTACTCTTGTAAGTATAAAAGTCCGTTTTTCACTTGTCTTTGCATGTATGTTGGCCTTCGTGCCGTTGTGGATGTCGGCCTTCGTGCCGTTCTGGATGTCGGCCTTCGTGCCGTTGTTTTTGCAGGTTTTGTAAACCTCCCTGTTCAGGGGAGGTGCTGCCAAAATTTTTAATATTATTTTCCCATATTACTCAAACATGCAATCTCTACTTCTTTGTGCAGTCTCCGTCCGCGGGTTCGAATCATCCTGCAAATACGTCACCAGGTGATCAGGCCTTTCCTTCACCATCGTCTCATAGGCTACCTTGATGAGGACTCGTGGTAGGTGATGTGGTTGGACTTTAGCGTGATTTGTGGTTTATAGTTGTGACTTGTGTTTGGATTTGATGAACTTGTTGTAATAAACATGTGAATGATGATGAACATGCTGAGACTTGTAATATGGTTGTGATATTATGATTTGTGGTTCATAATTATGGTTGTGATATATTGTGAGAAATTGGATTGTGCATGATATACATATGTGATGGTTGATATATATATATGAAATGTTTATGTGGATGGAATGTAAAAAACAAATTAAAAATAAATTTTTCTGTCTCTTTGCCGAGGGCCTTGACCATAGCCCTCGGCAAAGATTGGGTCTTTGCCGACGGCCTTCGCCAGAGCCCTCGGCAAAGAAATTTACAAAAAAATTTCTGCATGCATTCTTTGCCGAGGGCCTCCTTGCGGCCCTCGGCAAAGAAGGGGTCTTTGCCGAGAGCCTCCCTGTAGCTCTCGGCAAAGAGTTTTTTGGAAAAAATTCTGCTCAATTTCTTTGCCGAGGGCCGGTGGTAGAGGCCCTCGACAAAGACTCCATCCCGAGAAACGGCGCCGTTATGGTTACTTTTCTTTGCCGAGGGCATTTGGGCCTTTGCCGAGGGCTTCTAGCCCTCGGCAAAGAGGCAGTTTCCAGTAGTGACTGCTTCACTATTACATTTGTAGATGCTCCATCGGACATGGACTCTGGTTTGGAATCAAGTTCCACTTGCTCTGGATGAACGAGATACAACACAAGTGTAAAACACTATTTTCATAGTAGTGTGTGATATGCCAAAATAATTTGTACATGATAGAAAGGTTAATTTGGTAAGCAAAATGGCCGGCGAGATAATAGGGTCTGTTTGGATCCTTGGAATTGATACAAATTAATTAAACTAATATGGTTGCATATAGGATATATTTGTATATTATTGTTAGTCATACGAGTTCCGGAGATACTTATATGTTGCATTTCTACTATAAGAAAGCGAGTTGAAGAATATGATATAAGTTAGAGAGTAGAAACGACATAGTATTGGTGATCTATAGAATTAATTTCCATATTCTAGCTTATGAATTTGAGATAGGCTTATATGTGAACTTAAGAAAGTTGTAGAATGTCAAATTCCAAACCAAATATAGCCTAATTCATTAAGTAATTCTAATTCCTCCAAAATGAAAGAACCCAGCCCCTAAGAGGAAAAAAAAAGCTTATGATTCCAGCGTCGGATTGCACAAGTGGAGGTATCAGTTATTCGTTATTCCTGACGTTAATTTATTTGTAGATGGCCCAATTGTAGATAGCCCAAAAGTTAAAGAAATTAGGTGGCAGAAGTGCATAAGTAGAGGTATCTGTGGCGTACTGTACTACAGCGAAGCATATATATCTCTCTATGCATGCATATGGTTGACTAGATGTTGTACACGCTTTATTATTTATTAGTAAGCTTGTATCACTAGAGATTATTACCTTGAAGGTGGTGCTCTAGATCTTTCTCGTCGAGGTGATTCTGATGTTGCTGTAGGTGTAGGCTCGGTGGAAGATGCTTTATACGAGGACATTTTTCAATACAAAGAACTCTGAGAGATGAGTATACTTGATGAGGTCCATTCAGTAAGGATTCCAGGCTTGCACACCTACGAATGATGAGTTCTTCCAGCGATGGGGCCTCCTCTCCTGGCAAGGATAAAAGACTGCCACAACCCGAAATCTTCAAGGTCTTGATGGACGGAGAAAGGCTAGCAACTTCTGTCAAGCCACCGCAGGTATATATTTCTAGATATTCTAGGCATGGAAAGAAGCAATGATTGCTGCTGGCTGATGATGATGACAGCTTAGCTGTAGACACCGTGGATTCATCCTCCTTGCTGGACGACCCTGCAGCCCGCTGTACAACACCGGCTCCACTCACCGCCGCCGCCTCCTGGTGCTGTTGACCGAATGCGATGAACTTGAGACTTGAGCAGTCCGAGATATGTAACGTCTTGAGAGGTGCCGATAGGTTTGGGAGCTGTACCAAAGAGTAACAGCCTTCTATTACTAGGGACTCCAGACGTGGCAGGAAGGTTCCACTACGTTCTGGCGCAGATTGCTCATCAGAAGCTTCATCTTCCGTGAGTCCTGTCAGTTTGTCGCACCGTTTAATCTCTAACGTACCAGGTACTGGAACAGACTTTCTGGCCAGTAGACTAGACCATGGCAGAAACAGATTTTCAACTGTGATAGCTGTCCAAAACATGTCCACAACGCCGCTGCACTTGAGTGAGAGAAGAAAAGGCTGCACCTACTTAATTCCAGATCTCCCAGGTGGGAGGGGGATTCGTGGTCACGTACCACAACTTCAATCGAATTGTCTGAATTGTATGACGCCTTCAGTTTCAGACTGGACAATGAAGTAATATATCTGCTAGCCGCCTGTAGGGATGCTTCTTCACTGCAGCAGTCCGGTAGGTCTAACGTACTTAGCTTTGGTGCTTCAGGAAAAGTAGTCAGCCCTGAGTCATTCCAAATTACTAGTTTCTCAAGCTGAGGAAATGTTACTTGTTCTCCTAGAGTAGTTCCTTCAACTTCAACTGCCTCCCATCTGTGAAACTTCTTCAAATTATATAACTCCATCTCTCTCAATGCTGGAAACGTGGAGCGGCACTCGGTGTCATCTTCGCCAGAAGATTGTTTAACAACCACCGATGCTTTTGGTAATGCTGTGAGGCTTCCACAATCCCTGATCCTCAGATACTCAACCTCGGGAAATAGCGGATCTTCTCCTTGCACCTCATTCGTGTCCCACCACGTCTCAAACTTTGGCATTTTGTTTAAGGCCATCCTCTTCAGTTTCTGAAACTTGGAGGGAGCACCACCGCTGAACAAGCAATATAAATTTTGCAGGTCGCTCAAGTAAAGAAATTGGAGGGATGGTAACTGCCAAAGTGCAGGAAGCTTCTCAAGATTTTGGCAATCTTCTAACGCGAGCTCCACCATGCCCTGCAGCTCAAGCATCCATGCAGGAATACTACTGCTCCCGCAACAATACATCTTCATAGCCTTCAACCCATCATGAGGTCTGAGACCTTCCAGCACCTCCTTATCTGCATCCTTGTCATGACCATCAGACCATCTTAATGTTAGTTCTTCCAGACTTTTCTTGTCCCAAAGACTTGCTGCTCTTGCATCTGCTCCTGTCGCATTTTCGAGCCGTCTTAGCTCTAGCTGACCACCTAGGTCCAACTTCTCCAGCTCTCCCATGTTACTACAACTCGAGCCAGTAGCTGCTACAAAGCATGTAAGCGTCTGCAGGGAAGTGAGATGCCCAAGGTCTGGAGGCATGCTCTTTAACATATCACATCCGTGAGTGTAGAGGTGACGGAGGGCAGTCATATACTTCATTGTCTTTGGAAGTTTTTCAAGACTTCTACAATAGGATAGGTTCAATGTTTGCAGATGGTACATGATGGTAATGTCTTTAGGAAGTGCTTCAATATAACTATTTGAGAGATCAAGATACCGTAGGTGATGAAGATATTTTGGCTCCAGGAATGAATCTTGTTTGGTCTTTAAGGCTCGCACAGACCGGCAGTATTTCGATAAATGCTGCACATTTGGTGTCCCGTGTTGAATATAATGGGCTTTTTAGCCCATAATTATATTTGATGATTAATTTAAGGGTCCATAATTAATGCTATAATAAAAATGGTTTAGTACCATATTCATGATTGACCATGTGTTAACTCAACTTAAATAGGTGGCCTTTGTTAGCTCCTATGGAGAAGTTGAGGGAGGGAAAAGTGCCGCGGCCGCCGCCGAGCCGTTGTCTTGTCTTGTCTAGACGAGCGAGCGGGACCAGACCAGACGTGACGTGGCACATGCGTGATGAATAAGGAAAGAGAGGAAAACGGGATCTGACCGTTGTGCAATTAATGACAATTGATTGTCTCGTTTATGGCAATTAATTGTGATTGACCAGATGTTTCCTCCTGGGGCCTATATATTCCATACGCACACACCCTTTCCATACCTGCGAGACACACTCAGTCCTCTTTCCTGTCGAGTTGCTTTCTGTCCATTCCCGTCCCGAGATCGGGAGAGCAGGCCTCCGGAACTCGACGCCTTGCATCGAGACACCTGTTCGGGTGTGCGGGCAATCAGGTTTTTGGGGAGTGTCTTCCGCGACTGCTCACCGGCGAGATCGTCTTCTTCCACTCCGGCGGATCCAGATCGACTACAGCGTCTTCGTCTTCTTCCTAGTGGACGTTCGCGGGACTGCACTGCGAACATCTTCCTGCATCGACTGCGGTCCGCTACTTCGAACAACGCACTATGTCGACTAGTGCGAATAGAGCCGCCGGTGCCTTCGGCACTGGTCCCTCCTCAGGGTACAATCTTAAACGATTGTTTTTCGTTTTCAGTATGTCTGCTGTTGTTGCAGTAGTATTTGCAATGTTTATCTCTAATCTGAGTAGTGATAAAATTGCACACGTGCACAAATATGCCACCACAATATTATGCGTAATTTTTTGGATTAAATCAAAGGAAAAAGTCTACATAACCCCCCAAACTATTAAAGGTGGACTACTTCACCCTCCGAACTATAAAACCGGATATTCTACCCCTGAACTTTCAAAACCGGTCAAATAACCCCCTAGAGTGGTTTTGGATGGTGGTTTTGTCTTTTTCTTTTTTTATTTATTTTCGCTAAATCTTTGAAAAATCATAATAAATCATAGACAAACCATAAAATGAAAATTTCAATTTTGTTGGACTTCTAATGAGTAGATCTACACAGTGAATATATAATATGGTATACTTTAGTATAAAGTTTTTGTTGTAGCTTTAAATCTATGTTTTTCTCTAATTAAATCGAATAATTGATATATGCAGTTCCTATGATCCAATTGTGATGAAATTTTTATGGTGAGCTCATTATTGTATGCTTGAACTATGGTAATAGTTTCATACCTAGTGGATCACGTATAACTTAGTTATCAATTTATTTAGCTTTATTCTTGTTAAATCTATGCTTTATCTATAACTAAGTTATACGTGATCCAGTGAGTATGAAATTTTTACCATTGTTCAAGCATATAATACCACCATAAAAAAAATTACCACAATTGGACCATAGAAACTGCATATATGAATTATTCAAATTAATTATAGAAAAAACATAGATTTAAAGCTACAGCAAAAACTTTATACTAAAGAATACCATATTATATATTCACTATGTAGATCAACTCATCAGAAGTCCAACAAAATTAAGATTTTCATTTTATAATTTTTCTATGATTTATTATAATTTTTCAAAGATTCAGCGAAAATAAATAAAAAAGATAAAGATAAAACCACCCTCCAAAACCACTCGAGGGGTTATTTGACCGGTTTTAAAAGTTCAGAGGGTAGAATATCCGGTTTTATAGTTTGGGGGGTGAAGTAGTCCACCCTAAATAGTTTGGGGGGTTATGTAGACTTTTTCCCTAAATCAAACATTAAAATGTCTAAATTTCTAACATTCCAAAAACATGATATTAGGCATTAGACATTTTTTCTGTTAGTGGTTTTGCTGCTGCGTTAAAACCGGATCTGTTTGACGGATCAAACTATAAGCGGTGGCGCGCGAGAATGATATTGTGGTTGACTGCTATGAGTTGCTATCACGCCGCGGAGGGGAAGCCGAAGCAGTTTACTCCTGAGGAGGAGAAAACGTTCATGGCTGCTGATAACCTCTTCAGAGGCGCCGTGATTAGTGCGCTCGATAGAAAGTACGTTGACAACTATATCATTTGCACCACTGCTAAGAAATTATGTGATGCGCTTGAGGCCAAGTTCGGAGTTTCTGATGCCGGTAGCGAGCTGTACCTCATGGAACAATTGTTTGATTACAAGATGGTGGATAGTCGTTCTGTGATTGAACAAGCCCGTGAGATACAGGCACTAGCTAAGGAACTAGAACAATTCCTTTGTGTGTTGCCTGAAAAGTTTGTGGACGGTGGTATAATCGCTAAGCTGCCACCTTCTTGGAAGGATTTTGCTATTTCTCTAAAACATCAGAGTAAAGAGTTTGGTCTTGCTGAACTCATGGGAACTCTTGATGTTGAGGAGAAGGCGAGAGCAAAAGATACACATGGGAAATGCATTGAGTCTTCTAGTGCCAATGTGGTGTAGAAGAAAAAGCAATTCGCATTGAAAAAGAACAAGCAAGAGAACAAGCAAGGAGCAAACCCGAAGCCAAAACAAACTGCAACTTTTAAGAAGAAAAAGGCACATGGAGGCTGCTTTGTTTGCGGTAGCGATGACCACTGGGCGAGTGCTTGTCCAGACCACAAATTTAAACGTGAAGAGAAAAAGTCAGTAAACATGGTCATTGGCGAGGCTGAAGGAGGAACATCTGGTGTTCTTTTGTTCTTTCAGTCTGTCATTCACCTGAGTGATGGATGGATACTGGGGCTAATGTTCATGTGTGTGCTGACATCTCTTTGTTTTCTTCTTATCAGGCCGGCAACACTGGAGCCTTACTGATGGGGAACGGATCTCATGCGCGTGTTCTTGGTGTTGGTACGGTCATTCTGAAGTTCACTTCGGGAAAGACGGTGCTGATGAAGAACGTGCAGCATGTCCTCTCCATAAAAAAGAATCTAGTTAGCGGTTCACAACTTTGCAGAGATGACTATAAAATAGTCTTTGAGGCCAATAAAGTTATACTTTCAAAGTTTGGAACTTTTATTGGTAAAGGTTATGATTGCGGAGGCTTGTTCCGCTTATCCATGCATGATGTGTGTAATAAAATCGTGAACCATACTGTGATTTCGAATGAGTCGAATATTTGGCATTCGCGATTTTGTCATGTTAATTATGGTTGTTTAATGCGGCTAGCAAATATGAATTTAATCTCGAAATTTAATTTAGTCAAAGGTTCTAAGTGCCATGTATGCGTGCAATCAAGCAACCTCGCAAGCCTCACAAGGCTGCGGAGGCAAGGAACTTGGCACCATTAGAATTAATCCATTCCGATCTATGCGAGATGAATGGTGAGTTGACTAAAGGTGGTAAACGATACTTCATTACTTTTATAGACGATTGTACTAGATTTTGTCATGTGTACTTGCTTAAAACAAAGGATGAAGCATTACCATATTTTAAAGCCTATAAAGCTGAAGTAGAAAATCAACTTGAGAGGAAAATTAAATGCTTAAGGTCCGATCGTGGTGGAGAATATTTTTCAAGTGATTTTTCTGACTTCTGCGTAGAACATGGAATTATTCATGAGAGGACACCGCCATACTCACCACAGTCCAATGGGATTACCGAAAGAAAGAACCATACTCTAACTGAGATGGTGAACGTCATGTTAGAGACTTCGGGTCTATCTAAGGAATGGTGGGGTGAGGCGATATTGACAGCGTGTCATGTCCTGAATAGAGTTTCTACAAAGAATAAAGAAATCACACCATTTGAGGAATGGGAAAAGAAAAGAGTAAATGTCTCCTATTTGCGTATTTGGGGTTGTTTGGCTAAAGTGAATGTGCCAATAAACAAGAAACGCAAACTCGGACCTAAGACAGTTGACTGTATTTTTCTTGGTTATGCTACTCACAGCATAGGGTATAGGTTTTTAATTATAAATTCTGGAGTACTAGATATGCATGTTGGTACTATAATGGAATCTAGAGATGCAACATTCTTTGAAAGTGAGTTTCCTATGAAAAGTACACCTAATATTTCTAGTCATGAGTCTATAAATTCCCATGAGCAATTTATTCCGATAGAACAATCTGAGGAACCCCATGTTCACTATCCTGAGGAGGATGATAATGTAGTCACTCGAACGAGCAAAAGACAAAGAAAAGTGAAGTCTTTTGAAGATGACTATATTGTGTACCTCGTGGATGATACCCCAACAACCATTAAAGAGGCATTTTCCTCTCCTGATGCTAACTTGTGGAAGGAAGCAATAAGGAATGAGATGGATTCAATAATGTCTAATGGAACTTGGGAAGTGGTTGAACGGCCTTATGGGTGTAAACCTATAGGGTGTAAATGGGTGTTCAAGAAAAAGCTTAGGCCTGATGGTATAATTGAGAGGTACAAGGCTAGGCTTGTGGCTAAGGGTTATACCCAAAGAGAAGGGGAAGATTTCTTTGATTCTTATTCACCTGTTGCCCGTTTGACCACAATTCGAGTGTTACTGTCTTTGGCTGCCTCTCATGGTCTTCTCATTCATCAGATGGATGTGAAGACAGCTTTCCTAAATGGAGAGTTAGAGGAAGAGATCTATATGGATCAGCCTGATGGATTTGTAACAAGTGGTCAAAAGGACAAGGTGTGTAAGTTATTAAAATCCCTTTATGGCCTAAAACAAGCTCCAAAACAATGGCATGAGAAGTTTGACAGAACTTTAACTTCTGCCGGCTTTGCTGTTAATGAAGCTGACAAATGTGTGTACTCTCGGTTTGGTGGGGGTGAAGGTGTGATCCTTTGTCTGTACGTGGATGACATACTGATCCTTGGGACAAGCCTTGATGTGATCAAGGAAGTTAAAGACTTTTTGTCTAATAACTTTGAGATGAAAGATTTGGGAGAAGCTGATGTTATTCTAAACATTAAGCTTTCAAGAGAATGCAATGGTGGGATTACACTTGTGCAGTCCCACTATGTGGAAAAGATTTTAAGTCGCTTTGGGTACAGTGACTGTCAATCTGCTCCTACGCCTTATGATCCTAGTGTGCTATTGAGGAAAAATCGAAGAATAGCAAGGGATCAACTAAGATTCTCCCAAATTATAGGCTCATTGATGTACCTTGCTAGTGCCACGAGGCCTGGTATCTCGTTTGCAGTGAGAAAACTTAGCCGGTTTGAGTCAAATCCGGGAGATATTCATTGGCAAGCTCTTGAGAGAGTGATGCGCTATCTGAAAGGTACTGTGAGCTATGACATTCACTATACCGGATACTCGAAGGTATTAGAGGGTTATTGTGATGCAAATTGGATATCTGATGCTGATGTGTTAAAGGCCACAAGTGGATATGTGTTTCTACTTGGAGGTGGCGCTGTTTCATGGAAGTCTTGCAAGCAGACTATCTTAATGAAGTCAACCATGGAAGCAGAACTCACAGCATTAGACACCGCTGGCGCTGAGGCCGAGTGGCTTCGTGAACTCCTGATGGATCTACCCGTGGTTGAAAAACCTGTGCCGGCTATTTCCATGAACTGTGACAATCAAACGGTGATTACTAAAGTCAACAGTTCTAAGGACAACATGAAGTCTACTAGGCATGTCAAACGGCGTTTGAAGACTGTCAGAAAATTGAGAAACTCCAGAGTTATAGCATTGGACTATGTTCATACGTCCAACAATCTGGCAGATCAATTCACAAAGGGACTATTACGTAATGTGATAGATAGTGCATCGAGTGAGATGGGTTTGAGACCCACGTGAGGTCTACCATGGTGGTAACATGTTCTATGTGATCGGAGATCCCGTGATGTAGAATGGTGAAACAAGCCAGAAGTAGATTGTGAGGAAAGACCCTTTACTTAACTCATCTCAATTGCACTTCTTTTCTAAGTCTGTAAGGAAGGCTGGTTATATACCTTAATGTATTCCATAGCGGCTTGAGAAGCAATAGATGTTGTCCTACAGAACATCTTTAAGGAATACACCTATATGAGTTTGACTGCTAGTCACAGTCTATGAGATTTGGGTGATCTCTAGATACTCATGAATGGGCCAGAAGTATGACTTATATGCTTCAACCAGAGAGGATGTTCATGCAACCCGGTATCAGTTATGAGTGTAGATGAAACTTATATCACACAAAACTTGCAATTCAAGACATAGTCCATTGTTCATGTTGTGACTAAGTGTAGTCTGTACTCTAGGTGGAAGTTCAACTTAACAGTCTCTACCGAAACGACTGGTATATGAAACGACATGGAAACTCGAGAGCTTTTCTTATGGGCCCTAGAAATAGGTGGGGATTGTTGAATATAATGGGCTTTTAGCCCATAATTATATTTGATGATTAATTCAAGGGCCCATAATTAATGCTATAATGAAAATGGTTTAGTACCATATTGATGATTGACCATGTGTTAACTTAAATAGGTGGCCTTTGTTAGCTCCTATGGAGAAGTTGAGGCAGAGAAAAGGGGTGCCACACGCGCGCGCCGCCGCCGCCGCCGCCGAGCCGAGAGCCGTGCCGTGCCATGGCTTGCGTGCGTGCTTGCTTGCTTGTCTTGTCTTGTCTTGTCGAGGTCGAGACGAGCGTTGTCTTGTCTTGTCTTGTCTTGTCGAGGTCGAGACGAGCGAGCGAGCGTGACGTGGCACACGAGGACCAGACCAGACGTGACGTGGCACATGCGTGGTCAATAAGGAAAGGGAGGAAAACGGGATCTGACTGTTGTGCAATTAATGACAATTGATTGTTTCGTTTATGGCAATTAATTGTGATTGATTGCCATTAACCAGATGTTTCCTCCTGGGGCCTATATATTCCATACTCACACACCCTTTCCATACCTGCGAGACACACTCAGTCCTCTTTCCTGTCGAGTTGCTTTCTGTCCATTCCCGTCCCGAACCTCTGCGCGCACAGAGATCGGGAGAGCAGGCCTCCGGAACCCGACGCCTTGCATCGAGACACCTGCTCGGGTGTGCGGGCAATCAGGTTTTTGGGAGCGTCTTCCGCGACTGCTCACCAGCGAGATCGTCTTCTTGCACTCCGGCGGATCGAGATCGACTACAGCGTCTTCGTCTTCTTCCTGGTGGACGTTCGTAGGACTGCACTGCGAACATCTTCCTGCATCGACTGCGGTCCGCTACTTCGAGCAACGCACTATGTCGACTAGTGCGAATGGAGCCGCCGGTGCCTTCGGCACTGGTCCCTCCTCAGGGTACAATCTTAAACGATTGGTTTTCGTTTTCAGTATGTCTGCTTTTGTTGCAGTAGTATTTGCAATGTTTATCTCTAATCTGAGTAGTGATAAAATTGCACACGTGCACATATATGCCACCACAATATTATGCGTAATTTTCTAGATTAAATCAAACATTAAAATGTCTAAATTTCTAACATCCCGGACCCGTCACATATCAGTGTCTGGATAGCTAGAGACCCTTTCTCTTGGGAAGCATTCACAATATTTCCTGGGATATCAACTAACAGAAATAAATGACGAGCAGAGTATAGAAAATCCTCACTTTGGCTCAGTTCGGTATCTAAAGTGGCACATTCTTTTCCCATTGAATCCTGTGCAACATCATGCATAAGGTCATGGATTTTACAAGTGATTCTAGAACAATGCCCATGCTCATCCCAATACCTTAAGGTGTCAGATCTAACTTTCTTCACCTCGTGAAAAAAATGACCTTTGAGCTAGCTCATTGAAAATTTGTTTACCAGTGACTTCAGGACACACTCCATGTTGCTCCGGGATGAAACTATTAGCCATCCACAGTCGAATCAACATTTCTACATCAATCTCGTAATCTTTAGGAAACATAGCGCAAAAGGCAAAGCATTGCCGCATATGTGGTGGCAAGCAATTGTAACTGAGCTTGAGTATTGGTAGGATTCCATTTTCCTCATCACAAATTGTGCTTCGATTTAATACAGCCTCCCATTCTTGCACGGTATTCTTGGTACGCAGTACAGAGCCCAATGCTGTAGCAGCTAAAGGAGAACCAGAACATCTCTTCGCAACACCACCAACCAACTTTTGTAGCTCTGTTGGCACTTCTGATGGTGAACTGAATGCTCTAGTCTTAATAATATCTTCTATGTAGCTTTCTTTCAAGTGCTTGATCTTATGGGCTTCGATTGTGCCCATGAACCGAGCAATATTTTTATCACGAGTTGTTGTCAAAATTGAGCTACCTGGGGCACCATGATGAAGGTAGGACCTCAACTTATCCCACTTGTTGGCCTCACGGTTCCATACATCATCTAGTACGAGGAGGTACTTCTTCCCACTCACAGCACTTTTAAACTTTTCCAATGCTGAACCATCGCTTGTTTCACAACCATTCTTTTTAGCCTCTTCCACTATTATTTCGAACAGGGAATCCACATCAAAGTTTTCAGACACACAAACCCAGATCCGAACCTGGAAGTGCTTCTCAATGGCAGAGTCACTGTAAACAAGCTGCGCTAATGTGGTCTTGCCCATCCCTCCCATTCCTACAATGGGTAGGACTGTGAGACCCACATTGTTGCTTTGGTCAAGCAATGCACTAACAATCTTCTTCTTGTCTTCGGCTCTTGATTCACTAGCAATATTCATAGAATGGCTTGGGATGTAAGGATCTGTCTTCCTCCATTTCAAGGACATTGGCGGTTGTGGTTTGAATTTAAACCTAAAGGTATTCATCTCTGCTATGAGGTCATCAATTTCTTGCAAAATCATGCAAAGCTTGTTTGCCATTCTATAGCGGAACACAAAACGATTGTGAGAAGGGAAGAGCTTTATGATGTCCATACCAAACTCCTTGTAGTGCCCCTCTGCCTTGGCCTTGCGGCGGAGTGCCTCGTACTTGAACTCATCAAGAACATCATTTGCCTTGTAGGCCATGTTCCGGAGCTCCTCAAGCCAAGCTTTTGCCCCTTCTCTGTTTTTCGCTGCCTGCTCCTCGGCGTCACTGATGACATCGAGGACGGCAGGCAGCTTGCGCTTGAGGAGCTTGTGCTGCTCCTCCATGCCCTCCATGACCTTGTACTGGTCCAGGAGGATGCTCGAGGCCTTCTCCTTCACCATGGACACCAATGGCCCGACCACCATGGTGGCCAGTACCTCAGCCATGGGACGCCTCAACCTCAGCACTGGACACAGGGGAAGGACTGTTGCTGGGTGGTGAAGGGAGTGAGTCTCAGCAGCAGTTTGGAGGAAGATAGAACTATTGTGAGCACTGGCATCCTAAGGACTTCCTAGGGGTAAAGTAGCTCTGCTTGTTTCGTTGCAGCGACCAGAAAGCCAGAACATAATATAATATAGAAGTCTTTAGAACGATGTATACAAATGTCTCGCAGCAACTCCTGTACGCGACCAGACTAGGGCTTTGTTTACTTCCTCCGTAAAATTCAAAATTTTTCAAAATTTTCCATCACATCGAATGTGTGAAGGCCTCAGAAAAAAATAAGGCAAAAAAACTAAAAAAAATTCTTCCCCGAATATCTTCCTTGGCTTTTGGGGAAGAGACTCTTCGCGATTGCCAAGCCCACAACACTCGAGGAAGCCAACATTTTCCTCGAGAGTCGTACCATAGCACTCGGAAAAGAGCGTCTTCTCCGAGAGTTATTTTTAGCACTTAGGGAAGATTTTTTTCATTTTAAGTTAAAACGGCACCGTTGCTATGGACCGTCAAATAACACTTTTCTTCCCCGAGGCCCGAGTGCGGCATTTCTCCGAGTGTTGCACTTTAGGAAGAGGGCCTTTCCCTAGTGTCGCTCTTCCCCGAGAGCCAGGTAGTCTACAACACTCGGGAAAGCCTCTCTTCCCGAGTGCAACACTCGGGAAAGATTGGCTTCCACGATTGCCCGATTTTTAGCACTCGGGGAAGCCTGCGACACTCGGGAAATTTTGATTCTCTCACAGTATTAGATGCATGCATAGAGTATTAAATATAGACGAAATTTAAAACTAATTGTATAGTTTGTCTATAATTTGTGAGACAAATCTTTTAAGTCTAGTTAGTCTATGATTGAATAATATTTATCAAATATAAACGAAAATACTATAGTGTTCTAAAAAAATTTCGTTGAGGAACTAAACACAGCCTAGGCATGTGAGAGCATGTGTACTTTGCAATTTCAAGCCGTCGGCATGCTAAATAAGTAGACTTGCATCTCGAGGCCATATGGGCACAAAGATTTTGGTTTATTTAGGCCTTGTTTACTTCCACCTAAAACCTAAAATTTTTTAAGATTTTCCGTCACATCAAATCTTTAGACGCATGTATGAAGTATTAAATATAGACGAAAATAAAAACTAATTGCACAGTTTGGTCGGAATTGACGAGACGAATCTTTTGAGCCTAGTTAGTCCATAGTTAGACAATAATTACCACAAACAAACGAAAGTGCTACGGTGTCGCGAAATTTTTCTAAACAAGGCCTTAGGGCGAGGTTTAAATAAATTAATAGAAATCGTCTACCAATGCATCCACTACCTGTATAGGAGTTTGTGAAAGCTTAATTAAAGCATATATGCAATTTGAAAACAGCCACTTGCCTGTACCTCATGTCCTTTGAAAAAACAGCATAATTTTGTCATACACATGCATCACTTCCATTGCATCTGATGTTTTGTTTTGGCCAGTCTCAGTGGAGGTTTTATCAGGATGTCATGCACATTTATTAGAGCGCCATGTCAGCAAAACTGCACTTTTTGCATGAAACAAAGAGGAGAGAGAAGGAAGTAGTTTCACCATGGTGAAACTCCGTGGGCGTTGTTTCCCACGCGGTAAAACGGGATGAAATCCCCACTGAGGGCTAAATCGTTTCACCATCTTGCATGTGATCCAATCATTTTACAGTAATTAAATGCTTTGCCCAGCCTAAGATCCAATCATTATTCGTTTCATTGATGCCCTGTCAGCGGATTTGTTTTGGAAACAATGCATTGAAACGGGTCACTGAGATTGGCCTTACTGCATACTTTGTGGCGCATAATTCCATTCAATCAGGTGCATGGATTTTAATGTTCTTCCGTTTTGTACATGCTACATGGAAATACACCAAAATCCATAGGAAACCATTCCAAGGTCACGTTTTTATTTTCCTTTCAGTAAGTTGCTTTAATCTATGAACCAGTGATCCTTAGGTAGTTAAGTTGCAAGTCTAACTCTTGCCACTCACCTCTGCCGCCACCGCCGCTTATCATCTAAGCTCTGGGCAATGCAGTCTGAGCAGCAACGGTGGTTCGCCTCATTGGGCACGCACCGAAGTTATTAGCCTCCTCACCCATGTGGCCATGTCACACACCCCCTAAAAAGTTTTATATCTAGTCGAGGGTTACAACCTAGTATATTATAATGTGTCTTCATCTGAGACCTTTAAAAAATTTAAAAAAATGGAATTCAAATATAACAATTTAATTAGCAGACAGAGGTCCAGGCTAGCTCCATTATTTATTGGTCCTATTGTTTTCTTTTTTTCAAACGTATGTAATAATGTGTTTGAATTTGCATTGTGCTCTTGGCCTCTAGCACAGAAGAGAAAAAAAACACAGGTAGCAGTTCCATGATGTACTAGTATATTTTCCTAGTAAATGACTGTGTCGAGTGAGGATAACTGTATAGATCAGCAGCATATACAAATGTCGTTGTCTGGCAAGCTGCTACTGGGTGTGCACTGCTGACAGTGGTTCAAGGTATCGGCATACAAATAAGTAGACGTGCATCTCGAGGCCAGATGGGAACACATCGATCTTGGTTCTTTCATATTACTCTAGACACTCACCTCTGATGGATTGTCCTCTGTTGCCGCCGGTGGTGTTGTCATCCAAGCTCCGGGCAATGCAGTTCGAGGCGCCGAGAAGAAAGTTGGTGGTGGACTAGTGAGCGCTCGTGACCAGCTATGGGTTTGTGGCTTTTGATGATTATTTTTTTAAAAAAAATACTCATGTGTGGTAAGATGAATATGAGAATATGTTTATTCGGAGCATATTATTGACATGTTTATAGCCGTGCGAATTTTATGGTGCTTGAGCCCATGACACATGAGCCCCACTTCTAAAATATTTCTAGAAGGTTATGATGGATTGTGATGTCAGCAAATGCTGTGATAATGACGAGATTAATTAACTATATGATTAATTAAGGGTTAAGTAAGAGGTCCAACAGTCATGTATATCCAACGTGATAAGATTTGTCGCGATCGGCGGCAGGCCTTAGATTTCATCTAGGATTCCACAACACGTCTATATAAGCAGAGGTGCCCTCGGTACCTCCCTATCTCATTCATTCCCACCAAACCGATCAACTCAGGCGCTAGAGAGTTTAGGAAGGTCACAATCCCATCCAGGGCAATGCCGATGGCGTCCAGAAGGCTGCCACTACCCGGCACGAGATCTTCATCTGCAGAGGGTTCCCCAACCCTCAGCTGGTGATTCACGTCCATTTTCACCACCACCAACGTCTGCGTAACCACCAGAGGCTCCTATGGCAACTGCCAACGTCTGGATGGCAGAGAAGCCTAGCAGCGCTCCACTTCCACCATAACCTCCGCACAAATCCGAAGGAGCACAAGTCCATCACACCAAGCCCCTATGTCTGTTGGCCTGCACACCACCGGCCATAAGACCTTGCACTTACCTTCGGCGACCGTCTCAGTGTCCGCCCAAAGTCTATCTATTGAATCCCCCAACTCTACAAGCAACATTGCTATGCTCAGATGTACTGGAACTGCAAACAGCGTGACCTTTGTCAACAGCAGCCGCCAGCGTGTGTCAGCAAGCCAAACTTCCACGTTAGGATTCTTGCTGCCACGGCGTCCACCAGCACCTGCTCATCCACTCGCCACAGTCTACATACCGAGTGATAGAGGGATACCAAAATACTTGCAAGGAAAGGATGCCACGACACACGGGAAGACTTGCTTCATAGTGTAAATCATGCCCTCAGTGCAGCGTATCAGCGTGGCAACACATTAGTCGACATTTGTGACCAAGCCTGAGGCTCCCGCAAAGAGCAGCGGGATGCAGTGGAGGCATTGAAGGTCTTCCTGCAATGGTGCGATGAGGACCACCAAGTCATCCGCGTATAAGAAAGCGTGATGACTGCTAGCCGAACCCGGTAAAGGCATCAGCGTTTTGTGCCGATTGGCCTTCTGAATCAGGGAGTTCAGCGCCTACATGGTGATCATGAACAATATTGGTGAGATCGGGTCGCCCTGCCGTAGTCCCCTGGCATGCACGATCCTCCTACCTGGCCTTCCATTAAGCAGCACCATGGTGCTTGCCGTTGATAGCAACATAGAGATCCAGTTGGACCAGCGGCGAGGAAAGCCAATGTGCTGCAATATTTCGAGGAGGAATGGCCACGCCGACCGAGTCAAATGCCTTCGCGATGTCAATCTTGAACAGCACCGATGCGAACTAAGCCGAGTTGACACAACGTTTTTTCTGAAGCATGACCATCAGTGCATCATTCAGAAGATGAAAGCTTCTCGCGTCCAGTGACCATAGCGCGTTAAACGCACTAATAATGTCTGACTTGATGATCGACCAGGCTGCTCTATAGGATCAAATCTAGCTTCCTACTTGGGCTTTTAATTTCGTGAAGATAGGCTCCACTAATTGAGTCACACCACTCTAAGGCCCATATATACCCATGGACCTAATGCCTAGTGTTTCAACTAGGCCGAGACCACAAATGGGACCCAACCTTCGCTTTAGAGTTCCACATACTCTCGTGATCTGTCTCCTTGCCGCCGGCAAGCGGAGCCCGCGGCCGGCCGCCACCGCAGCATCCAAGGAGCACCTCCGGCGCCGGCATCATCGACTGACGAACCCGCACCGCAGGATCCCGTTGGTATGAGGTCTGTACTACCTCCACTTCCCAAACCCTCGATGCAGCATTATTTGTCTCCGTCTTTGGTTGGATGGACATGCAGTCGAATCAGAGCAAATGGAACCTATGCATGCCATGTGTATCATGCGTGGCCTCCCTGTTGCTTTGATCCGCTGTTAATTTGGTTTTTTGTGGGGCATCCTTGATCATCATGACATTCAGTATGTTCAGTTCAGACACACAAATGTAGGTGCCGGCAAGAATGGCAAACTGGCATCTCCTAGGTTTCCGCTGATCATACACAGATGATGTTAGGGGCGTCCCGGGCATATGAAGCCCAGTTTAAAACAACAAGTGGAGGTCTAATATTTATTATCAGAATCTAAAAAAGATAATATCAAATATCAATATATTAGAAAGGCAACGTATAAAAGATTAGCTAAATAAAATAGGGATTGTGCATAGAATTTATATCCAGCAATGATCTTCGTTTGGTGTCCTAATCTAGGTCCGGCCGTCTAAGGTCTCGACTCTTGAGTGACAAACAACACCAAGGGCGAGAAACAAGTTCAAGGGACGAAGCCATAAACTCATGAAGGGTAACAAACTTATGTAAAAAAGAATTACCGGCCATAGACTTTTCTACCTCAGGATCATGGACTCAATGTACTTTCTCCTGAAGAAAGTAGCAGACCACGTTTATTGAGTCTCTGTGACTAATTTATTAATAAAAACAAACCTAAAATTATTATATATACTCAGAACACTTAGTACATTTTGAGGCCCATAAATTTTGGGGGGCCAGTTTGGTCGCACAGCCCGCACGGCTCCGGGATGCCCCTGATGATGTTATAATTTATTTATGCTTGATGATGATGTTATAATTTATTTATGCTTGATGATGTTATAATTTATTTATGCTTGTACTTGAACTTGAAATTAGAGACGTGGTGAAGTGCTATATAGTCGTCCATTGTCCAAGTATTACTATTGGATTTGGATGGCATAGTCTTTTTAGATTAAGGAGGATGCCATAGTCTATTCTCCTAAATTCGTATATATATATATGGATGGACTAGGAACCTGACATGCAAGGATGACTGTATATAGTAGTAAAGGTAAAATGGCGTGTTGATTCTAATCTTTGCATGTATGCTGAAGAACTTAGCCCAAGTGTAATCTCAAAAATTGTTTGGTTTTGAGATCTGGAGCTATTCACAGCACGAGTATAATTTAGATAAAAATTGTTTTCTAGATATTTATGTAATCCAGAGTGCTTGTAACACGTTTATGTATCCAGCTAATATAATTCTTCTTTCACCATAAAAAAATAAAAATGAAGAATTTATGTGGCACAGGTCAGCGAGGTAACAATGGCGCACTATACCAACTGAAGCATATGTGTTCCACGCAGGGTTGAGTATGTTCAGTACACTTTATTATTTTAAGATTTTATTTATTTGTCATCACATCTTGTGACAACTAATAATAAAATAATTATTAAACAAAGAGTAGCGTTTGAGGCAACAGCAACAATCAAGCTTGTGTCCATTTATATTTATATATCAAATAAAAAAAAAGAGAAACCAAGAAGCAAGAGATTACCTTGAAGATGTCGAGGTGGTCCAGACGTTGCTGTAGCCTGTAGGCTCGGTGGAAGCTGCATGCAGATGAAGCTGAAATTAGAGAGATAGTAAAGTGTCGTATAGTCCACCGTACATATATTACTAATATTATTATTCTCTGAATTCATATGCAGGACCAAAAAGTGACATATATTACTATTACTATTATTATTATATTCTCATTGGTGGGGCTAGGCCCCAACCTGGAATATAATAATATCGAGGGATTTATTAGGCTGTTGCATCGGCATGCGTCAGGATTCTCATCTCAGGCCTCGCTTAGTTCTCAAAAATTTAGACACATACATGAAGCATATAACTAATTATACAATTTATCTGTAATTTCCGTATATAAGGATGTCTATGTAATTATTAACGTGGCATGCTCATTCTTAAACTTTGCATGTATGTATGCACCCGACTGTGTATCAATGTGTATTATCTTCCATGCATTGTTGACTAGCTAGATGTTCTGTACACTTCATTGTTTTAATGTTTTTTAATTTATCACTAGTCCACTTCACGTCTTGTACATTTATACTCCCTCCATTCTAAATTATAAGATATTTTGATGTTTTCAAGTACATATTATTTATTATGCATTTAGATATGAAATTTTTACAATGGTTGGAGAGGCGATAGGTGTGTCTATGGTCATTGGACCCAGAACATGAGAGGTGATGAGAGTAAGACGGTGGGAGGTGATATGTGTGTCTATGGTTGGTGGGCCCATACGCGTCACGTCGCCTTCCATCACCTCCGAAATTAAGGGGATTAGGACCCCAAATAGAGGAGTGGTAATTTCATTGTCGTAGTTTTTTTTATTTGAATGAAGGGTAAAAGGGTAAATGCATAACTGTAAAAGGAGTAGTATAGTTGGGATGAATAATTAAAGTAATATAGTTAGATTAACATTTTATTTTTAGGGTTCATCGAGGACCCCACGCCAAACTCGCCTGGCTCCCCAATTGTATGCACGTCACTCTCCACCGCTAGCATTGCATAGCTCTCTCCATGACTCCATCACTCCTCTATCCTCTCCCCACATCCTTGCATTCCTCCTCCCGTCCTCGCCGACAAAACCGTATGCGCTTAGACATCATATTGTTAGGCTTAGACATCATAACGTTTCAGCTGGACCGAGCCAAGCCACCAGCTTCGATTCGGTGACCTCTCCCTCTCCTCACTGCCAACTCGCATAGCCAACGTGGTATTGCCCATGGCCGGCCAGTGCTACCGCAAACAGCTAACGAACATGTCCGGCGGTGCCCCGCCCATCGACAGACGAGCCCACGCTGCATGACGCCACCGCTCTTAGGTCCACGCACCCTCCATTTTCCAAACTCTCGATCGATACATTTTTTCTTTTTCGTCTTTGATTGCATTTTGGATGGATGTCGATCCGAGTTAGAGTCCATGGAGAACCCATCTCATGCGCATCAAGCAATGCACCTTCATTTGTGGCCTCCTGTTCTTGCTTGTGGTATGCCATTAGGTTTGGTATACTCCGAGGCCAAGATCCATTGTATCTATCCAACTAGCAAACCAATTTAGAGGCAACTGAGAACAAAAAATGACAATCTTTCAGAAAAGTTACATGAAAACCACCAAGAGTGCCTCCATGGCAGCAGTGAAAAGCCATGGTGACTGAATCCTAAATCAGATGAAGTACGAATCTTAGAAAGCCACAACTAAGAAGAAGGATTCATTCGGCAAACATGGGGGATTGTGCATCAAGGAATTATTACTAGGGAGATGTTCTATCCCTCACAAGCTACGCAAGAGTAAGGTCATGTGTCCAATCCCTCACAAGCTATGCAAGAGTCGAGTCATGTTCTCGCTCTAAAGAGCACCAGGAGAGAGGTCCATGCAAGGCATGAGATGAAGTGAGAAGAGAGGGGCACATCGCACTAGGCACACCAATGGCTGCTGAGAGAGCATAGAGGGACCATTGGAGGTGGGCTGCAGGAGGTAGAGGGCAGTGGCTAGAGGCACATTGTAACACCCTAAAAATTGTTTTCTGGGAAATAGAGCTAAAATGATTTAATTATGAATTTTTGGTGCTCATAAAACATAGGAAAATAATAATCTTCATCAAAATAAAATTTATCATAGGGTGTAGCAACATTTATTTTTGTGCACTCATGCTCCTGCATTTTATTTATTGTGCTGAGTGGTTTTATTAAAATTCAGAAAAATAATTCAAAGTGATTTTTAAGACGGTTTTGAAAATAGTCATGGAATAAAAGAAATAAAAATAGAAAATGAAAAGAGAAAATCCCTAATTCCCTGGACTTTGGCCCGAAGGCCCAACTCATTTTCCCTCTCCCCCTTCTTTTTTCCCCACCCCGCGGCCCACTCTCCTTTCCCGGCCCAAGCGCGCAGCGCCTTTTCCCTTTCTCCCCCTCGGCCCGTTGGCCTCCACGCGCAACCGGCCTAGTACGCCATGTGGGCACCGTTCCTCCTCCCTCTCTCCGACTGACAGCCCGGCCCCCTCCCTCTCTATCTCCCACCGCGCGGGACCCACCGCGTAGCGTCTTCTTCTTCCTTGTCTCGGAACCGAGCCGGTCTCTGCCAGGGAGGCAGTCGATCATGATTTCGGCGGGATTCGATCTTCGAGATCCCTATAAAGGCCGCCAATCTCGCCCCGCATCTTGTTTTTCCACCCGCGCCGCGAAAACCAAGAAAACCAGGCCCTAGCTGCGCTCGGTTGAAACTCGCCGAAAGGGAGCAAGCTGCCGCACGTCGCGAGCTCCTCTCCGTTGCTTCTCGGCCCGAGAAAAGTCACTAGGTGAGTCCGCGGTGAGCTCCTAGTCCTCCCGGAGTTTTTATTTCGAAGTTTGGTTCACGGTAGCAAGAAAGCCGAGAGCACCGGCGAGCCTTTCCATGGCGCCACCGTGGGGAGCCCTGTTCCGGCCAGCCGTCGCCGGCGCCCCTCCCTCCTTTCCCCAGATCTAATCCGAGCCGTCCGATCGAGATCCTGTGGCCTAGAATAGAAGTTACCCCTTCAGGGTAACATTTTCTAAAGAGACCTCGAGCTTTTGTTAAATAGTACCCGCAGTCCTTAGGCATAATTCAGAAATACGTTTTCACCATTTGAAAACGTAAAGTATGCCGGGTTAATTCAAAATACGTTTTCTGATATTTACAAGTTTGCCACTGAAACTGTTTTAGCCATAAAATGTTCATTTTAACTCCGAATTGACCCATTCGAGTTGCGTTGGATTCATAATAATGAGCTCTACATGTTAGCAAACTTAATTCACCAGTTTAAAACCTTTTAATTTCATAATCCTATTTAATTAATTACTTTTCTATATAAAATCTTAGAAAAATCATAACTTTTCCGTTTTAGCTCCAATTTTCGCGATCTTTACGTCTGTGAGATCGTAGCGATGCGTAGAATCATTTTATAAACTTTTCATACTGTTTTTATATGATTGGTGTACTGTTCTTATTGTAGCTTTGTTTGCTTCGTGTATGTTTGTTTCCGCTTGTTTGTGTGATCGATGATCGAGTTTAGATGGAAAGCAGTTTTTGGTGATCAAGATCAGAGCTTTGGCATCAAGTAAGACCAGGATGACTTAAAGGATCAACAAGAGCATTTGGATTAAGGCAAGTATAACATTTGAATTTTATTTCGGTGACCATGATTCTGTGGCTAGATTGATGTTAAGTAATAAATGATAAAATGACTTTTTAGCAACTTGATGATTTATCTGTACGTGATCACCCGGGACAACAGTGCAACCATGAGGGCTATAATGGCTCTGGCTTTAGCTCAGTATGAGGACCTTTTTCTAGCTTGTTAGCGGTTACCTTAAATGGCGTAAGAATGGCTAGACACGTTGGGTATAGTGTGGCCTCTGTCCATGTGTATAGGCTACGGGTTATGTGCCATGGAAGGGGGGCTCTATATCTGCCTGCCGAGTGAATCTAATGGCCCTAACTTGTTAGACGAAACCTTTGAAAGGCTTCATAGTGATCCCTGCCGACGTCCCTAGGAAGGAGGTTAAGAGATTAGCTACCTCGGGCGAAAGGGTAAATCATGACTCATGGGTAAAGATGTACAACCTCTGCAGAGTGTTAAAAACTAGTATACTAGCCGTGCTCACGGTCGGGAGCGGCCTTGGGGACATCTACATTAAGGGTGATGATTCTTTTACGCTAAATATGCTCATTATTTATTGTTTAATGCTTTACATTATTTATGTCACATTGATCATGAGATTGTGGGATCTATATAATCTAGTTGCTATACTTGTGGAGTTCGACATGGACTCACTCTTTCTATTTCCCCCACACTTCAGGAAGTGTTTTAGGCTTTTGATCAACCAGTCAGTTGGATCAGAAGTTAATACCCGAAGTTTGGAGTTGTTTATCCGCTGTTGCTATCAAAGGTTATTTCTTTTATATTAAGTACATTATATATTTATGCATTGTCTTTTGATATTACCCCTTATTTGTAGCTATATGTGAGATTTGGTTTCTAAAACTCACGTATGATGCATATCTGGTTTTGTCCTTAAAATCAGGTATTACAAAGTGGTATTAGAGCAATGCTGACTGTAGGACGCAAGCCTAGTTAGAAACTGGTCGTCTTAAGGTTTTGGAATTGTCATGAAATCCTTGCTCTATAAACCTTGGTATTTTCATCCATACTATATCCCTATCCTTGCTATTTGTCTCTTCCTTGTTGCTTATTTTAAAAGTCCTTATTCTTACCTTTACTCCATGATTTGGATTTCTTTTAGAACCTTCCCTTACCATCTTCTTGTGCCTTTTAAAGAGGAGTTTTAGGATCTTTACCCTCACTATGAAGAGAACGATAGTATCGCAAGTTGAGGGAAGTGTGAACCTTCAATGCTTAATTGGTTTGTTATTATGTTTATGCTTGATTTGGATCTTTGTAATGAGTGCAATGATCTTGTGAGCTTCTTCACAATTTCATTTAGTTTATAGGTCTAAGGTATAAGGATTAATGACATAAATAGTTGGGTTTTGGTTTTTTTTTCTCTTGTTATCTTATTCTTATCCTTCCAGAGTATCCTATCTTTATCAGTTTATAACTCTGTTGTGAGGTGACCAAAACTCTTGAGAAAATTCTGGATGGTAGTAGACTTCAAGATCTTTCTCTGACCGCAAGAATCACTCTCATAGCTGTTATGGTTTGGAAGTTACAAAAATCACAAGGTGACACAGTTGTGCTGTCCAGAATGTGGATCAGTTTCAGGTATTTGCTGGTTGAGACAAATATAGCTATAGAATTTGGAAAAGTGGTCTATAGAAAAGTTGTAGACAATTTTCTAAGCTTTCCAACAGTGTAAGCTGGAACTCATT
This sequence comes from Sorghum bicolor, assembly GCF_000003195.3. Lineage (NCBI taxonomy): Eukaryota > Viridiplantae > Streptophyta > Magnoliopsida > Poales > Poaceae > Sorghum > Sorghum bicolor. The sequence goes on from NC_012879.2 coordinate 22,053,259, forward strand.
TGGATAAGTAGAACCTGAGATATGACATTTACACTTGGATGTTTCTGTTCTGTTTCAAGATCTGGACAGATCTGGGATTTCCTCTTTTCAGCCAAGTTAAAGACAGAATCTGGGAAAACGTGGTATACAAAAGTTGTAGAGGATTTCCCAAGCTTTTCAAAAATGTAAGGATCATCTCAAGATGATTTAAGTGGCTCGAGATATAACTTCTGGAAGCTACTGCACCTTTGCTGAGACATTTTAAGGATGGATATTATGTTTGGTTGTTTTACCTAAGCTTAAAGACAGAATCTAAGGAGGTCTTCTACAGGAAAGTTGTGGTGAATTTCATAAGCTTTCTAATGGTATAAGCTATAACTCTATTGGATTCACAGAATAAGAGTTATGCCCATCTTACTACGCTGGTGTTTTTCATATCACGATAAAATTTCAGGATGCATGTTTGCTCCATTGCACATAAGTTCTTTGGAATGTCAGAAGTTCTCAATGTTAGTTAACTTGTCTGGAAAATATGGAAGCTAACTTTCTTGGGTCCCCTAGTTGACCCTTTTAAGCGGGGTAGCCCAATTAAAGGAGTTACAACGAGATGGATTGGCTAGTGTTGGATCATATGTGAGGATCACAAGTGCTTGGGAAGTTGGTTTTTGGATTCAAGGTATCATCCCATTAAGAGAATGTTAACAGAGATATATGTCATTGCGGATACTCATGGATTGAGAGTTGTGTTTATGAGGATCAGATGACACCAAAGTCTACAAAGCTAAATGTACAAAGTGAGAGTGAAGCAACTTAACCGTGGTAAAGGTACCGATAATTGGAACTTAGTGGTGAAACTAACCTTGGATCAAGAGACTCGGTACAACAAATGTAAAAGATTATGATGTGTAGCGTACAAAAAGGATAGGAGCACCAGTCTCTGTCCCCCAATTAATCTTGTCTTAAGGGGGGTAGTACCTTGATATCACTGGGTCATGCATTTTTAAAACTACCATGAAGTGATAACTGTCTTCAGAGATATCTCATAGTTATGTGCACACAGAGGAGCGATCTATGCTACCCGGTGGAAAATTTTCTTAACCGCACCATCAGGGAAGAGAGTTGAGTATCAAGGTGGTCCCCTCCTGCCTGAGGAGGCATATCCATGCTAAGTTATCATGTCCTTGAGTGTATAAGTCAAAAAGTTGGTAGCCAAGATGTACCTTGAACAATTATGACAAATAGACATATTATGGAAAATTTTATTCACAAGTTGTGATCCCGAGACATAAGTGTTTGCTTTTGGAAAACCAGTTGTGAAGTTGAAATAGTGGTCAATATCTTGTTCATGCTTCTCTTTTGGAATCTGTGTCTCTTTCGAATCTCGAGGACGAGATTCATTTTAAGGGGGGTAGATTTGTAACACCCTAAAAATTGTTTTCTGGGAAATAGAGCTAAAATGATTTAATTATGAATTTTTGGTGCTCATGAAACATAGGAAAATAATAATCTTCATCAAAATAAAATTTATCATAGGGTGTAGCAACATTTATTTTTGTGCACTCATGCTCCTGCATTTTATTTATTGTGCTGAGTGGTTTTATTAAAATTCAGAAAAATAATTCAAAGTGATTTTTAAGACGGTTTTGAAAATAGTCTTGGAATAAAAGAAATAGAAATAGAAAATAAAAAGAGAAAATCCCTCCTTCCCCGGACTTTGGCCCGAAGGCCCAGCTCATTTTCCCTCTCCTCCTTCTTTTTTTCCCCCACCCCGCGGCCCACTCTCCTTTCCCAGCCCAAGCGCGCAGCGCCTTTTCCCTTTCTCCTCCTCGGCCCGTTGGCCTCCACGCGCAACCGGCCCAGTACGCCGTGTGGGCACCGTTCCTCCTCCCTCTCTCCGACTGACAGCCCGGCCCCATCCCTCTCTTTCTCTCACCGCACGGGACCCACCGCACAGCGTCTTCTTCTTCCTTGTCTCGGAACCGAGCCGGTCTCTGCCAGGGAGGCAGTCGATCATGATTTCGGCGGGATTCGATCTTCCCGATCCCTATAAAGGCCACCAATCTCGCCCCGCATCTTGTTTTTCCACCCGCGCTGCGAAAACCAAGAAAACCAGGCCCTAGCTGCGCTCGGTTGAAACTCGCCGAAAGGGAGCAAGCTGCCGCGTGTCGCGAGCTCCTCTCCGTTGCTTCTCGGCCCGAGAAAAGTCACTAGGTGAGTCTGCGGTGAGCTCCTAGTCCTCCCAGAGTTTTTATTTCGAAGTTTGGTTCACGGTAGCGAGAAAGCCGAGGGCACCGGCGAGCCTTTCCATGGCGCCGCCGTGGGGAGCCCTGTTCCGGCCAGCCGTCGCCGGCGCCCCTCCCTCCTTTCCCCAGATCTAATCCGAGCCGTCCGATCGAGATCCTGTGGCCTAGAATAGAAGTTACCCCTTCAGGGTAACATTTTCTAAAGAGACCTCGAGCTTTTGTTAAATAGTACCTGCAGTCCTTAGGCATAATTCAGAAATATGTTTTCACCATTTGAAAACGTGAAGTATGCCGGGTTAATTCAAAATACGTTTTCTGATATTTACAAGTTTGCCGCTGAAACTGTTTTAGCCATAAAATGTTCATTTTAACTTCGAATTGACCCATTCGAGTTGCGTTGGATTCATAATAATGAGCTCTACATGTTAGTAAACATAATTCACCAGTTTGAAACCTTTTAATTTCATAATCCTATTTAATTAATTACTTTTCTATATAAAATCTTAGAAAATTCATAACTTTTCCATTTTAGCTCTGATTTTCATGATCTTTACGTCTCTGAGATCGTAGCGATGCGTAGAATCATTTTATAAACTTTCCATACTGTTTTATATGATTGGTGTACTGTTCTAATTGTAGCTTTGTTTGCTTCGTGTATGTTTGTTTCCGCTTGTTTGTGTGATCGATGATCGAGTTTATACAGAAAACAGTTTTTGGTGATCAAGATCAGAGCTTTGGCATCAAGTAAGACCAGCGGGACTAAAAGGATCAACAAGAGCATTTGGATTAAGGTAAGTATAGCATTTGGATTTTATTTCTGTGACCATGATCCTGTGGCTAGATTGATGTTAAATAATAAATGATAAAAATGACTTTTTAGCAACTTGATGATTTATCTGTACGTGATCACCCGGGACAACAGTGCAACCATGAGGGCTATAATGGCTCTGGCTTTAGCTCAGTATGAGGACCTTTTTCTAGCTTGTTAGCGGTTACCTTAAATGGCGTAAGAATGGCTAGACACGTTGGGTATAGTGTGGCCTCTGTCCATGTGTATAGTCTACGAGTTATGTGCCATGGAAGGGGGGCTCTATATCTGTCTGCCGAGTGAATCTAATGGCCCTAACTTGTTAGACGAAACCTTTGAAAAGCTTCATAGTGATCCCTGCCGACGTCCCTAGGAAGGAGGTTACGAGATTAGCTACCTCGGGCGAAAGGGTAAATCATGACTCATGGGTAAAGATGTACAACCTCTGCAGAGTGTTAAAAACTAGTATACTAGCCGTGCTCACGGTCAGGAGCGGCCTTGGGGACATGTACATTAAGGGTGATGATTCTTTTGCGCTAAATATGCTCATTATTTATTGTTTAATGCTTTACATTATTTATGTCACATTGATCATGAGATTGTGGGATCTATATAATCTAGTTGCTATACTTGTGGAGTTCGACATGGACTCACTCTTGCTATTTGCCCCACACTTCAGGAAGTGTTTTAGGCTTGTGATCAACCAGTCAGTTGGATCAGAAGTTAATACCCGAAGTTTGGAGTTGTTTATCCGCTGTTGCTATCAAAGGTTATTTCTTTTATATTAAGTATGTTATATATTTATGCATTGTCTTTTGATATTACGCCTTATTTGTAGTTATATGTGAGATTTGGTTTCTAAAACTCACGTATGGTGCATATCTGGTTTTGTCCATAAAATCAGGTATTGCACACAGTGGACATAGGATTTAAAATATTATTCTCTTATTCAAAATCCTTTAAAAGAGCAACTTATTTATTGTATTCTCAAATATTTTGTCACATGTTTTCAAATTTATATATAAAACTAGCAGAATAGAAAGTTGGACAAAATACTCACATGTAAAGCAAGGTCTGTTCTTGGTGATAATAAAATCGCTTGGCAAGATACCCATGAATGTACCATAGTAGAGGGTTTACAGTGATTAGTCAAGAAGATAGAGTGTGAAAATTGGTTAGACCAACATGGTAGAATCTCTGTTTCCAAATAGAGGTTACAAAATAAATGGATTCTAAAAGCATGGTGTGTAAGTGTCTTATTAATTTTGCCCTCAAGCACCAACTTCCTTCTTGGAGGCACCTGCCCTATGGCTTCCACCTTGCATCTTGGGTTCTTCTTGGTAAAAACCTAATCCATGATAAACGGGTCCAAGGGACCATGACACATAGGAGGGGGGGCGGGGATTGAATTAGGCTTTCTAAAAATCTATTATGAATTGTGGCATCTAATTTCCACCTAGTCAAAACCTATGCAACAAAATGAACTATCTTGATGTGCAGCTATGGTTTTGTTAGGTGTGTTGCTATCTCTACCGTGAAATAGTTATGCAATCTCAGTTCCAATTCTATCAACTAGCCTAGCAAGCTAAACTAGAATTGTAAAGCACACAACCTAAGCACACACACATAAATGCAGGAATTTAAATGAGATAGAGATGCAAATTCATGATATTATCAACTAGCTTGTCTCAACTTGCCTTTTGCGCTTCATCTTATTGTGCTCATCAAATGTGAGAGCTATGATTTTGCTTGATGAAGTGGCTTCTTCTTGACCCATCTTCCATGACATCTCAAATGCCACTAACCCGCTAATGACAAGCACCAAGTTCATTGTTCTCAAGTCCTCCATGTTGTGGAGGATTGTGACAATTGGTGCATATTTGTCATGTGGTAGCGCCAAGATGATCTTCCATACAGTGTCCGCCATCTTCGAGCTTTGTTAAACCTATGGAGTTAAGCTCATTGACAATTAGATTCAGACATAAATACATCTCTCTAACAAGCTCCTCTTTGTTCATTTTAAAAGAACCATAGGTTTGTTTAGTTAGGCAATGTTTTTTTTGCAAACGGACACCTATCTTGTGTCTTGGACTTCTCACGCGCTTTATACATCTTGGACATATACTATCTATCCCTTATATTATTTAAGTCATATAAGTACTGCCACTTTTACTAGGCATACTATTTATGATTTATGAATGCCTAATCCAACTTTTAGAACCGATTAATGAATTTATATTATAGTTATAGATAATGTCTTGATTTAGTCTTTTATTTTTTCTATCTATTTGTGTATGATATACTTTCCCTTATGATATCGATATCCAATAAAGAGTATTTTTATTTATATTATATGGTGTAGTATACATCACACCCATTCATACTTTTGTTTCTATTCTATCCTCCTCATTTATCTTGTGTTGTGTAGAACATGAATATCACAACTACCAAAGGAAAAGGAGCTCTCAAAATGCAAATAATGCACCACTCATCTTGAGCCCTCGACTATAGCCTATCTAAGGGAACCAGTGGTCCGCACACCAAAACCCATTTTGATGCATCCAACATATAACGGTGGATGGAAGGTTCTCCACCACATCAGGCCAGATGGAAGAGCTGATTTTGTAATGCCTCATTCCTTCCTTAGTCTTTTTCATGATATCAAAATGCAAGTGTTTATGGTGTACAATTCTATGTAATTCCTGATAATACCATTTGAGTCACTAGAGCTTTTAAGTTGTCTAAACTAACTCCCATCCAAAACAAGCATGCGTAAATGAAATAAGCCTTTTGTTTCTAGAAATGACATCTACTATCTATCCCTGATGTTATATAAGTGAGCTTCTACCCCAGTTTTACTAGGCATACTACTTACGGTTTATGAATGTATATTCTAAATTTTAGAACTGATTAATGATTATAGATAATTGCTGATAATATTTTTTTTCAATTTATTTCTTTGTGTATGATACATTTTCCCTTATGATATTGAGAAGGGTATTTTTATTCATATTATCTTGAGAACTACAACAAGTGCCTAGCGAAAAAAAACTCCTCAAAATGCAAATGATGCACCACTCATAATTGAGCCCTTGACTACTACCTATCTGGGGGAACTTGTGGTCTGCACACCAAGAAGGTTCTGTTGCATCCAACATATAATGGTGGATGGAAGGTTCTTCGCCGCTACAGGCCAGATGGAAGAGCTGATTTAGTAATATGACTCATTCCTTCCATAGTTTTTTTCATGATATTATTGAGTTCCATTTTATATAAATGAAATATTTTCATGTTTTGATATTTGTTTGATGTTTTATGTCATCTCTCCTTGCCTACTAGTTTACAAAATAAATGATTTATTTCTAAATGTCTCAAAATGGAATATGGGGTAACTATAATTTGCTTCCGCATTTATGGAATAATTTTGTGAACACTGATTTAACAACATCATCATATTTGATATTCTGAGGAACCTAAACTTATCACTACAAAATGTTTATATGAAATTTTTTTGTCGAGTAACTATTATTTGTGTTGCTATACGTGCAAGGTAAAGGCCAAAGGGAGTTATTCATGCTACCGTTGGTAACCACGCTGAATAAGGATTTGGAGAGGCTTCAATACGAAACAACTAAAACAGGATCCGCCACCAAAATGCTAGTGTTTATGGTGCCTGAATCATTGTTATCCCTGGACTATATAGCCAATTCGGGCGAACTAGTGGTGCACACACAAAGCCCATTTTGATGCACCCAACATATATAATGGTGGTTCGATGGTTTTCCGACACATCAGGCCAAATGGAAGAGTTGATGTAGTATTGACTCATTCCTACTTTTTATCTTTCCATGATATTGTCCATTTGCATTTTATATGAAATATTTTCCATGGTTTTGATATTTTTTGATGTTTCTGTTATCTCTCCTTACCTAGCTAACAAAAAGAAAATGATTAATTCTTGAATGTGTCAAATTGGAATATGGGGTTATTCATTGTTTCCGTGATTAAGGAATAATTTAGTCAACTATGATTTAATAACATCATATTTGACAGTTTGAGATGAACCTGAACTTGTCACTACAAAATGCTTTTATGAAATCTATTTTCTCGGAACCTTTATTTGTTACTAGGATGTAACTTTTTGACAGTAAATAATATGAATAAAATAATACCCTCTCTTGTAACTAGGTATCATAAAGGAAAATGTATCATACACAAAGAAACTGAAAAATGCAAATAGCTAAATTAAGGCATTATCTATAACTACAATATAGTTCTATTAATCATTTCTAAAACTAATAGCTAGATATTCATAAATTGTAAGCTTATGCCTAGTAAAAGTGGTAGAACCTATCACTTAAATAATGTCAGTTATAGACAGTAGATGTCAGAACTACAAAGCAAAAACATATTTCAATTTATGCATGCTTATTTTCGATATGAGTGGTTTTAGTTCAGGCAACTTAACAACTCCAATGACTATAACAGTATTATTTGGTAGTTAGATCTCAAAATAAATAAATTTCTAAGGTTTAAAATTTATCCAAAAAAATAATATTCTACAGTCCCTAATGATATATATTTGTTGAGAAAACAACATTGTGGCTCCATCCTTTATCTACTCCTGCTTACCGTCTTCCTTCTGAAGATTGATCTCGTGTTCTCATTATCATGTCCATGGATAAACAGTTTTGCTCTACAGAACATACCGAGAAATAAAGAACTAAAGATATCCAGTAGAAATATAAAATGGAAGGTGGGACTCGATCCTATAGGCTGGTGTGTGTGATTGTTTTCAACATAGCTGCATCAGTGTGTGCCAGAATCTGCTTTGTCCTTCACCCGAACTAGAGTGGTGTATACATATATATGTATAAGATTCGCTGCTGGCAATTTTGTATACACCTTCTCCAGCTGTTAAGTATATAATACTGGAGCACTCGATGTGATGCCAAATTGCATGATAATGTGTCCAGCTCGTTTGCTCTTCAAGTAACTATTAACCTCTTTACCCTGCCTAAGGTCGAAATTAACCATGAAATGAGCTCACATGAACTCAGACCTATATATGGAAAAGATAAAGGCTGTCACACTTTGTAAATTGATCTAAGCTATGATGCAGATGAATATAAGTGTTCACAAACTGAGCTCAGATATGAAATAAAGGTATGTTGGCCCAGCTCACACACAGAAGATACCCACGTGATGTTCTTATATATCACTCAATGGAAGCACACGCACAAGATGGAAGAAACTAGTTATATATATAGTTATTACTCGAGACAAGTTTTATATAGTTATATATAGGTCTGACTATATATATGTGTGTAAACAGCTTTCACTGAATACTCATAGTCATTGAAATTCCTAAGAACCGGTTCATAATCTTTGACTCAATGAGAAAACCACAAGAAAATTATCAACAAATGGTAAACATTATTCAAAGGTACGTAATGTCGATCTCAGCTAGAAGAATATCATAATATGACTCTGTAATTATTAGTTCACGATCCACAATGGCTGTGTGTAGGGTTTGGGAAAGATTCATTGACCGTGAACATCTCAGTGGATGTAAAGCGCCGCTTAACATAATATATCCACAAGTAAGTTCTACTAGCTAGCAAACTTTCGCTAACTTTTAGCCTTCTTATTGTCGTGGTCGTGAATATTTTTTATATATATATCGTACAGTGGTGTTTAAAACAAGAAGGGGGAACAATCTATGTGCATATTACGTGTGCAAATTCATGATGGCACAAGTCAATCAAACACCCACAGAGACGCTCAGAGTACGTTTTATGTCTCTTTTCATTATCTCTTGAATTATATTGAATAACTTAGATAACTAATATATTTTTTATTTATTTGGAATTAAAGACGAAATGGTTGAGGGAAAAGGTCATACAAAAAGACCGAATTAAAGCTATCCAAGAGACGATAGCAGGATTTCTCCGCGAGCAAGTGATCAATCCAAACGGCGAGTTTCACTTCAACGGCAACGAAACTCTTATTCCAAATAACGATGATCATTTGTATCGTTTGTAGACATTGGGAGAAAAAACTCTATGTATATATGTGTCACGAATTTTGTACATATAAAACTATATATATATAAAGTTTTTTACATATTTATTTAATTTTTGATGTGACCTATTCATTTTATTATAGGCAAAGCTTAATTATAAATATACTATTGTTTGAGCAGAAACATGTATTGAAAAACCTATTATTATTAAATAAAAAAAATAAACAGAACCGAAGAAGTGAAAAAAAAAACCCTTTAACACCGGTTGGTAATACCAACCGGTGTTAAAGGGTCCTGCAACGTGGCAGCCCTGCCAGGATCCTTTAACACTGGTTGGTCTTACCAACCGGTGTTAAAGGGGGGGGGGCTTTAGCCCCGGTTCCCCGAACCGGAACAAAAGGGTGGGCCTTTAGTCCCGGATGGGCAGCACCGGCTAGGGAACCGGGGCAACAGGCCGTTCCCGACCAGTGCTAATGCCTAATCCTGCAGCAGTGAGTACAGGACTAGCTATCTTATACCGGAGGAAACTATTAGGTTTAATTAGTCCCACGTTAGAAATTAATAATGGGGAAGCACAACATAAAAGTTAGATGAGCCCTCACCTATTAGGCTAGTGTTTTGGTTGAGTTAGACCTGAGACCTTTGTGTGTCGTAGGCTCTAGTGGACCTAAACATGAGCGACGCCAACTCATAGGAACAGCGCCAACACACACACACACAGTCTACTTGAAATGGAGAAGAAGAAGACTAGCAAGAAGAGAACAACACAATAAGAAGAAGATGAAAAATATATAGCTAAAAGCATGACCTTAATTATATGTATAAATCAGATAATAAAATAAATAAACTAGCCCTTGAAGTATTATAGTACTTTTTAGAAAAGTTTGAATGTTGGATTTTTGGTGTTGCAGATGCCAAAGATAGATGAATATAAATGTTCACAGAATGAGCTCAAATATGAAAGAAAGATATGTTGGCCCAGCTCCTTTCTCATGCACACAAGACACCCACATGGTGTTGGATACTCGTCAAAGCTTTGCCAAGTGCTGCCGCGACACTCGACAAAGAAAAGGCACCATCACGGCACTCGCGGCGTTAACGGTTGCTTTGCCGAGTGCCAACCTTTTGGACACTCGGCAAAGATTTTTCTTAAAAAAAATTTCCAAAAATTCTTTGACGACGGTCAGCCTTTCTGGCGCTCAGCAAAAAAATTAATTTTTTGGAGTGCATGTGATCATATGTGAGATGTCTAGGTTTCTAAGCATCGTACGATACAACGTGCGCGAAACGTTCCTAATTTTTTTATCACAATGCAACCTCCACATGAGATGTCATGATGTCTTGACAAGTTTCATGATTTTCAGATTTCGGTTGTGTTTTATACAATTAAAAAGAAATTCACCCACAAGTCAGCATGCCAGCTCTAGGTTCAGATCTAGTGTTTAGTGAAGTTTGTATACCTCATTACTATTTGTGCTCGCAAGCCCCAAATGTTGTACTCCTCAAGGCTTGTAAGTCTTGTGAGACCTCCAACAGACCATCCGCTTCTCCTATCTTCCTCTCCCTCTCTGTCGTCCAATGGTGACCATTGTCCTTCTTTCCTTCTAGTCCATGGTGCCACCCCTCCTTCCTCTCTAAGATCCCGCACAGACACCTTTCCCTATCCATATGCCCTCCGCACTGTTGCTCCTCTCCTTTCTCCGGCCCCCAGCGACCTTCCACCCCCTTCCTCTCCATCTAAACATAATAGGGTATGGAAAACACGGGTGGTGGTGTTCTAGGTGGTGGTCTAGACGACATTGCATTTGTGAGGTGGTTGATGAAGGCTAGTTCCCACTGGTACAGGACAGGCCTTTTGTCCCGGTCGAAAACCAATTGTAGTTCCGGGTGGCGAGCCAGGACTAAGGGATCGGGACTAAAAGTCCCACCTTTAGTCCCGGCTCTCCGACCCGGGACTAAATGGGGACATTTAGTCCCGATTGGTAATACCAACCGGGACTACAGGGGGGCACCAGGCAGTGACATGGCGCCACCCCTGGCCACCCCTTTTAGTCCCGGTTGGTATTACCAACCGGGACTAAAGGTTTTTGTTCTTTTTCTTTTTCCTTTTCATTTCTTCATTGATTTTGGTTTTCAATTGTATATGTTCTCCAATTTAATCGTATACGCCGCAATTATCCGTATACGTTGCACCTATACGAGAGCGTCATTATTGCACACAAATAAAGTATGAAACTACATATATATATTATCCGTATATTATATATATCTATATATATTATATAGCTATACACATACGTACATACGCATTACATTTACAATAATAATATTATGTACAAGTAATAATCAAGTGTGCTGCCACCGGTTAATGATTATATAATGTTTGCCCGCCCACTCAAAGCTCATACAAGTGTTTGTCCTTGTTTGGAATGGGCTTGAAGCCCTGCGGGTATAAGTGGAACTCGCCGTCTTCCGGAATGACATGATCGTTGATAAATCCGGCGATCGTCTCCTGGACTTCAAGGAGTAATGTGTACTCGAACACTATATCTTTCATATTCCACTCCTTCCATTTGCATTAGTTAAAAAAGATATTAATATACATAAAATCTATTTAGTTTCAACAAATAAATAAGATATGAATTTACTGTATACACATGCATGTTACTTACTTTTAGAACACTTTGAGCAGATTTAAATAGGGTGCACCACATAAATTCACAAACATAGTATCCACATAGATTCGTTCCAAACGGCTGCGTGGGCACCCAAGGGAGTAGAACAGGAGGAGGAAGTGACACATTCAGATCCGTATGATATTTTTGTTGTAGCCAAGCCCAAGCCCTATCCAATAAGATGCTCGTTGATTAGGTATAGCTAGCATAATAAAGTAAAGGAGCACGCATCGATATTTAAAGTATGATATATACTTACCTCTGGATCATGTCTATTATGTCTTGATAGAGTGCCAGGTCTTTTTTCATTGAGTCCCACACATGTATTTTTTGTTCCGTGATCTTAATCTCAATGAGTATCCAGGGATCTCTGCATTTGTTTAGAGTCAACTTATATATGTATATCTTAATGCCGGATTAACTAAGACATGATATAACACAACACTTACCCCATATTGTAAGGGAAGAGTATCTTCTCCGTATGCCTTTGGTTATAAAAGAACCTCCGGAGGTTCTTCTCCATTTCCTTAGACTTCAGATTCAATGGATCTTTAGTTTTAGTGTCCTTGTACACGACATATGGATCGATGAAACCAATTCGATTGTCTTTTTTTAATCTTTGTTCTCTCATCATGTGTCTGCACATCGTGAGCGTAGTTATTACGAATACATACATATGCTATAATGGGATTAATGATTGAAAGGAAGAATCACTTACAGACAGTAGCAGCTCATGAGAGATTTGTCGAGAGCATTCATATGGAGCAGTTGGTGTACTTCACTAAAATCTATCCATATGACGTCATCTCCACGGAAGTAGTGTCGGTCGCGGACTTAAACGGCAATCAATTCTTCTTCTATATGTTTTGAGCTGACTCTCAAGTAGTACTCGTGCAGCTTGTATATTTGCGTACCAAGTCCTCGTACCTTCTCAGGGTGCCACATACTCCTGCCGTAAATGTACCGACTCTGATAGTCATCGACACCTCCGTGGATTGGCGCATCGGTACGCCCTAGAAGTGCTTCTAGGGGCAGCCCAGTTTCTTCCATCCAATTCCCGAGCTCATCTAAGTCCACATTAGTAGGTATAGTCATTGCTAGCAAGTTGGCGTTTGAACCGTACTCATTCGCAACCACTAGTGGCTGAACTGATTGTTGCGCTTGTTCGCCGAGCTGTGCAACTTTTTGCTGGACTTTTCTTTTGTCTGCCTTGATTTTCTTTAGGACAGTATGGTCGTAGTCTGATATTGTTGACCCTAGTTGTTTACTCGCAGCACGGTTCGCGTCTGTCATTTTCTGCACCACTTGACGTAGCTTTGAACGAGGATACATCAGGTATGGCGGCTCTTGCTCTGCTTTTCTATTAGCTTTGCATTTTTCAAAGAAGCTTTGACTTCTGCTTTGCTTGCAGCAAGCACTTCCTCATCGGTCTTCTCATATGAAAGCTTGGTCGTCTTCGTGATCTTCGTGTTCAAAGCTTTCCTCTTTGCCGCAGGTGGTTGGAGTGATCTCTGTGTCTCGGCGGACGACCTCTTCCTCCTCGATGCAGCACCAGCCGGTGTCGATGAGGCGGCGGCCGTTGTCGTCGGCATTGGTGGAGGCAGCGGCGCAGGTGGAGCTTGCTGTTCTGGAGGAGATTCGACCACGGGCGGCGTTGGATTCCTTCATGGAGGAGATGCGGCGGCCGGTGGTGGGGATGCGGCCTTCTCTTGTACGTCGTCGTTGTCGTGTCCCACGGCACTATGGTCATGCGGTGAATGGACAGACGGACTTCGGTGGGGGGAGGCCCTGGATTTGAAGAAAAACAAATAAAGTATATGTATACATGACTAAATGTAATTTGATACAGTATATAATTATAGAAAAAGCAGTAGCGTCCACAATAATCTGCACCTGCTAGGGTTCGGTTGTGGCGGCGGCACCCTAGGAATAATGATGTACCGTTTCCTCCAACATATGAATGTCTTCTCTACTTCACTAAGTGTCTTCTCTCCATCACCGCCTTCGATATCGAGAGGCACATTTTCACGGCCTCTGACAACTCTATCCACCGAGACACAAGCATATCTGGCTGGTATTGGGACAGAGTGGATCCTTGGTGTCTTGGTGGGGTCGATAGGAGATACGATACCAGTAGCCACCTTTACTGTGCCATCGCCCTTCGTAATATGGAGCTCACAAGACGTCAACAGAGCAGTGACGTCATCCACCGGGAATCGCAGCCCTACGTCATCAACTTGCCTCGTACGCGCCTCCGTAGAAGCACAACTGCTCTTTAGATGAACTGAGCAAGGGCTGATGTTGGCGGCCGGTGGCTGTGACAAGCTTTGGAGGCGGGAAGTTACAGCTTCCTCCACGGCCTTTTGGATTTTCTCATCCATTGTGGCCGTCAGCGCTTGCTCTCGCTCAAGGGCCCGTTGAGCCACTTCTTGGGTCTTTATGAGTCCTTCCTCCAATCTGTGTATCCGTTCCCTGTCCTCTTCCTTCTTTCTCTGGCGGCTTCCATAAGTTTCCCTATCAGCAGGGAAGGCATGTTCCCACGACACGGTGCCATAGCCTCTCGTCCATCCACCGTACTCAGGGTTCCCTAGGGCGAATGTCAACTCATCTTTATCTCTATTCGGCTGCCATTCTCCACTTTCAGCCGATGGAGCGGGCTTGATGGAATCTTTCCGCAACAGCTTGGATGCGTTCCCCATACACGACCTTTCCGGTCTCAAGGTCCAGTGAGCCTCCGTGAGCGAAAAACCAGTGCTTCGCGCGCTCAGGCCACTCGAGGGATTCGTGCACCAACCCCCTGCCGATTAACTCTTTTTCGGCCTTTTCCCACTTAGGAACTGCGGTTTGGTAGCCACCTGATCCCATCGTGTGGTTGTAGGTCTTGCGTCGGGCATTCTCTTGGTTCTTTCTCACCCGTTCCTGAGCCTCTTCGGACATCTTGAACCGTACAAAGTCATCCCAAAACGGCCGTAGCTTCGCATAGTTCGGAGAGTTGAAATCTGGAGTCATGTTTTTCTTGATGTAGTCTTGATATAGACGCTTCTTATAGCCCTGGAACATTGGTGCCATCTTCTTCATAGACCAATCTCGGACTCTTTCCTTCAACTGTTCATCGTTTGTCTCTAGTGTAAAATGTTGCAAGACATCACCCCAGAGTAGCTCCTTGTCACGTATAGAGACATAACTGATTTCTGGGTGTTTCTTGTTCTCCTTCCATTCACGGACACTGATTGGGATCCTATCCTGGACAAGGTACCCTAAGTGGTTCACGAAGGCCCTTGAATGGGGTCCAAGTGGCTTGCAGGTTGCTTCCTCGAATTCTGAGATTACTAACCGGCCCTCCATAGGCTTCTTTGGGCCTCGTACTCTCCGGCTGGTCCCCGTGGTTGTCGTCGAGCCAGAGGGCTATGTAGAAAGAAAAAAGACAATTTAATACAAGGTATTATTTCGAATTATATCTGTAAAAACAAAGGAGACTGCCATATTATAGACATGCTGGCCAGCATTGTCTTGCTCATTCGGGTCGACCAAATACTGAGAGCAGTCATCGATTCCCTCAGGGTTCTCATCGCCTTCACGATCATCGTGATAAACTTCTTCAGTGGGACCGCAGATCAGGTTCATCATTTCCTCTTCGTGTTCTCTCGGATCGGCCATTTCTGCTGAAATATGTGACACATCACTACTAGCACTACTGTGTATACTTGACAAGGAAACAATATATAAAACTAGGGTTTAGGGTTTAGGGTTTATGGGTTAGGGTTTAGGGTTTGAAGGGCTTAGGGCTTAGGGCTTAGAACATCACTAAATACAACACAGAACACTATATGTATACTATGTGAACATTGCTAAAATATGTTATAGAACATCAAATATATATTACGTGAAAAAAACTAAATACACCATAGAACATCACTAATTACATTAAAGAACATCGTATATATATTACGTGAAAATAAATAAGAAATTGGTACTATAATATACATGAAAATAAATAAATATATATGAATTTGAGCAGAGGCAATATTCTAGATTTATAAGAAATTGGTGACACATGACTACTAGCACTACTGTGTATACCTGACAAGGAAACAATATATAAATCTAGGGTTTACAACTTAGGGTTTTCCGCAACAGTTTACGGCTAAGGGTTTGGGGTTTACGACTTAGGTTTCAAGGTTTAGGGTTTACGGCTTAGGGTTTACATCATTTGCTAACAAAAGTGGCATGATCTGAACCGGTCACAAATAAGTGAGAGAGAGAGAGTATATGTGTTTAGGGCTTAGTGTTTAGGGTTTAGGGTTTAGGGGTTAGGGTTCAGGGGTTAGGGTTTAGGGTTTAGGGTTTAGGGGTCAGGGGTTAGGGTTTAGGGTTTAGGGCTTAGGGCTTAGGGCTTAGGTTTAGGGTTTAGTATATATCATTTGCTAATAATTAAATATATCATAATTATACCACTAATTTAAACCACTAATTGTACCACTAATTATAGCACTAATAATTGTACCACTAATAGATCCATCTCGACATTCCTGTATTTTGAAGGTGGTGAGACGGCGGAGAGACGGCGGTCGGTGCGGAGACTCGACGGGGACTTCGGTGACGACGGCAGAGAGACGTCGATCTGGAAGAAGGAAGAAATAGGGAACAAATATTATATCACATTTACATATTGTGGCACATGCCTGAAGCACTAAATATGGAAAAAAACAAAAACTAGTTGCATAGTTTGTCCGTAATTTACAAGACAAATCTTTTGAGTTTAGTTAGTTTATAATTGGACAATATTTGCTACAAACAAATGAAAATGCTACAGTACCAAAATCCAAAATCTTTTCGGAACTAAACAAGGCATATGTGAAATATCTAAGTCGCTAAACGAAAATGCATGGAGTATTAAATATAGATGAAATATAAACTTATTGCACAATTTGGTCGGAATTGACGATACGAATCTTTTGAGTCTTCCATGATTGGACAATATTTGTCAAATACAAACGAAAATGCTAGTGTCAAATACAAACAAAAATGCTATAGTGTGAAATACAAAATTTTTTGGAACTAAACAAGGCCTAATTATTGCTCTCTGTATTTTCATTTTTTTTTCATATTTTTTTAGGGCGAGGCGGCGGCGCGCGGGGGGGCGGGCTCGGCCGCCGGTGGGGGGGCGCGTGGCCGCGCTGCCGACGGCGTACGGCCCGCGCCACTCACCCCCGCCGGCGGGCGTTGTCGTCGGGCGCAGAGGGCTTGGCCGCGCGTGGCTGCAGCGGGCCGGCGAGCGCGCTCTGGGTCGATCACGGGGCGGCTGGCGCGCGCGAGAGAGAAAAAGAGAGAGGGAGTAGTGGCGGCGGGGGCGCGGCGTACGACGGAGGTTGGCTCGGGGCGGCGCGATGGCGCTCGGAGCGGCGGCAACGACGTCGTGGACGAAGAGAAGACAACGGCGACGGTTAGGGCTAGATCGGGCG